>NC_092139.1:92140726-92448908 GCF_043159975.1 Macaca nemestrina | reverse complement strand
GACCTCTGATGCCACAGAGCCCAGGGAGAGTCTGACAACACCGAGGGAAGGGCAGAGTGATCTCGTGTAACCCAGTGTGGCCTCACCTGGAGTAGGAGGGTGGGCGAGTTGCTCTCTGGAATAACTTCTTGTGGAGTTTTTGTTTCTAATGATTGGCCAATGGACACCGTCCATGAGGGCAGCTGCAGTGAGGCAGATCTGCAGGTGGAGAATGATACTCTAGGAGGATCTCTGGGAGCAGTTGGGTGACACCTGTTATTTTGGAACCTAGGAAAAGGGTGAGGAAGTCAGAATCAAAGGAAATATGTGTAGAAGTCTGACTTATTCCTTTTGTATTTTAATAAGATAGAGGTGAGACAATTTGTGTCCATGGGCTTTGTGTGCTGTGTTTGTAACCATTTTTTTCTTGCTCTGGTGTTTAATGGTTATCTTTCCAGAAGACCAGTTTGTCTTGTCTATGTCACAGCAAACATCGAAGCCTTGATTTTTGATTGGTTAATATCTTCTGGGACTTGGGAATGCAAGAGTCTTATTAGGTCCAGGCACTGACTAAGATGCGAGGTGTCTGGTGAGACTCCCTCATGCTCACTACTTGAACATAGTTGTTTCTCTGAGATGGTCTCAGAATCTTCAGTCCCACGCTCCATATGCCGCATCCAGCAAAACTCCCTGAGGGACTCACAGTCTCCAACCACCAGGGCACTGACATTAACTCTGTGTCCTTTTAGGTTCCCCTGAGGACAGCCTGAGTTTAAAATCTCTACCACCAAGTGAGGAAGACAATGATGACGCCCAGGTAAGACCCTCTTTCCTTGTCTTCTAAGGAAATGTTGCTTTCCTGATGTGAGAAACAAACTCACCCATCCACACCCAAAGAATGAACTCAGAGGCCTGCAGAACAGAGAAAGTGAGACTTTTAATGATGGTCTTGCAAGATCGGGTGTCTGATGGGCAGACACACCCAGAACAATTTCAACAAGCGATTTATCCCCTAGTGTGCAGGACTGTCTCCTTGTTTCTCATAGGCTGAGTACTATGGGGTCATAATCTTCCCAGATGTCGCATATTGATTATTGGTTAGGAGCTTTAGGTTTTTTTTTTTTTTTTGAGACGGAGTCTCATGCTGTTGCCCAGGCTGGAGTGCAGTGGCGCGATCTCGGCTCACTGCAAGCTCCGCCTCCCGGGTTCCCGCCATTCTCCTGCCTCAGCCTCCTGAGTAGCTGGGACTACAGGCGCCCGCCACCGCGCCCGGCTAATTTTTTGTATTTTTAGTAGAGACGGGGTTTCACTGTGGTCTCGATCTCCTGACCTTGTGATCCGCCCGCCTCGGCCTCCCAAAGTGCTGGGATTACAGGCTTGAGCCACCGCGCCCGGCCTTTTTTTTTTTTTTGAGAGGGAGTCTTGCTCTGTCGCCCGGGCTGGAGTGCAGTGACCGAATCTCAGCTCACTGCAAGCTCCGCCTCCCAGGTTTACGCCATTCTCCTGCCTCAGCGTCCCGAGTAGCTGGGACTACAGGCGCCCGCCACCTCGCCCGGCTAGTTTTTTTTTTGTATTTTTTAGTAGAGACGGGGTTTCACTGTGTTAGCCAGGATGGTCTCGATCTCCTGACCTCGTGATCCGCCCATCTCGGCCTCCCAAAGTGCTGGGATTACAGGCTTGAGCCACCGCGCCCGGCCGCTTTAGGTATTTTTTATTTAGGGTTGTCTTACTGCATTTTGTTGCAGCCCACAATGCATTGCCATCCTAGTCAGCTCAGGGGTTCTTCAAGTGTTTGACTTATGACCTAAGTAGCTGGGCAGGCTAATAAGAACAGACAAAGCGAGCTATTTTGCAGGCTAGTAAAATTTCAACTTTGACTAAACTTTGTTCAAGTGATGGGAACTAAGTGGGGAGGAGGGGGGCCCAACAAGCAGGCCTTGCCTATCCAAGCCGGAGCCTGGCGTATCCTATTTCTTCTGTGTTTTGCTGACCTAAACAGGTTCAAGGCACTTTGTTTTAAATATGGACCACTGTATACTTTATTTCCTTCACCTGATTTCTTTCATTCTCAATTAACTTTGATATAAGAATATGATGAGGAACATAAAGTATAACATACACAATAGACCTTGTTGGGATGGAGTTCAGTGGGAACGTCTTCCCATGTAATACATGACATGCTAGGGTGTTTTTGAAGGGCAACATCCATCATCAACTGTAATGCAGAGGCATTTTCCTCCACAGTAGTTTTTCTCCTTGGATTAGGCCTTGTACATTTACCAATCTAAATCAATCAAACATAAATTCTGTGGGAAAAGCTCTTGTTTTTTCCACAGGTGTCCTCTACGCTAGAATGTTTGGTCTTTGACCCTTGACTCAACCACTGTTTCACAGCTAGTTTTCTGAAGTCATCAACAGACTAACAGATCTGTGTAAGGGGTGCAGCAGAATTGATCTGATCCTCATAGCATCTTCTTTTGTCTCATTGCAGATTTTACCATCACATGTCCAGGGTATGTACCTTCAACTAACTCACTTTCTGAGAAACAAACTTCCTGGCTTTAATATATAGAAACTTTAGTCTGGGTTTCTGTATTTGCTCTCACCAGACCTTAATATTGGGGGTTTGGTGAGAGCAAATGATTTTGCAAGTGTATAACTATGACCAGAGGGGCTGTAGAAATGTGTGTGAACCCAGAGGACCAACCAGGAGATTTTGTGTGAGCCAGTGTGTCTTCACCTGGAGTAGGAGAAGTGAGTGCAGCTCTCACTGACTTATCCTGATGTTGGTGGTTCTAAAGAGTGGATTCTGGAGAATCTCAGCAGGGAAGAGGATGCCTTTCCAGGTAGGTAACAAGACATCAGATGGGATCTAATAAAACAGCATTTCCAGGAACTTTAGGTTATACCTGTTGCTTGGGAGGCTGAGGAGGGTGTAGAAAGAGAAAAAGAAAAAGTAAATATAAGCAGAGTTTATTCTTTTCAGAGTTTAACGTCATCATGGTGAGAAGTACTATGTTTATGGACTATTGAGTATCCTGTGTTTTTGATCACCTCTTCTCTATTATTTAAAGATGAACTTGCTGAGAACAACTGCTCTTTTCTGCCTGTGCCACTGCAAAATGTCAGAGCTTTTAGTTTGGGACACAGTTCTGTCACAGGCAGTTACTTAATCCTGGAGACAGTATTCTTCCACGGTCTGCCCAGATGCATAGGATAAGTGGATCCTCACCTTATGAACTGTTGGGTTTCATGGCAGGACATTCATTTGTCTGTCCTTGCTGTTTACCTCTGGTATCAAGACATCTCCCTGGGCGCGGAGGACAGAATGAAAAATTACTCTGGGCTCATTGCAAAAGCTCCAGTGTCTTGGAAATGAAGGGAAAAGCACAACCTTGAGCACACTGTCAGCATTCCATTTCTTCATTTGAATGAGAACATGCAGTTTTATCATCATTTGTGGAAGAGGCTTTCCTTTCCCCATTGTGTATTCTTGGCACCTCTGTTGAAGATCAGCTGACTCTGTGTGTGCATTTAATTCGGAGCTCTCTATTCTATATCTGTGATACTTATGGGTGCCCCCACGCTAGAAGCATGCTGTCTGAATTTCTCTGTTTTTTGTAGATTTCAATCTCATGAATGTGCTTCCTCCAACACTTTTTCAATGTTACCATGGTTATTTGAGGCACATAAAAATCCATTAAAGTCTTAGAATTAATTTTTCCATTTCTGCACAGATGGCTGTTACCAGTTTGATAGTAATTGTTGTGAGTCTGTAGATGATTTGTGTAGTATTGTGTGTTAGTCAGGTTTGGTCTTCCTATCCATGAATATGAGATGCCTTTCAACTTCTTTGTATCTTCTTTACTTTCTAGAATCTTTATGTTGATAGCTGATAAGTTAGGTTTAACATGACTGACATACATTTGTGATTTATTTTTCATTATTATTATTTTTTGAGACAGAGTCTCACTCTGTCATCACATTGGGGTGCAGTAACATGCTGTCCACTCACTGCAACCTGTGGCTCCAGGTTCAAGTGATTCTCTTGCCTTAGCCTGCTCAGTAGCTGGGACTATAGGGATGAGGCACCATGCCCAGCTAATTTTTAAATTTTTATTAGAGACATGGTTTTATAACGTTGGCCAGGGTTGTCTCGATCTCCTGACCTAGTGATCTGCCCACCTCGGCCTCCCAAAGTGCTGGCATTATAGGCATGAGCCTCCACACCTGGCCAAATTTGTGATTTTTTAATACCAATATTTTGTATGTCTGAATAGGCATCAAATAAAAAATTTTTATGTAAGCTAGTTAACGAAAAAAATCACATCTGTACTCATGGACATTTTTTCATGAATGTGTACATTTCTATTGTTATACATTTTCCTCATTTCAGTAGATAATGCATATTTGAACCTGGAAGCTTATCCTCATGGCAGAAAGTGTTCAGAGTCATGTCTCTCAGCTTCACTGGTATACGTACAGCAGGGTCTGTGAGTTTATCCTGTTTGAATGAAGCCTGATCCCTAAGGAATCTCCTCAGGGAGAGTGACACAGGAGCTGCTGAAGCCCCGATCACAGGGGCCCTTTCGGGTGTGTGCACACACCATGGTTCCAGAAGAAGACTTACAAAGAGGAAATCATGACTATTTTTAATTGTAACATTTTAATATTTAATTTTAAAAATGTTCTCTATGGGCCGGGTGCGGTGGCTCAAGCCTGTAATCCCAGCACTTTGGGAGGCCGAGACGGGCGGATCACGAGGTCAGGAGTTCGAGACCATCCTGGCTAACACGGTGAAACCCCGTCTCTACTAAAAAATACAAAAAAAAAACCTAGCCGGGCGAGGTGGCGGGCGCCTGTAGTCCCGGCTACTCGGGAGGCTGAGGCAGGAGAATGGCGTAAAAACCCGGGAGGCAGAGCTTGCAGTGAGCTGAGATCCGGCCACTGCACTCCAGCCTGGGCGACACAGTGAGACTCCGTCTCAAAAAAAAAAAAAAAAAAATGTTCTCTATGAAAAAGAATGTGTGGTTAATACAATAGAGTAATTTGGGTGAAATTGAGTCCATTTTACTAATAAAATAGGCTTTTAATCAAGTAAATCCTTTAAAACAGAAGCTAAATGTAGTACCAGCGTAATTGGATCCTACTGTACTGACAGGGTCTTGAATACATTAAGAAAATGCTGTTTGTTTAGAAGAGTTTCAAAACATTTGAGAGGGAGGAAGGCACTCTTCCATTGACCCTTAGTGTGTGCTTTAGTTCCATTTGGGGTTGACTGTTTTGTGTTGCTGCATGATGCCTCTAGTACAAGGCCAAGGCCTTCATGTCTCCTGTCTTTCCTGCTCCCCTCGTCTACCATCCCTCTTCCACTCAGGGGAATAGCCCAGCCTCAACTCAGTCCATGCTTGTTAATCAACCACCTCCATACACCACATCCAGCAAAGCTCCCTGAGTGACTCAGTCACAAATCACCAGTGCACGGATCTTTCCTCTGTGTCCTTCCAGCTTCTCCTGAGGACAACCTGAGTTTTGTGAGCCTATCACGAAATGAAGATTATGATGGCGGTGGTGATGATGATGATGATGATGCCCAGGTAAGACCACCTTTGTCATCTAAGGAAATGTTGGTTTTCTGATGTGAGAAATAAACTCAGCAGTCAAAACCCAAAGAATAGACTCAGCGAGCTGAAAAACAGCAAAAGTGAGATTTTTCCTTTCCTTTTCCTTTTCCTTTCCTTTCCTTCCTTTTCCTTTCTTCTCTCTCTCTCTCTTTCTTGTTTGCTTGCTTTCTCCTTTTCTTTCTTCTCGGTCAGTTAGCCAAGCTGGAGTGCAGTGGTGCGATCTTGGCTCACTGCAACCTCCATCTCCTGGCCTCAATCAATTCTCCTGCCTCAGCTTCCCGAGTAGCTGGGATTACAGGCATGTGTCTCCATGCCCAGCTAATTTTTGTATTCTTAGCAGAGACAAAGTTTCACCATGTTGGCCAGGGTGGTCTTAAACTCCTGACCTCAGGTAATCCATGCACCTCGGTCCCCCTGAAGTGCTGGGATTACAGGCGTGAGCCACCCTGCCTGGCCGAAAGTGAGATTTTCAATGACAGTGTTGCAAGAGCTGGTGTCTGATGGGCAGACACACCCAGCACAGTTTCAACAAGCAATTTATGCTCTAGTGTGAAGGCCCGTCCCCTGGTTCCTCATAGGCTGAGTACTGTGAGGTCACAATCTTCCCAGGTGTTGCCTATTGATAGTTGGGGAGGGGCTTTAGGTATTTTTCTAGGGTTGTCTTACTGCATTTTGTTGAAGCCCACAATGCATTGCCAACCTAGTCAGCTCAGGGTCTCTTCAAGTATTTGACTTATGACCTAAGGAGCTGGGCAGGCTGATAAGAACAGACAAAACGAGCTATTTTTTAGCCTAGTAAACCTTCATCTTAGACTAAACTTCTTTGGTTGAAGTGAGGGTAACTAAGTGGGAAGGAGAGGGGGGTACCAAACAAGCAGGCATTGCCCATCCAAGCAGGAGCCTGGCATATCCTATTTCTTCTGTACTTTGCTGACCTCAACTGGTTCAATGTACTTTGTGTTAAAAATAGATCACTGTATACATATTTCCTTCACCTGATTTCTTTCCTTCTCAATTAATTTTGATATAAAAATGTGACAAGGCACATTATGTACAACATACACAATTCTCTTTGTGAGGGTGGAGTTCAGTCTGAGTTTCTTTTCATCTAATACATGACACACTGGGATGGTTTTGAAGGACAGCATCCATCATCAGCTGTAATGCAGACGCATTTTCCTCCATACCAGTTTTTCTCCTTGGATTAGACCTTGTGCATTTACCAATCTAAATCAACCTCAAACATAAATTATGTGGGAAAAGCTCTTGTCTTTTCCACATGTATCCTCTCAGCTAGAATGTTTTGTCTTTGACTTTGACTCGACAACTGTTTCACAACTAGTTTTCTGAAGTCATCAAGAGACTAACAGATCTGTGTAAAGGGGTGCAGCAGAATTGATCTGATCCTTATAGCATCTTCTTTTGTCTCGTTGCAGATTTTACCATCACGTGTCCGGGGTACGTACCTTCAACTAACTCACTTTCTGAGAAACAAATTTGATGGCTTTAGTATATAGAAACCTTAATCTGGGTTCCTGTTTAAAAAATTGGGGGTCTGGTGACAGCAAATGATTTTGCAAGTGTATAGTTATGAGCAGAGGGCTGTGGAAATGTGTGTGAACCCAGAGGACCAACCAGGAGATTTTGTGTGAGCCAGTGTGTCTTCACCTGGAGTAGGAGAAGTGAGTGCAGCTCTCTCACTGACTTATCCTGATGTTGGTGGTTCTAAAGAGTGGATTCTGGGCCTGGCGCAGTGGCTCATGCCTGTAATCCCAGCACTTTGGGAGGCCGAGGTGGGCGGATCACGAGGTCAGGAGATCGAGACCATCCTGGCTAACATGGTGAAACCCCATCTCTACTAAATATACAAAAATTAGCCAGGCGTGGTGGCAGGTGCCTGTAGTCCCAGCCACTTGGGAGGCTGAGGCAGGAGAATGGCGTGAACTTGGGAGGCAGAGCTTGCAGTGAGCTGAGATCACGCCACTGCACTCAGGCCTGGGTGACAGAGTGAGACTTCATCTCAAAAAACAAAACAAACGAACAAACAAAAAGAGTGGATTCTGGAGAATCTCAGCAGGGAAGAGGATGCCTTTCCAGGTAGGCAACAAGACTTCAGATGGGATCTAATAAAACATCATTTCCAGCAACCTTCAGGTTATACCTGCTGCTTCGGAGGCTGAGGGAGGGTTTAGAAAGAGAAAAAGAAAAAGTAAATATAAGCTGAGTTTATTTTCAGAGTTTAATGTCATCATGGTGACAAGTACTATGTTTATGGGCTTTTGAGTATCCTGTGTTTTCAATCACTTCTTTTTTATTATTTAAAGATGATTTTTCTGAGAACACCTGCTCTTTTCTGCCTGTGCCACTGCAAAATGTCAGAACCTTTGGTTTGGGACACAGTTCTGTCACAGGCAGTTACTTAATCCTGGAGGCAGAATTCTTCTGCGGTGTGCCCAGATGCATAGGAGAAATGGATCCTCACCTTATGAACTGTTAGGTTTCATGGCAGCACGTTCATTTGTCTGTCCTTGCTGTTTACCTCTGGTATGAAGACATCTCCCTGGGCAGGGAGGACAGAATGAAAAATCACTCTGGGCTCACTGCAAAAGCTCCAGTGTCTTGGAAATGGAGGGAGAAGCATAACCTCGAGCACACTGTCAGCATTCCATTTCTTCATTTCAATAAGAATATGCAGTTTTACCATCATTTGTAGAAGAGGCTTTCCTTTCCCCGTTGTGTATTCTTGGCATCTTTGTTGAAGATCAGCTGACTGTTTGTGTGTGCATTTAATTCTGGGCTCTCGATTCTATATCTATGGTACTTATGGGTGCCCCCACGCTAGAAACATGCTGTCTGAATTTCTCTGTTTTTTCCTTTTCTGTAGATTTCAATCTCATGAATGTGTGTCCTCTAACAGTATTCTTTTTCAACGTTACCATGGTTATTTGAGGCACATAAAAATTCATTAAAGTCTTAGGATTATCTTTTCCATTTCTGCACAGATGGCTGTTACAAGTTTGATAGCAGTTGTTGTTAGTCTGTAGATGATTTGTGTAGTACTGTGGTTAGTCATGTTTAGTCTTCCTATCCATGAATATGGGATGCCTTTCAACTTCTTTGTATCTTCTTTACTTTCTAGAATCTTTATGTTGACAGCTAACAAGTTAGATTTAGCATGACTAATATAAGTTTGTGATTTTTTTTTTTTTTTGAGATGGAATCTCACTCTGTCACCATACTGCGGGTGCAGTGATGTGCTGCCTGCTCACAGCCACCTCCCTCTCCCAGGTTCAAGTGATTCTCCTACCTTACCCTCCAAGTAGCTGAGACTAATGGCATGTGGCACCGTGCCCAGCTATTTTTTTTTCTTTTTTCTTTTTTTTAGCAGAGGTGTTGTTTTACTATATTGGCCAGGATGGTCTCGATCTCTTGACCTCATGATCTTCCCACCTCGGCCTCCCAAGGTGCTGCAATAACAGGCATGAGCCACCGCACCTGGCCAAATTTGTGATTTGTTATACCAATATTTTGTGTCTGAATGAATAGGCATCAAATAAAAAAAATTTATGTAAGCTAGTTAACCAAAAATCACCCCATACTCATGGACATTTTTTCATGAATGTGTTCATTTCTGTTGGTATACATTTCCTCATTTCAGTAATTAATGTATTTTTGAACCTGGAAACTTATCCTCATGGCAGAAAGTGTTCAGTCACATCTCTCAGCTTCACTGGTGTAGGTAGAGCAGGGTCTGTGAACTTGGCCTGTTTGAATGAAGCCTGATCTTTAGGGACTCTCCTCAGGGAGAGTGACACAGAGCTGCTGAAGCCCCTGATCACAGGGGCCCAATAGGTTTTGTTCACATACCCTGGTTCCAGAAGACTTACAAAGAGGAAATCATGACTATTTTTAATTGTAGCATTTTAATATTTATTTTTAAAAATGGTCTTTATGAAAAAGAATGTGTCATTAATAGAATAATTTGGGTAAAATTGAATCCATTTTATCAATAAAATAGGCTTTTAATTATGTAATAAATCCTTTAAAACAGATGTTAAATATAATACCATCATAAGTGGATCCTACTGTACTGGCATGGTCTTGAATATGTTAAGAAAATACTGTTTGTTTACAAGAGTTTCAAAACATTTGAGAGGGAAGAAGGCACTCTTCCATTGACCATTAGTGTGCATTTTAGTTGCATTTTGGCTTGACTCTTTGTATTTCTGCATGATGCCTCTAGTACAAGGCCAAGGCCTCCATGTCTCGTGTCTTTGCTGCTCCCCTCCTCTGCCATCCCTCTTCCACTCAGCAGAATAGCCCAGAATCAACGCAGTCCATGCTTGTTAATCAACCACCTGCATACACCACATCCAGCAAAGCTCCCAGAGTGACTCACAGTCACAAACACCCAGGGCACTGATCTTTCCTCTGTGTTCTTCTAGCTTCTCCTGAGGACAACCCGAGTTTAGTAAGCCTACCACGAAGTGAAGATGGTGATTGTGATGATGATGATGATGAGGATGATGATGATACCCAGGTAAGATCACCTTTCTTTGTCTTTTAAGGAAATGTTGGTTTTCTGATGTGAGAAACAAACTCACCAGTCCAAACCCAAAGAATAGACTCAGGGAGCTGAAAAATAGAAGAAGTGAGATTTCTTTCTTCTTTTCTTTTCTTTCTTTTTCTTTCTTTCTTTTTCTTTCTCTCTCTCTCTCTCTCTCTCTCTCTCTCTCTCTCTCTCTCGTCTCTCTCTCTCTCTCTTTTTTCTTTTTCTTTTTAAGATAGAATCTCGCTCAGTTAGCCAGGCTGGAGTACAGTGGTGCAATGTCGGCTGAGTGCAAACTTCTGGCCTCAATAAATTCTTATGCCTCAACCTTCTGAGTAGCTGGGATTACAGGCAGTGTCCCCATGCCAGCTAATTCTTGCATTCTTAGTAGAGACGGTGTTTCACCATGTTAGCCAGGCTGGTCTCAAACTCCTAGCCTTAGGTAATCAGCCCACCTTAGCCTCCAGAAGTGCTGGAATTACAGGCATGAGCCTCCATGGCTGGCCGAAAGTGAGACCTTTAGTGACAGTGTTGCCAGATCCGGTGTCTGATGGGCAGACACACCCAGCACAGTTTCCACAAGCAATTTATCCCCTAGTGTGCAGGTCCCTCCCCTGGTTCCTCATAGGCTGAGTACTGTGGAGTCACAATCTTCCCGGGTGTTGCCTATTGATTGTTGTGGAGGGGCTTGAGACATTTTTCTTTTCTTTTTTTTTTTTTTTAATTTATTTATTATTATTATACTTTAAGTTGTAGGGTACATGTGCATAACGTGCAGGTTTGTTACATATGTATACTTGTGCCATGTTGGTGTGCTGCACCCATCAACTCGTCATTTACATCAGGTATAACTCCCAATGCAATCCCTCCCCACTCCCCCCTCCCCATGATAGGCCCCGGTGTGTGATGTTCCCCTTTCTGAGTCCAAGTGATCTCATTGTTCAGTTCCCACCTATGAGTGAGAACATGCGGTGTTTGGTTTTCTGTTCTTGTGATAGTTTGCTAAGAATGATGGTTTCCAGCTGCATCCATGTCTCTACAAAGGACACAAACTCATCCTTTCTGATGGCTGCATAGTATTCCATGGTATATATGTGCCACATTTTCTTAATCCAATCTGTCACTGATGGACATTTGGGTTGATTCCAAGTCTTTGCTATTGTGAATAGTGCTGCAATAAACATACGTGTGCATGTGTCTTTATAGCAGCATAATTTATAATCCTTTGGGTATATACCCAGTAATGGGATGGCTGGGTCATATGGTACATCTAGTTCTAGATCCTTGAGGAATCGCCATACTGTTTTCCATAATGGTTGAACTAGTTTACAATCCCACCAACAGTGTAAAAGTGTTCCTATTTCTCCACATCCTCTCCAGCACCTGTTGTTTCCTGACTTTTTAATGATCGTCATTCTAACTGGTGTGAGATGGTATCTCATTGTGGTTTTGATTTGCATTTCTCTGATGGCCAGTGATGATGAGCATTTTTTCATGTGTCTGTTGGCTGTATGAATGTCTTCCTTTGAGAAATGTCTGTTCATATCCTTTGCCCACTTTTTGATGGGGTTGTTTGTTTTTTTCTTGTAAATTTGTTTGAGTTCTTTGTAGGTTCTGGATATTAGCCCTTTGTCAGATGAGTAGATTGCAAAAATTTTCTCCCATTCTGTAGGTTGCCTGTTCACTCTGATGGTAGTTTCTTTTGCTGTACAGAAGCTCTTTAGTTTAATGAGATCCCATTTGTCAATTTTGACTTTTGCTGCCGTTGCTTTTGGTGTTTTAGACATGAAGTCTTTGCCCATGCCTATGTCCTGAATGGTACTACCTAGGTTTTCCTCTAGGATTTTTATGGTATTAGGTCTAACATTTAAGTCTGTAATCCATCTTGAATTAATTTTCGTATGAGGAGTAAGGAAAGGATCCAGTTTCAGCTTTCTACTTATGGCTAGCCAATTTTCCCAGCACCATTTATTAAATAGGGAATCCTTTCCCCATTTCTTGTTTCTCTCAGGTTTGTCAAAGATCAGATGGCTGTAGATGTGTGGTATTATTTCTGAGGACTCTGTTCTGTTCCATTGGTCTATATCTCTGTTTTGGTACCAGTACCATGCTGTTTTGGTTACTGTAGCCTTGTAGTATAGTTTGAAGTCAGGTAGCGTGATGCCTCCAGCTTTGTTCTTTTGACTTAGGATTGTCTTGGAGATGCGGGCTCTTTTTTGGTTCCATATGAACTTTAAAGCAGTTTTTTCCAATTCTGTGAAGAAACTCATTGGTAGCTTGATGGGGATGGCATTGAATGTATAAATTACCTTGGACAGTATGGCCATTTTCACGATATTGATTCTTCCTATCCATGAGCATGGTATGTTCTTCCATTTGTTTGTGTCCCCTTTGATTTCACTGAGCAGTGGTTTGTAGTTCTCCTTGAAGAGGTCCTTTACATCCCTTGTAAGTTGGATTCCTAGGTATTTTATTCTCTTTGAAGCAATTGTGAATGGAAGTTCATTCCTGATTTGGCTCTCTGTTTGTCTGTTACTGGTGTATAAGAATGCTTGTGATTTTTGCACATTAATTTTGTATCCTGAGACTTTATCAGCTTAAGGAGATTTTGGGCTGAGACAATGGGGTTTTCTAAATATACAATCATGTCATCTGCAAACAGGGACAATTTGACTTCTTCTTTTCCTAACTGAATACCCTTGATTTCTTTCTCTTGCCTAATTGCCCTAGCCAGAACTTCTAACACTATGTTGAATAGGAGTGGTGAGAGAGGGCATCCCTGTCTTGTGCCAGTTTTCAAAGGGAATTTTTCCAGTTTTTGCCCATTCAGTATGATATTGGCTGTGGGTTTGTCATAAATAGCTCTTATTATTTTGAGGTACGTTCCATCAATACCGAATTTATTGAGCGTTTTTAGCATGAAGGGCTGTTGAATTTTGTCAAAAGCCTTTTCTGCATCTATTGAGATAATCATGTGGTTCTTGTCTTTGGTTCTGTTTATATGCTGGATTATGTTTATTGATTTGCGAATGTTGAACCAGCCTTGCATCCCAGGGATGAAGCCCACTTGATCATGGTGGATAAGCTTTTTGATGTGTTGCTGAATCCGGTTTGCCAGTATTTTATTGAGGATTTTTGCATCGATGTTCATCAGGGATATTGGTCTAAAATTCTCTTTTTTTGTTGTGTCTCTGCCAGGCTTTGGTATCAGGATGATGTTGGCCTCATAAAATGAGTTAGGGAGGATTCCCTCTTTTTCTATTGATTGGAATAGTTTCAGAAGGAATGGTACCAACTCCTCCTTGTACCTCTGGTAGAATTCAGCTGTGAATCCATCTGGTCCTGGACTTTTTTTGGTTGGTAGGCTATTAATTATTGCCTCAATTTCAGAGCCTGCTATTGGTCTATTCAGGGATTCAACTTCTTCCTGGTTTAGTCTTGGAAGAGTGTAAGTGTCCAGGAAATTATCCAATTATTCTAGATTTTCCAGTTTATTTGCGTAGAGGTGTTTATAGTATTCTCTGATGGTAGTTTGTATTTCTGTGGGGTCGGTGGTGATATCCCCTTTATCATTTTTAATTGCGTCGACTTGATTCTTCTCTCTTTTCTTCTTTATTAGTCTTGCTAGCGGTCTGTCAATTTTGTTGATCTTTTCAAAAAACCAACTCCTGGATTCATTGATTTTTTGGAGAGTTTTTTGTGTCTCTATCTCCTTCAGTTCTGCTCTGATCTTCGTTATTTCTAGCCTTCTGCTAGCTTTCGAATGTGTTTGCTCTTGCTTCTCTAGTTCTTTTAATTGCGATGTTAGAGTGTCAATTTTAGATCTTTCCTGCTTTCTCTTGTGGGCATTTAGTGCTATAAATTTCCCTCTACACACTGCTTTAAATGTGTCCCAGAGATTCTGGTATGTTGTATCTTTGTTCTCATTGGTTTCAAAGAACATCTTTATTTCTGCCTTCATTTCGTTATGTACCCAGTAGTCATTCAGGAGCAGGTTGTTCAGTTTCCATGTAGTTGAGCGGTTTTGATTGAGTTTCTTAGTCCTGAGTTCTAGTTTGATTGCACTGTGGTCTGAGAGACAGTTTGTTATAATTTCTGTTCTTGTACATTTGCTGAGGAGTGCTTTACTTCCAATTACGTGGTCGATTTTGGAGTAAGTACGATGTGGTGCTGAGAAGAATGTATATTCTGTTGATTTGGGGTGGAGAGTTCTATAGATGTCTATTAGGTCTGCTTGCTGCAGAGATGAGTTCAATTCCTGGATATCCTTGTTAACTTTCTGTCTCGTTGATCTGTCTAATGTTGACAGTGGAGTGTTGAAGTCTCCCATTATTATTGTATGGGAGTCTAAGTCTCTTTGTAAGTCTCTAAGGACTTGCTTTATGAATCTGGGTGCTCCTGTATTGGGTGCATATATATTTAGGATAGTTAGCTCTTCCTGTTGAATTGATCCCTTTACCATTATGTAATGGCCTTCTTTGTCTCTTTTGATCTTTGATGGTTTAAAGTTTGTTTTATCAGAGACTAGTATTGCAACCCCTGCTTTTTTTTGTTCTCCATTTGCTTGGTAAATCTTCCTCCATCCCTTTATTTTGAGCCTATGTATGTCTCTGCGTGTGAGATGGGTCTCCTGAATACAGCAGACTGATGGGTCTTGACTCTTTATCCAGTTTGCCAGTCTGTGTCTCTTAATTGGAGCATTTAGTCCATTTACATTTAAGGTTAAGATTGTTATGTGTGAACTTGATCCTGCCATTATGATATTAACTGGTTATTTTGCTCATTAGTTGATGCAGTTTCTTCCTAGCCTCGATGGTCTTTACATTTTGGCATGTTTTTGCAATGGCTGGTACCGGTTGTTCCTTTCCATGTTTAGTGCTTCCTTCAGGGTCTCTTGTAAGGCAGGCCTGGTGGTGACAAAATCTCTAAGCATTTGCTTATCTGTAAAGGATTTTATTTCTCCTTCACTTATGAAACTTAGTTTGGCTGGATATGAAATTCTGGGTTTAAAATTCTTTTCTTTAAGAATGTTGAATATTGGCCCCCACTCTCTTCTGGCTTGGAGAGTTTCTGCCGAGAGATCTGCTGTTAGTCTGATGGGCTTCCCTTTGTGGGTAACCCGACCTTTCTCTCTGGCTGCCCTTAAGATTTTTTCCTTCATTTCAACTTTGGTGAATCTGGCAATTATGTGTCTTGGAGTTGCTCTTCTCGAGGAGTATCTTTGTGGCGTTCTCTGTATTTCCTGGATTTGAATGTTGGCCTGCCCTACTAGGTTGGGGAAGTTCTCCTGGATGATATCCTGAAGAGTGTTTTCCAACTTGGTTCCATTTTCCCCCTCACTTTCAGGCACCCCAATCAGACGTAGATTTGGTCTTTTTACATAATCCCATACTTCTTGCAGGCTTTGTTCATTTCTTTTTCTTCTTTTTTCTTTTGGTTTCTCTTCTCGCTTCATTTCGTTCATTTGATCCTCAATCGCTGATACTCTTTCTTCCAGTTGATCGAGTCGGTTACTGAAGCTTGTGCATTTGTCACGTATTTCTCGTGTCATAGTTTTCATCTCTTTCATTTCGTTTATGACCTTCTCTGCATTAATTACTCTAGCCATCAATTCTTCCACTTTTTTTTCAAGATTTTTAGTTCCTTTGCGCTGGGTACGTAATTCCTCCTTTAGCTCTGAGAAATTTGATAGACTGAAGCCTTCTTCTCTCATCTCGTCAAAGTCATTCTCCGTCCAGCTTTGATCCGTTGCTGGCGATGAGCTGCGCTCCTTTGCAGGGGGAGATGCACTCTTATTTTTTGAATTTCCAGCTTTTCTGCCCTGCTTTTTCCCCATCTTTGTGGTTTTATCTGCCTCTGGTCTTTGATGATGGTGATGTACTGATGGGGTTTTGGTGTAGGTGTCCTTCCTGTTTGATAGTTTTCCTTCTAACAGTCAGGACCCTCAGCTGTAGGTCTGTTGGAGATTGCTTGAGGTCCACTCCAGACCCTCTTTGCCTGGGTGTCAGCAGCAGAGGCTGCAGAAGATAGAATATTTCTGAACAGCGAGTGTACCTGTCTGATTCTTGCTTTGGAAGCTTCCTCTCAGGGGTGTACTCCACCCTGTGAGGTGTGGGGTGTCAGACTGCCCCTAGTGGGGGATGTCTCCCAGTTAGGCTACTCAGGGGTCAGGGACCCACTTGAGCAGGGAGTCTGTCCCTTCTCAGATCTCAGCCTCCGTGTTGGGAGATCCACTGCTCTCTTCAAAGCTGTCAGACAGAGTCGTTTGCGTCTGCAGAGGTTTCGGCTACGTTTGTTATTGCCCTGTCCCCAGAGGTGGAGTCTACAGAGACAGGCAGGTTTCCTTGAGCTGCTGTGAGCTCCACCCAGTTCGAGCTTCCCAGCGGCTTTGTTTACCTACTTAAGCCTCAGCAATGGCGGGCGCCCCTCCCCCAGCCTCGCTGCTGCCTTGCCGCGAGATCGCAGACTGCTGTGCTAGCAATGAGGAAGGCTCCGTGGGTGTGGGACCCTCCCGGCCAGGTGTGGGATATGATCTCCTGGTGTGCCTGTTTGCTTAAAGCGCAGTATTGGGGTGGGAGTTACCCGATTTTCCAGGTGTTGTGTGTCTCAGTTCCCCTGGCTAGGAAAAGGGATTCCCTTCCCCCTTGCGCTTCCCAGGTGAGGCAATGCCTCGCCCTGCTTCAGCTCTCGCTGGTCGGGCTGCAGCAGCTGACCAGCACTGATCGTCTGGCACTCCCCAGTGAGATGAACCCAGTACCTCAGTTGAAAATGCAGAAATCACCGGTCTTCTGTGTCGCTCGTGCTGGGAGTTGGAGACTAGAGCTGTTCCTATTCGGCCATCTTGCTCCTCTTCGAGACATTTTTCTAGGGTTGTCTTACTGCATTTTTTTGCAGCCCACAATGCATTACCATCCTAGTCAGCTCAGGGTTCTTCAAGTATTTGACTTATGACCTAAGTAGCTGGGCAGGCTGATAAGAACAGACAAAGTGAGCAATTTGTAGGCTAGTGAAGTTTCATCTTAGACTAATCTTCTTTGGTTGAAGCGAGGGCAACTAAATAGGGAGGAGGTGGGCCCTGAACATGCAGGCATTGCCTCTCCAAATAGGAGCCTAGTATATCCTATTTCTTCTGTACTTTGCTGAACTAAACAGGTTCAAGGTACTTTGTCTTAAAAATGGACCACTGTGGCCAGTCACGGTGGCTCACGCCTATAATCCCAGCACTTTGGGAGGCCGAGGCGGGCAGATCATGAGGTCAGGAGATCGAGACCATCCTGGCTAACATGGTGAAACCCCGTCTCTACTAAAACTACAAAAATTAGCTGGGCGAGGTGGCGGGCGCCTGTAGTCCCAGCTACTAGGTAGGCTGAGGCAGGAGAATGGCGAGAACCCAGGACGCGCAGCTTGCAGTGAGCCGAGATCATGCCACTACCCTGCAGCCTGGGTGACAGGGCAAGACTCCGTCTCAAAAAAAAAAAAAAAAAAAAAAAAAAAAAAAAGACCACTGTATACATTATTTCCTTCACGATTTCCTTCATTTTCAATTAATTTTGATATAAAAATATGCAAGGCACATTATGTACAACATACACAATTCTCTTTGTGAGGGTGGAGGTCAGTGGGAGTTTCTTTTCATCTAATACATGACACACTAGGTTATTTTTGAAGGACAACATCCATCATCAACTGTAATGCAGAGGCATTTTCCTCCACACCAGTTTTTCTCCTTGGATGAGGCATTGTGCATTTACCAATCTAAATCAATCAAACATAAATTCTGTGGGAAAAGCTCTTGTCTTTTCCACAGGTGTCCTCTCTGCTAGAATGTTTGGTCTTTGACCCTTGATTCAACCACTGTTTCACAACTAGTTTTCTGAAGTCAACAAGAGACTAACAGGTCTGTGTAAGGGGTGCAGCAGAATTGATCTGATCCTCATAGCATCTTCTTTTTTCTCGTTGCAGATTTTACCATCACGTGTCCAGGGTACGTAACTTGAACTAACTCACTTTCTGAGAAACAAGTTTGCTGGCTTTAATATATGCAAACCTTAATCTGGGTTCCTGTTAAAAAATATTGGGGGTCTGGTGAGAGCAAATGATTTTGCAAGTGTATAGCTATGAGCAGAGGGGCTGTAGAAATGTGTGTGAACCCAGAGCACCAACCAGGAGATTTTGTGTGAGCCAGTGTGTCTTCACCTGGAGTAGGAGAAGTGAGTGCAGCTCTCACTGACTTATCCTGATGTTGGTGGTTCTAAAGAGTGGATTCTGGAGAATCTCAGCAGGGAAGAGGATGCCTTTCCAGGTAGGTAACAAGACTTTCAGGTGGGGTCTAATAAAACAGCATTTCCAGGAGCCTTCATGTTATACCTGCTGCTTGGGAGACTGAGGGCTTAGAAAGAGAAAAAGTAAATATACGTCGAGTTTGCTCTTTTCAGAGTTTAATGTCATCATGGTGAGAAGTATTATGTTTATGGGCTTTTGAGTATCCTGTGTTTTCAATCACCTCTTCTTGCTTTATTATTTAAAGACGATTTTTCTGAGAACACCTGCTCTTTTCTGCCTGTGCCACTGCAAAATGTCAGAGCCTTTGGTTTGGGACACAGTTCTGTCACAGGCAGTTACTTAATCCTGGAGGCAGAATTCTTCTGCGGTGTGCCCAGATGCATAGGAGAAATGGATCCTCACCTTATGAACTGTTGGGTTTCATGGCAGGACATTCATTTGTCTGTCCTTGCTGTTTACCTCTGGTATCAAGACATCTCCCTGGGCACGGAGGACAGAATGAAAATCACTCTGGGCTCATTGCAAAAGCTTCAGTATCTTGGAAATGGAGAGAGAAGCACAACCTTGAGCACACTGTCAGCATTCCATTTCTTCATTTGAATGAGAATATGCAGTTTTACTATCATTTGTGGAAGAGGCTTTCCTTTCCCCATTGTGTATTCTTGGCACCTTTCTTGAAGATCAGCTGACTCTGTATGTGTGCATTTAATTCTGGGCTCTCTATACCTGTGATACTTATGGTGCCCCCACGCTAGAAGCATGCTGTCTCAGTTTCTCTTTTTTTTTTTTTTTTTTGAGACTGAGTCTGGCTCTGTCGCCCAGGCTGGAGTGCAGTGGCCGGATCTCAGCTCACTGCAAGCTCCACCTCCTGGGTTTACGCCATTCTCCTGCCTCAGCCTCCCGAGTAGCTGGGACCACAGGCGCTCGCCACTTCGCCCGGCTAGTTTTTTGTATTTTTTAGTAGAGATGGGGTTTCACCGTGTTAGCCAGGATGGTCTCGATCTCCTGACCTCGTGATCCGCCCGTCTCGGCCTCCCAAAGTGCTGGGATTACAGGCTTGAGCCACCGCGCCCGGCCTCTCTCTTTTTTTTTATTGTAGATTTCAATCTCATGAATGTGCATCCTGCAACACTATTCTTTTTCAATGTTGCCATGGCTATTTGAGGCACATAAAAATTCATTAAAGTCTTAGGAATGTCTTCCATTGCTGCACACATGGCTATTACCAGTTTGACAGCAATTATTTTTAATCTGTAGATCATTTGTGTAGTATTGTGTTAGTCATGTTTAGTCTTCATATCCATGAATACGGGATGCCTTTCAACTTATTTGTACCCTCTTTACTTTCTGGAATCTTTATGTTGACAGCTAATAAGTTAGATTTATTTAACATGACTAATATAAATTTGTGGTTTTTTCTTTTTGAGATGGAGTTTCACTCTGTCACCATACTGGGGTGCAGTGATGGGCTCCCGCTCACAGCAACCTCCCCATCCCAGGTTCAAGTGATTCTCCTGCCTTAGCCTTCCAAGTAGCTGAGAGTACAGGCCTGTGCCACCATGCCCAGCCAGTTTTTAAATTTTTATTTTTAGTAGAAACGTGGTTTTACCATGGTGGCCCGGGTGGTCCCAATCTCTTGACCTCGTGATCTTCCTACCTCGGCCTCCCATGTGCTGGAATAACAGGCATGAGCCACCGTGCCTGGCCAAATTTGTGATTTGTTATACGAATATTTTTTATGTCTGAATGAATAGGCATCAAATAAAAAAAATTTGTGTAAGCTGGTTAACCAAAAAATCACCCCTGTACTCACGGACACTTTTTCAAGAATGTGTTCATTTCTATTGGTATACATTTCCTCATTTCAGTAACTAATGTATATTTAAACCTGGAAACTTATCCTCATGGCAGAAAAGTGTTCAGAGTCATGTCTCTCAGCTTCATTGTAGGTAGAACAGGGTCTGTGAGCTTGGTCCATTTGAATGAAGCCTGATACTTCAGGCATCTCCTCAGGGAGAGTGACAAAGAGCTGCTGAAGTCCCTGATTACAGGAGCCAGTAGGCTTTTCGCACACACCGTGGTTCCAGAAGAAGACTTACAAAGAGGAAATCATGACTATTGTTTTGTTTTATTTATTTCTTCGAGACGGAGTCTCACTCTGTCGCCCAGGCTGGAGTGCAGTGGTGCGATCTCGGCTCACTGCAAGCTCTGCCTCCCAGGTTCAAGCCATTCTCCTGCCTTAGTCTCGCAAGTAGTTGGGACTATAAGTGCCCGCCACCATGCCCAGCTAATTTTTTGTATTTTCAGTAGAGATGGGGTTTCACCATGTTAGCCAGGATAGTCTCGATCTCCTGACTTCGTGATCTGCCTGCCTTGGCCCCCGAAAGTGCTGGGATTACAGGCGTGAGCCACCACACCTGGCCAATCATGACTATTTTTAATTGTAGCATTTTAAAATTTAACTTTTATCTTTATGAAAAGAATGTGTGACTAATAGAATAATTTGGGTACAATTGAATCCATTTTACTAATAAAGTAAGCTTTTAATTAAGTAATAAATCCTTTAAAAGAGATGCTAAATGTAGTAGCAGCATAATTGGATCCTAGTGTACTGATATGGTCTTGAATATGTTAAGAAAATGTTGTTTGTTAGAAGAGTTTCAAGACATTTCAGAAGGAGGAAGGCACTCTTCCATTAACCCTTAGTGTGTGTTTTTGTTCCATTTTGGGTTGACTGTTTTGTGTTGCTGCATGATGCCTCTAGTACAAGGCCAACACCTCCATGTCTCATGTCTTTGCTGCTCCCCTCCTCTGCCATCCCTCTTCCACTCAGGGGAATAGCCCAGCATCAACGCAGTCCATGCTTGTTAACCAGCTCCATACACCACATCCAGCAAAGCTCGGAGTGACTCACAGTCACAAACAACCAGGGCACTGATCTTTTCTCTGTGTCCTTCCAGGTTCTTCTGAGTACAACCTGAGTTTAGTGAGCCCACCACCAAGTGAAGATTATGATTGTGATGATAATGAGGATGATGATGATGTCCAGGTAAGACCACCTTTCTTTGTCTTCTAAGGAAATGTTGGTTTTCTGATGTGAGAAACAAACTCACCAGTCCAAACCCAAAGAACAGACTCATGGAGCTGAAAAACAGCAAAGTGAGATTTTCTTTCCTTTTTTTTTTTTTTTTTTTTTTTTTTTTTTGAGACAGAGTCTCGCTCAGCTGGCCAGGCTGGAGTGCAGTGGTGCAATCTCAACTCAGTGCAACCTCCATCTCCTGGTTTCAATCAATTCTCCTGCCTCAGCCTCCCGAGTAGCTGGAATTACAACATGTGTCCCCATGTCCCCATGCCCAGCTAATTTTTGTATTCTTAGTAGAGACGGGGTTTCACCATGTTGGCCAGGCTGGTCTCGAACTCCTGACCTCAGGTAATCTACCCCCCTCGGCCTCCTGAAGTGCTGGGATTACAAGCATGAGCCGCCGCGCCTGGCCAAAAGTGAGACTTTTAATGACAGTGTTGCAAGATCCGGTGCACTGTGCCTGGCCAAAAGTAAGACTTTTAATGACAGTGTTGCAAGATTCGGTGTCTGAGGAGCAGACACCCCCAGCAGAGTTTCAACGAGCAATTTATCCCCTAGTGTGCAGGTCCCTCCCCTGGTTCCTCATAGGCTGAGTACTGTGGGGTTACAGTTTTCCTGGGTGTGGCCTACTGATTGTTGTTGGGGGATTTAGGTGTTTTTCCAGGATTCTCTTACTGCATTTTTTTGCAGCCCACAATGCATTATCATCCTAGTCAGCTCAGGGGCTCTTCAAGTAGCTGGGTAGGGTGATAAGAACAGACAAAGTAAGGTACTTTGCAGGCTAGTAAATTTTCATCTTAGACTAAATTTCTTTGATTCAAGTGAGGGCAACTAAGTGGGGAGGAGGAGGGGCCCAACAAGCAGGCATTGCCCATCCAAGAAGGAACCTAGTATTTCTTCTGTCCTTTGCTGACCTAAACTGGTTCAAGGCACTTTGTCTTAAAAATGGGCCAGTGTACACATTATTTTTTTCACCTTATTTCTTTTCTTCTCAATTAATTTTGATATAGAAATATGACAAGGCACATTATGTACAACATACACAACTCTTTGTGAGGATGGATGTCAGTGGGAGTTTCTTTTCATCTAATACATGACACACTAGGATGTTTTTGAAGGACCGCATCCATCATCAACTGATGCAGAGGCAGTTTCCTCCACACCAGTTTTTCTCGTTGGATTAGGCCCTGTGCATTTAGCAATCTACATCAACCTCAAAGATAAATTCTGTGGGAAAAGCTCTTGTCTTTTCCACACGTGTCCTTTATGCTAGAATGTTTGGTCTTTGACCTTTGATTCAACCACTGTTTCACAACTAGTTTTCTGAAGTCATCAAGAGACTAACAGGTCTGTGTAAGGGGTGCAGCAGAATTGATCTGATCCTCATAGCATCTTCTTTTTTCTCATTGCAGATTTTACCACCACGTGTCCAGGGTACGTACCTTCAACTAAGTCACTTTCTGAGAAACAAATTTGCTGGCTTTAATATGTAGAAACCTTAATCTGGGTTCCTGTTAAAAAATATTGGGGGTGTGGTGAGAGCAAATGATTTTGCAAGTGGATAACTATAAGCAGAGGGGCTGTAGAAATGTGTGTGAACCCAGAGGACCAACCAGGAGATTTTGTGTGAGCCAGTGTGTCTTCACCTGGAGTAGAAGTGAGTGCACCTCTCACTGACTTATCGTGATGTTAGTGGGTCTAAAGAGTGGATTCTGGAGAATCTCAGCAGGGAAGAGGATGCTTTTATTAGATCCCACCTGAAGTGGGATCTAATAAAACAGCATTTCCAGCAACCTTCATGTTATACCTGCTGCTTAGGAGGCTGAGGGAGAGTGTAGAAAGAGAAAAAGTAAATATAAGCTGAGTTTGTTATTTTCAGAGTTCAATGTCATCAGGGTGAGAAGTACTACGTTTTTGAGTATCCTGTGATTTCGATCACATCTTATTATTTAAAGGTGATTTTTCTGAGAACACCTGCTCTTTTCTGCCTCTGCCACTGCAATATGTCAGAGCCTTTGGTTTGGAACACAGTTCTGTCACAGGCAGTTACTTAATCCTGGAGACAGAATTGTTCTGCGGTGTGCCCAGATGCATAGGAGAAATGGATCCTCACCTTATGAACTGTTAGCATTCATGGCAGCACATTCATTTGTCTGTCCTTGCTGTTTACTTCTGGTATCAAGACATCTCCCTGGGAGCAGAGGACAGAATGAAAACTCACTCTGGACTCACTATAAAAGCTCCAGTGTCTTGGAAATGGAGAGAGAAGCACAACCTTGAGCACACTGTCAACATTCCATTTCTTCATTTGAATAAGAATATGCAGTTTTACCATCATTTGTGGAAAAGGCTTTCCTTTCCCCATTGTGTATTCTTGGTACCTTTGTTGAGGATCAGCTGACTCTATGTATGCATTTAATTCTGGGCTCTCTATTCTATATCTGTGATACTTATGGGTGCCCCCAAGCTAGGAGCACACGATCTGAATTTATCTTTTTTTTTTTTTTTGTAGATTTCACTCTCATGAATGTGCATCCTCTAACACTATTCTTTTTCAGTTACCATGGTTATTTGAGGCATATATAAATTATTTAAAGCCTTAGGATTATCTTTTCCATTTCTGCACAGATGGCTGTTACCAGTTTCATAGCAGTTGTTGTGAGTCCGTAGATCATTTGTGTAGTATTGTGTATTAGTCAGGTTTAGTCTTCCTATCCATGAATATGGGATGCCTTTCAACTGCTTTGCACCTTCTTTACTTTCTAGAATCTTTATGTTGACAGCTCATAAGGTAGATTTAACATGACTAATAAAAATTTGTGATTTTTAAATATTTTTTGGGCGGAGTCTTGCTCTGTCTTTAGACAGGGTGCAGTAACGTGATCTCTACTCACCACAACCTCCGCCTTGTAGGTTCATCTGATTCTCCTGCCTTAGCCTTCCTAGTAGCTGGGACTACAGGCATGTGCCATCAACCCCAGCTTATTTTTTTATTTTTAGTAGAGACATGGATTTACCATGTTGGCTGGAATGATCTCAATCTCTTGACCCCGTGATCTGCCTACCTCAGCCTCCCAAAGTGCTGGAATAACAGGCATGAGCCACCGCACCGGGCCAAATTTGTGATTTTTTATACCACTATTTTGTATATCTGAACAAAGTGGCATCAAATATATATATATATATTTTTTGTAAGCTAGTTATCCAAAAAAATCACCCCTGTATGCATGGACATTTTTTCCTGAATTCATCCATTTCTATTGGTATACATTTCCTCATTTCAGTAAACAATGTATATTTGAACCTGGAAACTTATCCTCATGGCAGAAAGTATTGAGAGTCATGACTCTCAGCTTCACTGGTGTAGGTTGTGCAGGCTGTGTGAGGTTGGCCTGCTTGAATGAAGCCTGATCTTTAGGGACTCTCCTCAGGGAGAGTGACACAGAGCTGCTGAAGCCCTGGATCACAGGGGCCCAATAGGTTTTGTGCACACACCCTGGTTCCAGAAGAAGACTTACAAAGAGGAAATCATGACTAGTTTTAATTGTAGCATATTAATATTTAATTTTTTAAATTATTTCATGAAAAAGTGTGTGCTTAATAGAATAATTTGGGTGAAATTGAGTCCATTTCATTAATACAATAGGCTTTTAATCAAGTAACAATTTTTTTAAACAGATGCTAAATGTAGTACCAGCGTAACTGGATCCTAGTGTACTGACAGGGTCTTGAATATGTTAAGAAAATGCTGTTTGTTTTGAAGAGTTTCAAAACATTTGAGAGAGAGGAAGGCACTCTTCCATTGACCCTTAGTGTGCATTTTAGTTTCATTTTGGGTTGACTCTTCTCTGTTGCTGCCTGATGCCTCTAGTGCAAGGCGAAGATCTCCATGTCTCATGTCTTTCCTGCTCCCCTTCTCTGCCCTGTTCCACTCAGGGGAATAGCCCAGCATCAACTCAGTCCATGCTTGTTAATGAACCACCTCCATACACCACATCCGGCAAAGCTCCCTGAGTGACTCACAGTCACCAACCACCAATGAACTGATCTTTCCTCTGTGTCCTTCCAGCTTGGCCTGAGGACCGCCTGTTTTTAAGATGCTCACCACGATACAAAGATGAAGATGATGATGATGACGCTGATTGTGATGATGACTGTGATGATGATGATGATGTCCATGTAAGATCCCCTTTTTTGGTCTTCTACAGCAATGTTGCTTTCCTGATTCCTTCACTTCTCAGTTAATTTTGATACGAAAATCTGGCAATGCACATTATGTACAATGTACCCTATTCTCTTTGTGGAGCTGGAATTCAGTAGGAGTGTCTTCCCACCTTATATGTGGTACACTAGAGTGCTTTTAAATGACAGCATCCACTATCAACTGGAATGCTGAGGCATTTTCCACACCAGTTTTCCTCCTTGGATTAAGCATTGCGCATTTGTATATAAAATTAAAGGTAAATTCTGTGGTTTTTCTATAGCCATCCTCTGTGCTAGTCTTTGGGGACTTTGACCTATGGCTCAATCACTGTACCACCTTCTGGTTTTTTATCGTTGTCCAGAGAATAACAGATCTGTGTGAAGCGCACAGCAGAATCTGATTCTCATAATGTTTTCTTTTATACAATTGCAGATAACAGCTTGGAAAGAAAACGGTATGTACCATGAAGTAACTCACTTCCTGAGGGAAAAACTTGCTAGCTTCAGTGTATAGAAACTTGATTCTGGGTTCCTGCTGGGAAACAGGATTGGGGTTCTCGTGAAAGTGATTTTGCCAATATAGAACTCTGGCCCAAGAAGCTGTAGGGAGGTTTGTCAACCCAGAAGAAAGATGAGGGGATCATGTATGAAGCAGTGTGGGGTGGGAGAATAGCCCATCATTCAGCTTCAGCTAAAGGAGGAGGAGCGGGTGAGTCACTCTCTCTAATGACTTATCCTGGTGTTTTTCTTTCTAAAGACTTGACGCTGGAGAGTATAAGTGACGAGGAGACTTATCCAGGTAGGGAACTACGTGCCAGGAAAAACCCAATGGGAAAAGGTTCCCAGGAGCCTCAGGTTATCCCTGCTGATTGGGAGGAGGGGCTGAAGGAGGGGGTATGAAATCAGAAGGAAAATGGAAATATGTGTGAGGTCTGGCTTGTTGTTCTCAGAGTTTCTTGGCATCATGGTAAGAACTGTCTCTATGGGCTATGGGGGTGCCGCGTTCATGAGAGATTCTCTTTGCAGTCCACCTGCTCTTTTCTGCCTGTGGAACATCAGAACCTTTGGTTTGGATTAGTCAGCCCTCCTAGGGATTGTGCACAAGGGGTGCAGGCTTAAGCACTTGGTGTCATCTGTGATGAAGGGAATCTGGGGGACACAGCTCTCTCAAAGGCATTTCCTGGAACCTAGAGAAACAGTTCTGCTGTGTGCCAAGGGGAAATCGAGAATCACCCTGTGAACTTTCAGGACTTGTTAGTGCACATTCATGTTTCTGTCCTCACTGTGCACTCCTGGTTTAAAGGGATCTCCCGGGGTGGATGGCGGAGTGAATATTCACTCTGGGCTCAGTGGTAAAACTCCAGTCTCCTTTGAAGGGAGGAGGAATGTTTGACCTTGAGCACATTTCCAGCCTCCATTTCCCAACCTAATCACAGATTTTGAGATGAGGTTTCTTTCTCCCCAGTTCTCTAATTTTTGGGGAAGCCAAGAGTTCCTTCCCACAAAAGATAGTATCACACTATTTCCTGTCTTCAAAATTTTGGCTTTGGTTTTGGCTTTTAAGATGATATTCATTACTTAAGTTCTAGACTTTTTTTTTTTTTTTTTTTTTTTTTTTTTTTTAGCCGGAGTCTTGCTCTGTCGGCCAGGCTGGAGTGCAGTGGCGCGATCTCAGCTCACTGCAAACTCTGCCTCCCAGGATCACACCATTCTCCTGCCTCAGCCTCCCGAGCAGTTGGGACTACAGGCATCCACCAACATGCCTGGCTAATTTTTTGTATTTTTTGTAGAGACAGCGTTTCACCATGTTGGCCAGGCTGGTCATGAACTCCTGACCTCAGGCAATCTGCCCGCCTCAGCCTCCCAAAGTGCTCAGATTATAGGCATGAACCACTGTGCCTGGCCAGGGTTATTTTTAATATAATTGTGGCTGTCTCAAGTAATGGTGCTTTGAGTATTTTTGTTAGTGGTTTTGGAATAACACAAGCACTCACGTCTGCCGAGACGACTATTAGAAGGGGGCATATCTTTCATTGTCATAGATAATGCGAAACTTTTTCCAAAATGATGACACCAATTCATGCTCCTCTAATAGCATACATGAGTAGCCATTTCTCCAAATCCTCATCGACTCTGTTTTATCTCTTTCTAAAAACCATCACTTTGATTAGTCTTTCATTTGTATAACATATTACTTAAAATCTTTACCAAAAAGTAATGTTGTTTGACTCTAATGATGCAGTGCAATAAGTTTGTTTACACCACCTCACCACTGACACGTAAGTAACGCACTGCGCCGACATTCCAACAGCTACGACTTTACTAGGCAAAGGGAAATTTTCAGCTTTGTTATAATCTTATGGGAGCACTGTCATACATGTAGTCTGTCATTGACCAAAATGTCATTCTGCCACATATGACTGTAGTTAATAAGCAGGTGCTTAAGTTATAAGAATGAAAATAATAAGATATAAATTAAGTATCAGTATCAGATATTATATGGACACTTCTCTGTCTTGCCTCCTTGAAGTGTCACAATCACTTTGAGACAATTAGTTTTGTTATAGTCATTATACAGATGAGGAATGTGAGTCTCAGCGAAGTAAATTACTCAGGAGACACACCAAGAGCTGGATCTCTTTAACACCAAAGGCTAATCTAGAAACTAACACGCTACACCGCCTGTAGTGGCAAAGTAGACTTACCATAAAATGAAATTTGCTTCCACAGCTGGGCATGTGAGCTTAGTGAGGCTGGTGTTCCCCATTGCCCCATGGCTCAGAAATTGGTCTTGCTGAAACTCGGATGGAGAAGCTCTTGGCTCAGGGAGTGAAAGGTTACTGACAGGTTGTATGAGTGCAATTGAAGGATTATGCTTCCATAGAGCATGTGGTTGTTCTCATGGAATGAGAACAGAGACAATCAAAGAGAATCACCCAGAGCAATACTCTTTCTCAAAAAAAAATTGCCCATCTAATAGGTTAAAAATTAGATACAGTCAACCACACTGGTCTAAAGTGTGCTTTTAGACAGTGATAGGAAAGAAGAAAAACATTAAAATAGTTGATGTGTTCTATATGGGAGTCTGAGATAAACTGCTGTTAAATAGAATTTTATATGAAGTTCTTTAGGCAGTAAGTAAAAATGGAAGGGAAACCTAATGGCAGAGAGCAGCCAGGACCACAGTTGTCTGTGGATGCAGAGACTGTGGTGGAGCCTGGAATGCACCAAAGACCACGAGTCCCCGTGGGCAGTCAGTTCAGTGACAGCACCACTCATTTTCTGATCGGCAGGCACCCCAGTAGCACATGGAGAGAACAGGAAGGCCTAAGATGAGTCCGGGTCATGTAAAGTCTCCAATGAGGGGATCTTGGAAGATGTGAAAAGCATTCTGGAGGGGGAGGTAGCCCTGCAGCATAGCGGTCTAGTTTCCCTCACTGGTCTGACTTGGTATGGCATAGAGGGGCTCACACAGCAGTCCCCAGTTCTCCCACTTCCCTAAAGGCTTAAACACACCATGATGTGTATCAGTTTCTAAAAGAGCACAATAGCACGTTACTGAACAACCGGAATTGCAGAGAAGTGGCCTCGTTTCCTGGAAGTGTTTCAGGGAGGGGGAGGTGGTGAGGCTCCACTGGGGAAATGCTCATGGCCAAAGAAAGATGAGGCCTGAGGACCGACAGTTGGGCTCAGCCACATGGAGACCACGTTGTGCCCTTCAAGAGCAATCTGGTGGTGTGGTGCTGGGGAGGGGAGAGGGCCAGGGCCACAGACCTGTGCAGGGATTCCGAACCAGAGGGCTCCTCAAAACAGACACAGGAGATGGACTGTAAGGACCTGTTCGATTCCAGTGAGGGCATGAGGGGCAGGCAGGGAGGAAAGCAGCCCCACATAGGAGGACGCACACGATGGGGAAGCAGGTCTCTGGAGAACTAGGTTTCAGACCAAGCAAGAAAGGAAAGAATGTTCCAGGGAGAGGATGAGGCCCTGGGGCCTCCAGAGGGCTTGGAAAAAAGGTTTCAGCAGACGAGATCAGAAAAGTAGTAGTCAGGGCCTCGAGGGGCAGGTGAGCTGAGCTTCTTGCAGCCCCTGATGCAAACAGGTATGAAGGACATAGTGAGATTAGTCCTGAGTCTGAGGCAGAGAGTGGTGAGGTGGCTGAGTTTGGGAAAGGGAGGGAAGGGCCTGGCTGGGAGAAGGCGGCGTTCTGGGCCCTCTATAGTCCTGCCAGGGAAGATCAAAGCCCAGAGAGGCCCAGGGCTCCCTCCTGACACCTGCACAAACAGGCGTACCCCTGGTCAGGGGGTGCTCTGTAGACTGCTGTGGAGTAAGGGGGCAGCTTCTCCTGGACATAGGGCCCCAGGCACCTGCAGGATGCAGGACTCCAGGCCCCCTCAGATGCCTGCTGTGTCTCCTCTGAGGGGCTGTAAACTGGCTTCTTGGGTACCCACAATGTACAAGGCACTTGTCTTCAGTATGATACACCTGGCACTGCCAAAATCATACCCATTTATGATAGGCACAATTACTATCCCCACTTTAGAGCTAGGAAAACTGAGGCACTGAGCAGTTAATCAACTTGCCCCAGGCTCCATAGGTAAACAGTCAGTGTAGAGCTGGGGTCTCAACACAGCTGGCTCCCTCCACAGTGTGGGATTATAGCCACTGGCCGTCCCACTGCCCTTGTCCAGCCTTGGTTGTCTGGGGTGGCAGTTTGTGCCTTTGGGCTACAGTTGAACTACCAGTTGCCTCTTCCAGGCTGGCTCCCATACCTCTCCCAGCAGCAGCTTCTTAAATCCCAGAAGCTGATAATGGGTGTGGTAAATGGGCCTTGGAGAATGGAGGCAAGGATGTGGTGCTCAGGACTTCTAGGTCCCAACAGAGTCTGTGTTCCTGGCCCTCCCCTTGTAACAGAGGCACCTCTGTCCCTGTCTAATGAGTTCCCGCATCTCTAATTTCTCCTCAGCCTGGACTGCAGAGGCGGGAGCCCAGGAGATGCTGGTGTGGAGGCTGCTTAGTGGGATGACGTCACAGTTCTCACTGAAAAGGGATTGTCTCTTCTTCATCCAGGGTGAAGCCATTCCAGGAGCTGACCAGGGTGCTGACCCAAAGGGCAGGCCAGCGCGTGCTACAGGAACATCTGAGGGAGGCTCAAGCTCTGCAGTCAGGCGTTTTCCCAGGCTTGGCGTAAAGAAGTGATGGAGACTTTCGTGTGATTCCTAGGCTCCCCTCCTGGACAGCACCAGGAATGTGCCTTCGAGGTGGCTGGGCTTCAGGCCAGCCTGGGGGTGTGCTTGGGTGACTGAAGAATGCAGCTATTTGCTGGGAAGATCTTATGGAGGAAACCAGAACCTCTCCCTGTCCCGAACTCTCATCCCTGAGGGAGTCTGTTAGGATAGAGTTCATCCTCAGTCAAAAGAAACTGCATCTCGTTTCACCTTTTACCTTCCTTCCTGCCACCCAGGATGGGAGCAGGCAAACCTGGCTGAGGAGAGCCACATCCAGCCACACCCCATGGGTCAATCACTGGAGCTTCTGAAACCTGGGCGGTGCCTGGTACAGCTGGGTTCCTTCCTTCCCCCAGCCCAAGTTCCTGCCCCCAGCTTTGTCCCTGGAGGTCTCAATCCTCCTCTCTACATTCTGAGGGGAACCCTTGGCCCCAGCAGCGAGCAAAACTCCAAGTGCACCTCCCATACATCCCCCGGCACTGGGTTCGGCCTGTACCATCCAGGACCTGGTGCTTCTGGGCCTGGCATTTTGCCTTTGGCAAGAGAGTGAGAAGAGACGTGACTGTGCTCCAGGAACGGAAAGTGCCATTCCGACTTGAAATAAAGAGACTGAGCGCATTGACTCAGGTGCAGAAGTGGCTGATCAGATCTGACCCGACGAGGGGCTCAGGGCTTCCACTCAATGACATCGATGGTGATCTGGGTCGCCTGCTGTAAGGCCTCACCCTCGTAAGCCTTACTGTCAGAGTCCTTCTCCAGGACACGGAAGGTATGTGTGTGGGCCTGCAGGACCTTCCAGCCCTCAGGGGCCTCTGGCAGCATGGTGAAGGCCTTGGTGGCCTTCAGGCACACCCTGCCCATGGGTGAGTGTAGCACCTTCAGGAGCAGGCTGATGGCTTGTGTGTCCAGGGATACATACTTCTCAGCAGGCCACCAACACAGGGCATTCCTAACAAGCTGAAGGGGTCTCTTCTCACCCCCTCGCACCCTAGCCCTCTTTTGACCCTTGTGCCTGCAGTCTCAGGGGAGGTGCCACCCCGTCCCCCTGCTGCAGAAATTCCCTGATTCATTCATGCAGCGAGACACTGAGGCAAGAGCTGGGTTTCCCACCTCAGCACTCTTTTGAGCCAGGTAATTCTCAACTTGGGGCCAAAGTTCCCCTGCCGTGACCTTTGGGGATGACACAGAAAATGACGGCAAGGATGGTGGTCACAGTGGACACAGGAGGATGCGGGGAGGCTGGGGAGGCTGCAGTTTCAGAGAGAAAGCTCTCTCCTGGAAAGCCACTCTCCTGGTCGCACAGAAAGGGACCTCTGTGCAAACCTAAGAATGATAGGGCTGGGACGGGGCCTGGGAACATGCATTTCCACAGACCACCTGTGGTCTGGTTCAGGGACCACACTTGGAGAAATACCCGAGCCTCTAATGAGACTCTCAGGACCTAGGGAAGGCAAGAGGGCCCCCCCAGCAAGGGGACATGACCACAGCCACGGCAGGGAATCTAGGGGTCGGTGACCAGCCCATCCTCACAATGAGGGGGCCCAGTGTAGGAACACCCCCCAACCACCGCAAGCTCTGAGTCTTTGTGCTGCCCCAGTTTTGAGGCCAGGATGTAGACTGTGATCCTGTGTGGCCTGGGGTGAGAGACAAGACACTGCGCCTCCGTTTCCTCACCTGTGGAGGCAGACATCGCCTCGCTGGAGGGTTGTCTAAATGTGAGGTTTGGAGACAATGCCTGGCACACAGGAGGCTCAGTGACTGCTGGGTGTCAGGATCGTCATCAGTGCTTCTCCTGTTCTTGCCTTCCTCATGGGGAGGAGGTGCCAGACCCTCTCCTGCAGCCTCCTGCAGGCAGAGGCCAGGATGAGTTCCTGGAGCTGCTCCTCTGCAGCTTCTACACCAGTGAGGGGATCAGACCCTTACTGATGACACCGTGGGCCGCTGCACGACAGGTAAGGGCACTGAGGGTGGACTGGCCACACCCCCTCCCATGCTGGTTGGCCTCAGGGCTCAGGAAGGATTTTGCAGAGCAACTGGGTGGGTTTGAAAAAGAACTTGCAAGTTCCCCGTCACCCCCCAAAGCTGCCTGGCCAGGGGCCTGAGAAGCCAGCAGGAGGCTGTGGGTGAAGTCATGTCAGGGACTGAGAGGGCAAGTGCAGAGGACCCAGGAAGGGCCAGCGACCAGGTGAGCCGCTGCTCTCAGCCCTTATGTTCCTCTTATAGTCAAAGCCTTTCTGTACCCCAATCATTGCAACCACTGATCTCGTTCTGACCCTATACTTTTGCTTTTTACAGAGTATCATAGAAGTGCAAACGTAAAGGATGTGACCGTTTTTTAAATTAAACTTTTTATTTTGAGATAATTGTAGCTTCTCATGCGGTTGTGAGGAATAATACAGAGGGATCCTTGGTACTCACGCAAGTTCCCTCAAGGGTAGCACCTTGCAGCTACAGTAACGGATCACAGCCAGGATATTGACACTGATACAGCCAGAACGGAAAGTTCCCTCCCAAACAGCCCTCATGCTGCCCTTTCACAGAAACACCCACGTCCCACTGTCCCAAACCCCTCCTTAGCCCCTGGCAACCACTAATTTGGTCTCCCCTTGTATAATTTTGTCATTTCAAGAATGTTCTGCACATGGAATCATACAGTATGTGACTTCTGGGGACTGGCTTTCTCCCACTCAGCATAGTTTTCTGGGTTTTCCTCCAGGCGGCTCAGTTGCAACGTAGTTTGTTCCTTTTTAATGCTGAGTAGGAGTCTAAGTAGGTAACCTTCTGAGTCTGGCTTCCTGAGTTCAGTGTAACAATGTTGCAATTCATCCCAGTTGCCTTATGGATCAATAGTTTGTTCCCTATTATTGTTGATTCTGATTCTATTTATGAAGGTCTCACAATGTGTTTAGCCATTCACTAGTTGAATGATAATTGGGTTTCCACTTGTGTGTGTGTGTGTGTGGTGTGTGTGGTGTGTGTGTGGTGTGGGTGGTGTGTGTGGTGTGTAGTGTATGGTGCGGTGTGTGTTTTGTGTGGTGTATGGTGCAGTGTGTGTTGTGTGTATGGTGTGTGCTGCGGTGTGTGTGTGGTGTTTGTGGTGTGTGTGTGGTGTGTATGTGGTTGTGTGGTGTGTGTGTGGTGTGTGTGGCACGTGTGGCGTGTGTGGTGTGGTTGTGTGCGGTGTGTGATGTTTATGGTGTGTGGTGTAATGTGTATGTGTGGTGTGTGTGCGGTGTGTGTGTGGCATGTGTGGCATGTGTGGTGTGTGTGTGTGGTGTGTAGTGTGGTGCGTGTGTGGTGTGGGGTGTGTGGCGTGTGTGTGGTGTGTGGTGTGCATGTGGGGTGTGGTGTGTGGTGTGTGTGGCGTCTGTGTGTGGTGTGTGGTGTGTGATGTGTATGTGTGTGTGTGTGGTGTGCGGTGTGTGCGGTGGGGGGGTGTGGTGCATGTGTGGTGTTGAAAGGAGCTGGGCACATTCCTCAGCCCCAGGCTCAAAACTCCCTGAGCCTAGTACAAACACATCCCATCCTCCCATCCCACCACATACCGCCATATATCTCTCAAACTCCCTGAGCCCAGTACAAACACCACCTGGAAAGTCTCCGATAAGGAGACAGCCGTTCAAGGTTACTGAAAGCACGGGAGCCAAAAGGAATTTCTTTGTTCCCCTGCAACTTTCGGGCTATAAAAAGCAAACGCTCGTGTTGTTCGGGGCCCTCTTGTATGCTGTGGAATGGAGGGACCAGGTTCGAACTTGTAGTAAAGATCCTTGCCGCTTGGCTTTGACTCTGGACTCTGGTGGTCTTCTTTGGGGAACAAACAGTCTGGGCATTACATCTGGGGGCTCGTCCAGGATTCCCCAAGCCCACCAGACCCCTGGTCAACGGATCTGCTAGGATCAATCTACTGATAGGTGAGCTGGCTCGTCTTTGTCTGTCTGTGTCTGTGTGTCTGTTCTGAATCTGAATCTGTGACTCGCGAGGTCTGAAACTGGAGCTGGTACAGTCCTGGCAGACGCGCTATAGGATGGCCAGTGGAGGCTGGTGGGAGACGTCCCCTGGCTCTCATCTGATCTAGCTGTCTCTGATCTGAACTGCCCCGAGCGTGTTTGCGGTTTGGGCAGTAGTTGTCTCTGATCTGAACTGCCCCGAGCGCATTTGTGGTTTGGGCAGTAGCTGTCTCTGACCACGGCTTCCGGTGCGCGCGTGCGATCTGAACCGCCCTGGTCCCCGGGCTCCCGGCTTCCGGTGCGCGCGTGCGATCTGAACGGCCCCGGTCCCCGGGGCTTCCGGCCTCCGGCGCGCGCTCGCGGCCCCAGTCCCCGGGGCTTCCGGTGTGCTTGCGGCCCCGGTCCCTGGGGCTTCTGGCTTCCGGCGCGCTCGCGGCCCCGGTCCCCGGGGCTTCTGGCTTCCGGCGCGCTCGCGGCCCTGGTCCCCGGGGCTTCTGGCTTCCGGTGCGCTCGCGGCCCCGGTCCCCGGGGCTTCCGGCTTCCGGCGTGCACGCTTGCGGCCTGAACTGCCCCGGTTCCTGGGCTGCCAAAGCGCGCCTGCGACTAGGTATCATTAATAAGTCAGATCAGATTTCCTTTACAGGGATTCTAACCCACATTCCTTTACAGGAAGAGACTACAAATCATTACAGGATGGGTAATACCCAGAGCACTCCTCTTTCTCTCCTTACAAGTAATTCCAAAGAAGTTAGAGCAAGGGGCCATGATCTTGGTATGGAAATCAGGAAAGGAAAGCTAATTACTCTGTGTCGCTCCGAATGGCCTGCCTTTGATGTGGGGTGGCCACCCGAAGGGACCTTCCGGCTTGCTGTCATTACTAGGGTAAAATCCAAGATTTTCCTACCTGGGCATGCGGGCCACTTAGATCATATCCCATATATCCTCATATGGCAGGACCTTGTTGAGAACCTGCCTCCTTGGCTGTCCCCTTTCCAATTAGCCTCTGAACCCTGTAAGGCACCGGTTGCTCGACCACTAAAATCCAAGCAACCAACTGCCCCCCCCATCCTGTTCTACCTGATAGCGGGGACCCACTGTTCACAGAACCCCCTCCGTACCCCTCTGGGCCCCAGGCCCCGGCCCCCCGGGCTGAGTCGTGGGAGGGAGCAGGCGGACGGGAGGCGGCCGACGCACCCGGACCCACCCCCTGGGCTGAATCGCGGGAGAGAGCAGGCGGGGGGGAGGCAGCCGGCACTCACGGGCCTGCTGAAAGAGAAAGTAACTTTGAAGGGCCGGCGGGGCGGACGCGAGGGCGCACTTCGCAGACTAGCCCCCCCCCCAGCCGCCTGACTCCACGGTGGCTTTACCCCTTCGGGAAATAGGACCCCTAGATGACACAGGAATCCCCAGGCTCCAGTACTGGCCATTCTCCACCAGTGATCTGTATAACTGGAAGACTCAGAGTGCTTGGTTTTCAGACAACCCCAAAGATTTACTGGCTTTACTGGATAGTGTCATGTTCACCCACCAGCCCACTTGGGATGATTGTCAGCAGCTCCTCCGAATCTTGTTTACCACGGAAGAGCGAGAGAGAATACAGGTAGAAGCTAGAAAGCTGGTCCCGGGGGATGACGGTCAACTGACTGCCAACCCTGACCTCGTAAACGCGACCTTTCCTCTGACCAGGCCGGCGTGGGACTACAACACGGCAGAAGGTAGGGGACGGCTACACCTTTATCGCCAGACTCTAATGGCAGGTCTCCGGGCAGCTGCTCGCAAGCCCACTAATTTGGCTAAAGTATATTCTATTCTACAGGGAAAGACAGAGAGCCCAGCTACATACTTAGAAAGATTAATGGAAGCTTTTAGACAGTACACCCCCATAGATCCAGAGGCTCCAGGAAGTCAGGCAGCTGTTGTAATGTCTTTCGTAAATCAGGCAGCCCCAGATATTAAAAGAAAACTCCAAAAATTAGAAGACTTGGAAGGAAAGCGGATTCAGGACCTCCTTCAGATAGCCCAGCGGGTTTATAATAACAGAGATACTCCAGAAGAAAGGCAATTTAAGGCCACTGAAAAAATGACCAAGGTCCTGGCAGCAATAGTACAGAAAGAACATCTACAGCCAGAGTACACCCAACCTAGGCGGCCCCCAAGGCATGATAATCTGAGAAAAGACCAATGTGCCTACTGCAAGGAGGCTGGCCACTGGGTAAGAGACTGCCCCAAAAAGAAGCAACGAGGACAGGGACCCCCTAGGTCTACACCCGTACTAGTCACTCAAGATGAAGACTAGGGAAGACAGGGTTCGGATCCTCTCCCCGAACCTAGGGTAACTTTGCAAGTGGAGGGGTCCCCGGTCCAGTTCTTGGTCGATACGGGAGTACAGCACTCAGTCTTAGTTAAAACTAATGGGAAATTATCCTCCAAGTCCTCGTGGGTACAAGGGGCCACAGGAGTTAAGAAATACCCATGGACAACACAAAGAACAGTAAACCTCGGAGCCAAGAATGTAACCCATTCTTTCCTGGTCATCCCTGAGAGCCCCTGTCCCCTATTAGGGAGAGACCTGCTAACTAAAATGGGAGCACAGATCCATTTCCTCCCTGAGGGACCCGTCGTGACCGACTCCCACAATCAACCCGTGTCCGTCCTGACTATAACCCTAGAAGATGAGTACCGGCTCCACCAGGAGCAAACGGCCCCTGACCAGGACATAGCAACCTGGCTCCAGCAATATCCAGAAGCTTGGGCGGAAACGGGGGGCTTAGGACTAGCAAAACACTGTCCTGCCTTATTTGTTGAACTTAAACCTGGGGCAGACCCCGTGCGGGTATGCCAATACCCGATGCCCCTAGAGGCCAAGAAAGGAATTGCCCCGCATATCTGCCAGCTCCTTGACCAAGGGGTCCTTCGCCCATGTCACTCGCCCTGGAATACTCCATTGTTGCCGGTACGAAAACCTAATAGTGGAGAATACAGACCTGTACAAGACTTAAGAGAAATCAATAAGAGGGTTGTGGACATACATCCAACTGTGCCTAACCCATATACCCTCCTGAGTACCCTAAACCCCAGACATCAATGGTACACTGTTTTAGATTTAAAAGATGCTTTCTTCAGTTTGCCTTTAGCCCCTCAGAGCCAAAAGCTCTTCGCCTTCGAGTGGAATGACCCCGATAGGGGCATAAGTGGCCAACTGACATGGACCAGACTGCTGCAAGGATTCAAAAACTCTCCTACCCTGTTCGATGAGCCCCTCCATGAAGACCTGGGTGAGTACCAACGCAAACACCCTGAAATAACCTTACTACAGTATGTTGATGACCTCCTGATTGCTGCTGAGACCCAAGAAGCTTGCATCCAAGGGACCAAGGGTCTCTTACAAGCTCTGGGAAATCTAGGCTACCGAGCCTCGGCAAAAAAAGCTCAAATCTGTAAGCCAGAGGTAACATATCTAGGGTATCTGCTTAAAGAAGGGCAGCGCTGGTTAACCAACGCCTGGAAACAAACTGTTCTGCAGATCCCCAGGCCACAATCTACCCGACAAGTGAGGGAATTCCTGGGGTCGGCGGGGTTTCGCAGACTATGGATACTTGGGTTCGCAGAACTGGCTAAACCCTTATATCAGGCAACACGGGGGCAGCAGCCATTTAAGTGGACAGACGAAGCCGAGTCGGCTTTCCAACAGATTAAAACCACCCTACTCTCCGCGCCTGCACTGGGACTACCTGATGTTACCAAGCCCTTCCACTTATACGTAGATGAGAATAAAGGTGTCGCCAAGGCGGTAATAACTCAAAACTTAGGCCCCTGGCGAAGGCCAGTTGCCTACCTGTCAAAGAAGTTAGACCCATTGGCTGCCGGGTGGCCCCCCTGTCTCCGAATGATTGCAGCCACGGCTCTGATGGTGCAGGATGCTGATAAACTTGTCATGGGGCAAGAATTGCGGGTCGTTACTCCACATGCCATCGAAGGTGTACTCAAACAGCCACCTAACCGCTGGATGAGTAATGCCCGACTCACCCACTACCAAGGACTACTACTAAATCCTCTCAGGATAACTTTCCTGCCCCCAACGACCTTAAACCCTGCCTCGCTGCTGCCCAACCTGGACCTGGACGCCCCACTCCACGACTGCACCGAGATACTAGCTCAGGTGCATGGAGTTCGAGAAGACCCGCAGGACCGCCCACTTCCTGACGCTGACCTCGTTTGGTTCACTGATGGGAGCAGCTTCATCCATCAGGGCCAGAGGTACGCTGGAGCGGCAGTGACTTCAGAGACTGAGGTAATCTGGGTGGAACCCCTACCCCCGGGGACATCGGCCCAGAAGGCCGAACTGATAGCGCTCACCCAAGTTCTTACCTTAGGGGCGGGGAAAAAGCTGACGGTATATACAGACAGCCGATATGCTTTTGCAACGGTGCATATACATGGGGCCATTTACAGGGAGCGGGGGTTACTGACGGCTGAAGGAAAAGAGATAAAAAACAAGCAAGAAATCCTAGCCCTGCTAACAGCCCTATGGAGGCCAGAAAAGTTAGCCATTGTGCATTGCCCGAGGCATCAGAAACTAACTACTCCAACTGCTCAAGGCAACTTTCTGGCGGACCAAACTGCAAGAAAGGTGGCGAAGGCTCCTAGCCAACTCCTTGCACTCCAGCTCCCTGACCCGGGCCCCCGGGACTTGCCATATTTCCCTGATTATTCAGAACAAGATCTCCAGTGGATTGACAAGCTTCCCCTGAAACAGATCCAGAATGGGTGGTGGACTGATAACTAATGACCACACCATCCTACCAGAAAAATTAGGACAACAAGTGTTAGAACACATCCACCGAACCACCCACCTGGGTGCTGGGCGGATGATAGACCTGATCAGACGCTCTAAGCTCAAATTCAGGCATACAGCCGAGACGGCCAGCAACATTGTGACAAGTTGCAGAGTCTGCCAGCTTAACAACGCCTACCCCCAATCCCAGGCTGCATCGGGAACAAGGCTCAGGGGAACCAGGCCCAGTATCTACTGGGAAGTAGATTTTACTGAAATAAAGCCAGGAAAATATGGATATCGGTACTTACTTGTCTTTGTAGATACTTTTTCAGGGTGGATTGAAGCATTCCCCACCAAAAAGGAAACTGCTCAGGTTGTAGCAAAGAAAATCCTGGAAGATATCCTCCCCAGGTATGGCTTCCCCGTCCAGATAGGGTCAGACAATGGGCCGGCCTTCGTCGCTAAGGTAAGTCAGGATTTGGCTTCCATCCTTGGGGCAAATTGGAAACTACATTGCGCTTACAGGCCCCAGAGTTCAGGACAGGTAGAGAGGATGAATCGGACCTTAAAAGAGACCTTAACTAAATTAACTATGGAGACTGGCGCTAATTGGGTGGTCCTTGTCCCCTACGCTCTGTTCCAGGCCCGTAATACCCCTTACAGACTGGGCCTTACCCCTTATGAAATTATGTATGGCAGACCCCCACCCTTAGTTCCCAGCCTAAAAGAGGATCTGCTCAAGTCTGAAACAGAAAATGTCTCTGAACTCTTATTTTCCCTACAAGCCTTGCAGAAAATTCATCAAGAAATCTAGCCCAAGCTGAAGGAACTATATGAGACCGGTCCCCCGCCGACACCCCATCCGTACCAGCCGGGAGACTGGGTCCTGGTCAAGTGACACCGACAAGAGACCCTAGAACCCAGGTGGAAAGGACCACTCCAGGTACTCCTAACCACACCCACCGCCCTGAAGGTAGAAGGCATCGCGTCGTGGATCCACTACACCCACGTCAAGCCAGTGGACCCAACCTCCGACCTTCTAGGACCAATCACGGCGGTGGCTGAAGCACCGGACACATGGACTGTGGACAGAGCTAAAAACAACCCCTTAAAACTCACCCTGCGCCGGCAGCATAGCTCACTGCAAACATTCAGTTAGGTAGTTTAACCCTAACGTTAGTCGCCCTAGTGGCCGCTGGGGAAATCACAAAACCAGCTCTTAATCCCTTTGTCTGGAGATTCTGGCTTTATGAAAACCGAACCCACCCTGGACAACCTCATAAGCCCGGGAAATTATTGGCCAGTGCTGATTGCCCCTCCTCAGGGTGCAACAGCCCAATTCTACTAAATTTTACTGGTTTCCAAATAGCCAAACTTATGACACCAATAATATGCTTTGAGTTTGATCAGACTAAATACAATTGTAAACACTATTGGTGGCACCAAAATGCCGGCTGTCCTTATAACTATTGTAACATCCATAGACCCCCTTATTGGGGAAGAGAGAAAACAGTTAGACCCTAAGTGGCCCTTCCATCGCAGACGGGATAGAGACTTTTCATATACATGGATAGTTAGAGACCCCTGGAACTCCCGCTGGACCACGCCTCAACATGGGGCTGTATACTACTCCCCCTCCTCCACATGGCCTAGCAGTCACCTCTATCTGTGGCGAGGCCTAGTGCAAGTACTGCCCCTAGTCCACGGGAATATCCAACGACAGGAAAACAGACTAACACAAGACTTACGTCCTTTCTCCTGGTTAAAGTTATTACAAGAAGGACTAGAACTTGCTAACCTTACAGGACTTCACAGCCTGTCTGGCTGCTTTCTGTGTGCCACTCTAGGGTGTCCACCGCTAACCGCTGTCCCTCTGTCATGGGGATCCTCTACCTTTGCCCAAGCTAACAACCTCCGAAACCTCTCATATGCTCCTAAACGTGCCCCTATACCTAAACCCCAGTCAGGAGAAGTTTCCCTACTGTTTCTCAGGAACCAATTCCAGCCTCTGCAGCATCACTGCAACGCCCCCTAATATCACCTCAAGGGCTCCGTCAGGCATATTCTTCTGGTGTAATGGAACCTTATCTAAAAACCTATCAAGCCCCTCTGTTACCAACCTACTGTGTCTTCCTGTCACATTAGTTCCCTGGTTGACTCTACTTACTGCCGGCGAGTTCCTAGGGTATACCGGTAACTGGACTAGTGCTGTTATTCACCCAGACCCTAGACCGCGACCTGCACGAGCCATATTTCTCCCCCTCATTGCAGGAATCTCCCTCACCGCATCCTTCATTGCAGCCGGACTGGTGGGGGGAGCCCTAGGTCACACCCTCATAGAAAGCAACAAGTTATACCAACAATTTGCCATTGCTATGGAGGAGTCGGCTGAGTCCCTTGCCTCCCTTCAGCGGCAGCTCACGTCCCTAGCTCAGGTAACCTTGCAGACCCGGAGGGCCCTAGACCTACTCACTGCAGAAAAAGCTGGTACATGTATATTTCTAAAAGAAGACTGTTGTTTCTACATAAATGAATCAGGGCTTGTAGAGGACCGGGTCCAACAGTTACGCAAGTTAAGCGCAGAAGTAAAAACACGGCAGTTTGCTTCAGCTGCAGACCAATGGTGGAACTCCTCTATGTTTTCTCTGTTAGCCCCCTTCCTTGGACCCCTGCTAAGTCTACTATTTCTACTTACCGTAGGACCTTGTGTTGTTAACAGAATTTTACAATTTGTTAGGGAGAGGTTTGACACCGTACAACTCATGGTCCTCAGAGCCCAATACCAACCTGTAAACGCTGAAACAGAATCAGACTTATAAGACCCAAGATTGGCTCTAGAGATACCTGAAAAGAAGGGGGGAATGAAAGGAGCTGGGCACATTCCTCAGCCCCGGGCTCAAAACTCCCTGAGCCTAGTACAAACACATCCCATCCTCCCATCCCACCACATACCGCCATATATCTCTCAAACTCCCTGAGCCCAGTACAAACACCACCTGGAAAGTCTCCGATAAGGAGACAGCCGTTCAAGGTTACTGAAAGCGCGGGAGCCAAAAGGAATTTCTTTGTTCCCCTGCAACTCTCGGGCTATAAAAAGCAAACGCTCGCGTTGTTCGGGGCCCTCTTGTATGCTATGGAATGGAGGGACCAGGTTCGAACTTGTAGTAAAGATCCTTGACGCTTGGCTTTGACTCTGGACTCTGGTGGTCTTCTTTGGGGAACAAACAGTCTGGGCATTACAGTGTGTGTGGGGGGTGTGGTGTGTGGGGGGTGTAGTGTGTGTGGTGTGGTGTGTGTGGTGTGTGGCGTGTGTGGTGTGTGGTATGTGGGGTGTGTGTGGTGTGTGGTGTGTGTGGTGTCTGGTGTGTGGGTGTGGTGTGTGTGGTGTGTGTGTGTGTGGTATATGTGGTGTTAGTGGTGTGTGTGGCGCGTGTGTGGTGCGTGGTGCATGTGTGGTGTGGTGTGTGTGGTGTGTGTGTGGTTGTGTGGGGTGTGTGGCGTGTGTGGTGTGTGTGGTGTGTGGGTGTGTGTGGTGTGGTGTGTGGTTTGTGGGTGTGTGGTGTGTGTGGTTGTGTGGTGTGTGTGGCGCGTGTGTGGTGCGTGTGGGGTGCGTGTGGGGTGCGTGGTGCATGTGTGGTGTGTGTGGTGTGGTGTGTGTGGTGTGTGTGTGGTTGTGTGGGGTGTGTGGGGTGTGTGGCGTGTGTGGTGTGTGGGGTGTGTGTGGTGTGTGGTATGTGGGGTGTGTGTGGTGTGTGGGTGTGTGTGGTGTGGTGTGTGTGGTTTGTGGGTGTGTGGTGTGTGTGGTTGTGTGGTGTGTGTGGCGTGTGTGTGGTGTGTGTGGTATGTGGTGTGTGTGGTGTACGTGGTGTGTGGTGTGTGTGTGGTGTGTGTGGTATGTGTGTGGTGTGTGTGGTATATGTGTGGTGTGTGGTGTGTGTGGTCTGTGTGTGGTGTGTGTGTATGTGTGTCGTGGGTCAAACCAAATGTTTCTGCTTCTTGTCAATGGTGAATAAAACCAGTATAAATATTTTCAAACAAATTTTTGTTTAAACATAAGTTCTCATTCCACTTGGGTAAAAACCTAGGACTAGGGTTTGCTTGATATGCATAAGCATATGTTTATTAGAAATTGCTGGCCGGGCTCAGTGGCTCACGCCTGTAATCCCAGAACATTGGGAGGCCAAAGCGGGTGAATCACATGGTCAGGAGATCGAGACCAACCTGGCTAATGATGAAATCCCGTCTCTACTAAAAATACAAAAAATTACCCGGTAGTGGTGGTGGGCACTTGTAGTCCCAGCTACTCGGGAGGTTGAAACAGCAGAATGGCATGAACCCAGGAGGCAGAGCTTGCAGTGAGCTGAGATCATGCCACTGCACTCCAGCCTGGGCCACAGAGCGAGACTCCGTCTCAAAAAAACAAAAACAAAAACAAAAAAACCCACCAAAACAAAATTGACAAATGGTTTTTAGAGGGGAAGTTGGTTGCGGTGGGGACATAGGGGTAGGGGAGGGTTCGGTTAATGAAGCCTACCCCAGCACAGCTGGAAAATGGGCCTCTATCCCAGCACTGAGGTGCCCAACCCCTGTGCCCAGACCTAAGCTAGACAGGGTCTCAAGATCACAGTCAGTCAAGGATCAGAAGTGGTATCTTCTGCTCCAGAACCTTCTGTTCATGCAGCCCCTGCCGCCTCCTCAGGGATCACCAGGAACTTTTCAAGATGCTGGGTGTAGAGCTATGGCCAACTGTAGGGCACCACCAGACACTTGGAGCTCAGAGGGACCCAGGGGTAGGCAGGATTGGCAAAAGCTGGAAGTGGGTCCCTATAGAACACACCCCACCTGCTGCCTCCAGACCTTGGACATTTCAGGGGTGCTGGGCCAGTTACAGGGAGGGAAAGGGAAATGGGGACCCTTCTGATTGCTGCCCTGGGACCCTTGGGTAGTGACAAGGAACCTGGAAGCACAGTTGTCCCCAAGAGGCCTTCCTGGGTCCCTCCTCCATGGAAAGGACTTCAGACTGGACAGTTACTCATCTGTTTTTCCATCAGTCTGTCCATCCATATATCTGTCCATGCACACCCCCTCCCATCCTTCCACAAGCCCCCTGAGGCCTCCTGGGGCCTGACCTATATAGACCTTCAGCCCCTGATGTCCCAGGCAAGGCAGGATCAGCCTCGCAAAGCCCCGGTGAGACCTGAAGTGTGCCTGCTCATGCACCGTGGGAGAAGGGGGCTGTGGCACTGGGGTCTCTGGGGAGTACTTGTCCCTGCCCAGCCCAGAGCTCAGGCTGCAGGTGAGACCCTCTATGAAGAAAATGAGGGGCAGGGGATGCTGGGGATTCCACATCAGCAAAGGTGGCCTGGTGGCAGTGGCAACCTCAAACAGGCCTGGGAGCTGGAACCAGGGCTGGAGGGCAGAGGGAGGAAGTCAAGCTGGAAGATGGGTGTGAGCAAAAGCACAGGAGTGACCTTAGCGCTCCTTCTCTCAACAGGGACATGGCAGGTGCACACAGGCCCCCACAAAAGCACCCTGAAGGATCATCTCAGAGACCCTAGAACCTGTCTGCCATGCCACCCGCCCTGCCACCCTGGTCACCAGCCAGAAATTTCTTCTGTTCTGCCACATGGCTGGGCCCTGCACTGGGCCAGGTCTTCACTGGGACAGGGGACAAGGGAGGGAGGGGGTCTGGGCCCTGAATGGCACACAGGCAGTGACCCCGAGTAGAGAAGACTGAAGGAGCAGAGGATACAGGGAGGCAGGTCCAGGGCAGGGCCTTGTAGGGTGCACAGTTCTCAGGGGTGGATGGTAGACAAGGGCTGTGAAAACGCATGCTGGGCTAGGCCAGCAGGCTGACGTGTCCTAAGCCCCAGAGCCCTGCAGAGGGGCAGGAACAGGGACCAGAGGGAGCAAGGCTGAGAATGAAGGCCCTGAACGCCTCAGATCTGCAATTCCTAAAGGCAGCTGTGTCCTGTGTTGAAACGCTATTGAGTGGCCTTATTTTCCCTGAACAGTTATAAAATATGGGACACGTTTTATCTGGCGGAGCCACTCAGGGATTCTGGGGGGACCACGGCCAGGATCATGGTCCCATTTCACAGGTAGGATAACTGAGGCCCAGAGCAGTTAAATCCCAATGAGTCAGGCAGAGCCAGCTCAGGGGTGCCCTTTCAGCCCAGGGCCTCCCATCTGAGAAATGGGGAGATCAGGAGAGGAAGGGGCCTGCCCAAGCTCACATCGGAGCACACCTGTATGGAGCACACTTGTATGGAACATACTTGTATGGAGGGCGCCTGTATGGAGCACTGCCCTCTGCCAGGCACCAGATATGCTCAGGTGGGGTGACCTCCCTTCACCATTCCCCAGCTCCGACCCCATTTCAGGTATGCAGAAAAGAGGCCTCAGAGCAGAATCAGGCAGAGTCAGGGCTACAGGGCCTGATGGCCACCCCTCCCCTAAATGGCTAGGAGGAGGAAGGGCAGCTGGCAAAGGCCTGCAGGAGCCCAGAGCGTGTTCTTCCAAGTGGAGCCTCTGCTGTGGGAGCCCCAACCCCAGGGTCAGACAGAAAAAGTGTCCTGCCCAAGCTCAGCCCTCAGCAGCCCTTGACCTTGGGCAATTTGATTCCCTTCAATGGGCCTCAGTTTCCTCATCTGTACAGGGGGGTGATAACAACAGTCTCTCCCCACAGGTGGTTTTGGGGATTAAATGAGAATGCCTAGGGAGCGCTAGGCCCATGGGGATCCTCACCTAACCCCAGCCATTGCTGTTATCTCCTGAGTTCTTGCCCAGACCTGTGGCTGACACATTGTGTGATCCTGGGCAAGTGCCTTTCCCTCCCTGGGCCCAGCCTTCCCTCTGGTCAAGGAGAAGCTGGGTCAGGGATCCTGAGGGCCAGCCATTCAGGAAACCAGCAGATTCCTGGGTGAAGGGGGTGGTCAGGGAAGCCTGGAGGGGCAGTGAGGTCTGAGATGAAAGTAGTGTGGGGGTCAGGCCAAGGGACGGGAGTGGGGGATTCACCTTCCCAGCTCTGGTGGCCCTGCCTGCAGCTGGCTGACCCTGGGAATCCCCTGGCTAAGATTAATCCTAACATTGACCTAAACCAGAACTCAGGTGGCAAGATAAAAAAATAAAGCAAGAAGCAACCAAGCCTGCCACCTGGGATGTGGGACAGGAGAAAAATGAGAGATGTGGCCAGGGAGAGGGGTAGCCAATTTCGGGGCTGCACTGGGTGTTCATGCCGCTCACAGGTGAGACTAGCACAGCCCTCTCCCTATGTCCCACCCACTCCCAGCCCCAGCCCCCACCAGGCCTGATGCTGTCCCCTGGCTGCCTTCTCATACCCTGAGCTCCACCTTGGGTCCTGGAGCTCTGGAGGACCCAGCTTCAAGGGATCGTACCTACCCCTCCCAGGACCCTCTTTGACTAAGGAAAACCTGTGGTCTCCCAGAGATGCAGCCTTTTCCCAAGTCTCCATACTTTTCACCCCATCTCATCCCCAGCTTAGTGCCTGGTGCATACACGGCTCCCAAACAACAGTTTATCTGTTTATTTATGTTCTTTTTTTTTTTTTGAGATAGGGTCTCCTTCTGTCACCCAGGCTGGAGTGCAGTGGTGTGATCATGGCTCACTGCAGCCTTGACCTCCAGGGCTCAATAGATTCACTAGCCTGAGCTCCTTGAGTAGCTGCACAACTGGGCCTATAGGTGCCCGGCTAATTTTAGGTTTTGTTTTGTTGTGCTGTGTTGTAGAGACTGGGTTTCGCCATGTTGCCTAGACTGGTCTCAAACTTCTGGGTTCACGTACTTCAATCGCCTTGGCCTCCCAAATTCTGGAATGATAGATGTAAGCCACTGTGTCCAGCCAACAGTTTACATGAGGGAAGGATGGAGAGAGGGAGGAAGGAAAGAGGGAAGGAGGCAAGGAACGAAGGAAGAGATGGGTTGGTTAATGAAAGTTATTACAAGAGACAAAGAAGGACATTATATATTGATACATAAGTTACTTCATCAGGAAGATTTAACAGTTAGTACATGTGCATCTAACTATAGAGCCCCCAAGTACAGGAAGTCATGACTTATGTAACTGAAGAAACAGAAAGCTTCGCAGTAATAGCTGCAATACTATATGGTCAATACTAGCTAGAACAATGAAACAGAAGATCAATAAAGAAGTAGAGGACTTGAGCCGGGTGCGGTGGCTCAAGCCTGTAATCCCAGCACTTTGGGAGGCTGAGACGGGTGGATCACGAGGTCAGGAGATCGAGACCATCCTGGCTAACATGGTGAAACCCCGTCTCTACTAAAAAATACAAAAAACTAGCCGGGTGAGGTGGCGGGCGCCTGTAGTCCCAGCTACTCGGGAGGCTGAGGCAGGAGAATGGCGTGAACCCGGGAGGCGGAGCTTGCAGTGAGCTGAGATCCGGCCACTGCACTCCAGCCCGGGCAACAGAGCGAGACTCCATCTCAAAAAAAAAAAAAAAAAAAAAAAGAAGTAGAGGACTTGAAAAACTGTAAATCAGCTAGACCTGACAACATTTACAACAGAGTCACAGAATACAGATTCTTCTCAAGCACAAATGGAATGTTCTCTGGACTATACCATGTATTAGGTCATGAAACAAATCTCACTAATTTAAAAGCACTAAAATCAAAGTATCTTCTCTGCAATAGAGTGAAGGTAGAAATCAATAACAAAGGAAATCTGAATTCAGGAATACATAAAAATTAAACACACTCCTAACAATCAATGAATCAAAGCAGAAATTACAAGTGATGTTTGAAAATTCTTTGAGATAAATGAAAATGGAAACAAAACTTACCAAACTTGTAGGAAGCTGTGAGGCCAGTGCTCAGAGGAAAATGTAGAGCGGGGAGGCCACGGTGGGAAGATGGCCTGAGGCCAGGAGCTTAAACCAGCCTGGGCGACAAAATGAGACCCCATTTGCACAAATAAAAATAAAAACAAACAGGTGGGTTGCATGTACCTGTGGTCCCAACAACTTGCAGAGCTGAGGTGGGAGGGTCCTTGAGTCCAGCAGATCAAGGCTGCAGTGAGCTGTGGTCGTGTCACTGCACTCCAGCCTGAATGCGAGACCCTGTCAAAGGGGAAGGGGAAGGGGAAGGAGACAACCTTTGAACTGCAGCCCTGAGGTTGGACCTGGGGACAACTGGCCTCACAGGGAAGAGAAGTGCTAGATGGAAACAGACTTGCAGAAAAGGGAGAAAGGAGATGAAGGCAAACAGGGAGAAATGACTAGGACCCACTAGGAAGGACTATGTGTGGAGCAAAAATGATGTAATGGGATAATAAAGGGACAGTTTCTATCTCCTACAAAGCAGCAGTGCCCCCTGAGAGCTCCGGCGAGAGGACAGGCTGTGGGTTCCTGGGATTTCAGACATTTGGAGCAGGAATGCAGGGACGTAAGATGATGTGTTTTCCAGTCCCCTGACCAGCAATGATGCGTCTCAGTTATGAATGTCCCCCATGGAAAGTCCTAGAGTCTTCCTGAGTTAACTTACCCTCTCAGTTCCTCCTCCCTAGATCTCTTTAGAATTATTTCCTGGGTTAGGGTTTCCTGAGAGTGGAGGAGAAGGAACTATGAACGCCCCCTCCTTCCTCCCTCACATGGTTGAAAGTCTGGCCAAGGCCAATTCATTAAGGGACGGGGGACCTTTCCTATCTCCTCAGGGGCAGCCTCCTGACTTGGTCTGACCCCCAGGTTTAACCGGAACACACTAGAACTTTCCACACCATCTGCACATGTAAAATGTGTCTGTTAATTGATTTATGAAGCCACCTATAAAGTATAAACAAGCAATGCACATATACATTCTATAACCTAATGTGTTTATTTAATATTAAGATATATTTGTTAGAGGCAACTAGGTGGAAAGGTAAACTTTTCCAACACTTAGACCTTAAGTCAGCAGCTTATGCAGCAGTGATTGCTCGGGTGACTCTGAGTAACCTGTTCTACCTCTAAAGCCGACGTTTCTGGTTAGGCTAAATGGAGGAAATAAATATTCTCCCAACATTTCATTAAGATTCACTGGGAAACAGTACCCTGAGTGCTTAGAGTTGCACTCTTCACACAGAAGACAGAGTAAGGGTTAGGGAACCTTCTCAGGGGATGAATACACACAAATTTTCACCACAGCAATCAGGTGTTTATATTAGGAATCTGATTCCAGCCTCTCGAGAAGCTGGACAATCCAAAATCAATCTCATTAAACTATTTCATCTACCCATAGGAGGAGCTCCAGTTCGTATAAAACTGCCAGCCCTTCCTTCTCTCCTCCTCCTCACCCTCCACACACAGGACAGGGCCGGGCACACAGAGGAAGGACACTGAGGACCTGGGTGGTTGGGAGACACTGGCTTTCCTCTCTTCTCACCCATGGTGGGCTCCGTTTATCCTCATCTTTTCTTCCCCAGTTAGGGTTCCCTGGGAGCCTATGAGTTGTCTGGGGACTTCATCAACATCTGCACAAATGCCCCAGACTCTGCTCACCTCTCTTTCAAAGGGGCTCCTCCCTCTGAACCGGCAATGTCTGTGTGATTGGGAGGTGTCACCTCCAGGTCCTGAAACCACAGCACCCGGAGGGTCTCTGGCCCCAGTCTGAGGTTCCTCTATGAGTTTTGGAGATGAACGAAGCCTCTGCTTTAACAGGAATAGATCCTGTTTATTAAAGCATGTAAAGGCCAGACATTCTATGTTAGGGGTCCTGAAGAGTTGTTTCAGAGTGGATGAACGACTTGTCACCTCCTCAGTGGCCCTGCCACTCTGACAGATGAGTAGTCACTTGTCATGTCTTGTTCACTTGGACTTCAACAATGACTAAAAATACAAAAAATTAGCTGGGCATAGTGGTGGGCGCCTGTAATCCCAGCTACTTAGGAGGCTGAGGCAGGAGAATGGCATGAACCCGGAAGGCGGAGCTTGCAGTGAGCCGAGATCGCACCACTGCACTCCAGCCTGGGTGACAGAGCAAGACTCTGTCTCAAAAAAATAAAAAAATAAAACATTCTATTTGATTTGAAATGGAAATAACAAAAAGTACAATTACTATAATTTCAACTACTAATTAAGCAAGCACAGAAGAAATCTATGACATGAAAAGAATCATCTACATACAGTATCACCTTCCTCCTGATTTTAATGTGAACCACCAACTGTTTTAAGACGAGCTCTAATTTAACTGAACAAGAGATCACTGGCAAGGTTATTGATAATTACCAATATTTTCCACTGTGATTCATTTTAATGTATAATTGATTTTACCATGAATGTAAAAAGTGTTTTTCTCCTTTATATATTTTAATAATAAATTGAATTTTTAAGAAATGCCGCCAGGCACGGTGGCTCACGCCTGCAATCCCAGCACTTTGGGAGGCCAAGGCAGGCAGATCAGCTGAGGTCAAGAGTTCAAGATCAGCCTGGCCAACATGGTGAAACCTCATCTCTACTAAAAATACAAAAAAAATTAGCCAGGTGTGGTGGCACACACCTGTGGTCCCAGCTACTCGGGGAGGTTGAGGCAGGAGAATCACTTGAACCCAGGAGGCAGAGGTTCCAGTGATTACACCATTGCACTCCAACCTGGGTGACAGCGGGAGACTCCATCTCAAAAAAAAAGCATCATCCTGCTTTGATAAGAGATGGAAGTCTGTTCTTAAGGATTTCTAAGAGTGAGAATCTTATTGTCTTATGTAAAACTCCACTGGGACAAGCATCAGAATCAAGGAGTGACCTTCTCAAACCCCTGGACTCTTTTTGCCTATGTGAACTAAAGGATGATAAGAAGCTGTCATTTTAACCCCCACAGTGACAGTTTCCTCACAACTGAATTCTAATCTTGAGCACTGCACTTCCCAGAATGTTCTGGACAAGGCCTGGTACCGTCCCCGCTGCAGTCCCTGGAGGGAGAGCAGGGTGTCTCCTTGGGGCTGACGTGGAGTCTCCGGGGCACAAGGGAGCTCCTGCGGGGAGGATGACAGATCTGTTCACTTGCGGACTGGACACAATTCCTTACTGTAGGCTGCCCTCTGGATGTGAATTCTAGATCCACAGGTAATTAACAGCAGACATTCCTCTAAGATTATGTCTGTCTGTAGTTGTGTTGGTTTGAAAAGTGTTTTGGTCATTTGAGTCTTCATACTTGGCAAACAAACAAAAATAAACTGGAAAAAAATTCTGAATTTGTAAAGCGGTATCAGTGGTGTAGATACATTCTAACATCAACAAAGTAAGAGACAGGCCAGCATCTGGGGGGCCAGCAGGTTTTGTCCTACTTCCCCGCCTGCCTGTGTCGCTGTGAGAAGCATCGCTGGTTCAGCCATACAGTAACAGCCTTGTCCCCAAGCTGGGGCCCAGAGATGTGAAGAATCCCTGCGTTTTCAGGGGCATCTTTGGTTCCAAAGAAACAGCTGGGGACGCTGGAGCCTTTGTGTTTATTTGAATGTGAGAGGTAGCTCAGGAGATGCTGGGGAGGGCTCCCTGGCTTCTGCCATCTCCAGCGTGTCCCACGGTCACCAACACTGAAGCCACTGCTCAGGGTGCAGGGGAGTCTGGCAGATGCTCCCGGGGTTGCAAAGAGGGAGGGCAGCCGAGTCAGCACAGGCTGGAGAGGGAACCTGCAGACACAGACAGTCGCTGGGCTGGGTCAAGGACCAGGGTAAAGATTCTCAGGGCCAGATCCAGAAGAGATGAAAACAGACTGGGGGCTGCCCTGGGTCTCTGAGGCCTGTCCCTACCTGTGCAGAGAGAAAGGGACATGAGGAGGAGAGGAATCCAGGCCGTGGTGGACACAGCCCCTGACGCTCACAATGGGGCTGGGCTGTCCCAGGCTTGTCTAATTTCCCTCCTGCCCCCATGGAAAAGAAGGGGCTGTTCATGCAAATTCACTCTCCCCCTCCTGGATCCCTCAGACCCTGCTTGTTCAGTGATTCAGGAGCCTGAGAGGGGACCTCAGGACAGAGGAGGCTGAGGGAGGGGCTGCTCTGAGTGCAGGCCCAGCAGCATTGTGCAGGGAGCAGCTGTTGGGAACACACACAGGACCCTGCCAGGCCTTGAGAGCACAAGGCCATTGGGTCACATTCTGAGCACAGGGGACAACTCTGACTCTGCCAGCTGGAAGCCAGTGGGGCTCACCCAGTTGTGAGCAATCCCCAGACAGGGCCTGGGACAGGGCACGGCACTCCTTACTGGTCACAGGTCCAACTTCAGTGTACTCAGGGTCCGGGTACTTAATGCCCCAGGACTTGGCACCATCATTCAACACACAGTCCCCCAAGGTCTCTGTGTGAGCAGTATGCTCAGGTTTCACTTCACAAACATGGATGCACTCTCTGTGATTTCAGAGGCTTGCAACACAGAGGGAGAACTTCTCACTCCATAGACAATCCTGTGAATATTAGGGGCTCAACAAAACACAAAACATTGGGGCTCTCTGGCCTGGTGAGGTGGCTCCCAACACTTTGGGAGGCCAAAGTGGGTGGATCACCTGAGGTCAGGAGTTCGAGACCACCCTGACATACATGGGGAAACCCATCTCTACTAAATACAAAAAAAAAAAAAAAAATAAATTAGCCGGGCATGGTGACGTATGCCTATAATCCCAGCAACTAGGGAGGCTGAGGCAGGAGAATGGTTGAACCCAGGAGCTGGAGGTTACAGTGAGCTGAGACTATGTCACTGTACTCCAGCCTGGGCAACGAGAGCAAAACTCCATCTGAAAACAAACAAACAAATAAATATATAAATAAAATAAAATAATAAAAAAAAAAAACCCCACCAGGGCTCTGACAACACTCAGACACTTTGAGAACTAATCAGAGAAGGTGTCCTTGAAATAAAGTTGTAAGAGACAAGTGAGGATGTGCTTCTCCTGGTGAAATAACAGAACACAGAAAACAATGAGCTTTCTTTTTTTTGAGACAGAGTCTTGCCCTGTCACCCAGGCTGGAGTGCAGGGGCATGATCTCGGCTCATTGCAAGCTTCGCCTCCCAGGTTCACTCCATTCCCCTGCCTCAGGCTCCCCAGTAGCTGGGACTACAGGTGCCCGCGACCACGCCTGGCTAATTTTTTGTATTTTTTAGTAGAGACAGGATTTCACTGTGTTAGCCAGGACGGTCTCTATCTCCTGATCTCGTGATACACCCGCCTCGGCCTCCCAAAGTGCTGGGATTACAGGCATGAGCCATCGTGCCCGGCTATATGTTCATTTTTACACAACTTTTGCCACAGACATAAGTGTGAAAATCACAAACGCACCCTGATGTTCCTGGTCAGGTTGGAGATTCCAGGAGTTTGTCAGGGGCCGTGCAGAAAATAGTGGCCCACACCTGAAGCCCAGAACATACAAAATTGTTGACATATTTTGGCATATTTGTTAATATCACCACCACAAACCCAGAAATGCTCAAATTCTGTGAGCTAAAACCCCCAGGGGGAGTTACAGATAAGAACTCAAAGTACTGGCCAGGCACGGTGGCTCACACCTGTAATCCCAGCATTTTGGGAGGTCGAGGTGGGTAGATCACCTGAGGTCAGGAGTTAGAGACCAGCCTGAACAACATGGTGAAACCACCTCTCTACTAAAGTAGCAAAATTATCCAGGTGTGGTGGCAGGCACCTGTAATCTCAGCTACTCGGGCGGCTGAGATAAGAATTGCTTGAACCCAGGAGGCAGAGGTTGCAGTGAGCAGAGATCACGCCATTGCACTCCAGCCTGGGCAACAACAGCGAAACTCCCTCAAAAAAAAAGGAACTTGGCTGGGCGCGGTGGCTCACGCCTGCAGTTCCAGTACTTTGGGAGGCCAAGGTGGGTGGATCACGAGGTCAGGAGTTCCAGACCGGCCTGACCAACATGGTGAAACACTTTTTCTACTAAAAATACAAAAATTATCTGGGCTTGGTGGTGTACGCTTGTAATCCCAGCTACTCAGGAGACTGAGGCAGGAGAATCTCTTGATCTCTTGATCCTGGGAGGCTGAGGTTGCAGTGAGCTGAGATCGCACCATTGCACTCCAGCCTGCACAATAGAGTGAGACTGTTTCAAAAAAAAAAAAAAAAAAAAAAAAAAGGAACTCAAAGTATCACTTGAGTACTAACCTGGTTTCCTTCATCTGTTGCAACTTGCTTGTGCACCTGGTTCAAGACCCTCTGCACTCACCCGGCCTCTCCTCCATCATGAACAGTCTCACTGCTGACTGGCATGTGTGGCCTGCACAGCCACCAACCCAGTGGACACACACAGCACAGAAAATGAGGACTGGGAGAAACACAGCGTATGATTAGTGGTGGTTTTCATTGATAGGATAACTTTTCTCCAATCTTCTATAAATGATTATATTTTGACATAGGAATACTAAATAGAATAGAATGCTTTTCCTAGAACTGATTCCTGTCCTCTCGATAAAAGTTGGCTTTCCATCAAGCACGAATCCCCTACAGCAGATGGAAGCAGCAGCGGCATATGTGGACCCACGGATTTGGAAGATGTAAAGATAGTGTCAATTTAGCTGGACTTCAAACACAGCAGAAGGACTGAGGGAATGCTACGATTGTATCACAGTATAGAGATAGGGCCATATGTACACTATTTCATGTTACATTAGGTGGCCTTTAGCTACAAGGCCAAGAACTCTGTTTCTCATTCATATCCTGCTTTTTCTTTCCTTTTTTTCGGTCACCCTTCTGCCAAAGAGGATAGAACAGCAGCAGCTCTCTTCCTGCTTGACAACCAACGCCGCCATTCACTCCAGCCACTGTCCAAGTCAAGTAAACTCTGCAAGTAATTCATGAGCAGCACCAATGTCCTGAGAGTGACTCTGTGTCCTCTTAACTCCCCAAGGCCTGTTGGAGATGTCTTCTACTGACAAATCAGAAGAGGAGAACCCAGATTTTGCCAATAGGAGGTTGCTTGTCTTTTCTTATTTGGAAATGTGGCTAAAGAAGTTGATATTCTAGGTTATCAACAATGCTCTGCAGGCTCTGGAAGCAGATGCATTCCCTCTAGGTGGTGGGGGCTTGTGTGTATGGGTCTTGGAGGGTGTCTGGGTATGAATGTAAGTGGGAGAACTGTGCTCTCTGCCAAAGCTCCAGTGTCCTGGGAAAGGAGAGAGAAGCATGGCCTTGAGCACATTTCAAGCCTCCTTGCCTTACCCCAATCATGGATTCTGGGATGAGGCTTCTTCCCTAGTTCTCTAAGTAAGCATAACCTTGAAAGCAAAGTCTGGCGAAAAAAATGTCAAGAAGGAAAAGTCTATTTGATTCATAAACAGTTGCATAACTTTTTTTTTTTTTTTTTTTTTGAGACAAAGTCTCACTCTGTCGCCCAGGCTGGAGTGCAGTGTCTCAATCTCGGCTAACTGCAACCTCTGCCTCCTGGGTTCAAGTAATTCTTGTGCTTCAGCCTCCCGAACAGCTACGATTACAGGGGCCTGCCACCACCCCCGGCTAATTTTTGTATTTTTAGTAGAGGCAGGGTTTCACCATGTCTCAAACTCCTGACCTCAGGCCTCCCAAAGTGTTGGGATTACAGGCATGAGCCACTGCACCTGGACTAGAGATGAATAACTCTTAAACAAAACATGAATTAACCAAATCCAGGGACACAGAAAGCAAAAAAAAAAAAAAAAAAAAAAAAAAAAACAAACTAATCACCATCAATTTTGGTGTTCCAGGAATGCGAGATTGACTGAATATTAGAAAATCAAGGCTCACATCTGTAATCCCAGCACTTTTGGAGGCTGGAGCCTGTGGAACACTTGAACCCAGGAGTTCGAGATGAGCCAGGCCAACATGGCAAAACTTTGTCTCTACCAGAAAATGCAAAAATTAGCTGGACATAGTGGCACACACCTGTAGTCCCAGCTATTCAGGAGTCTGAGGTGGGCGGATCACTTGAGCCTAGGAGGTGGAGGCTGCAGTGAGCCAAGATCACGCCACTGCCCCCCAGCCTGGATGACAGGGCCAAAACAAAACAAAGAAAAGAAAAAAGAAAATCAAGCAACACAATTCACCACACTCACAGAATAAAGAAGAAAAGTCACTCACCATCTCAGTAGATGCAGAAAAGCATTTGATAAAATTCGCCAACATTCAGTTACAATAAAAACTCTCAGCAACTAGGAATGAAGGGAAACTTTCTTAATCTGATAAACTGCGGCTACAAAAACCTATGGTAAGTGTCATGCTTAAAGGCACAACATAAAAAGCCTCCCTTTTCAGATGGAAACCAAGCTAAGAATTATTTCATTATTTCCTTTCAGTAGTATAGGGGAAGTCTTAGCCAATGTAATAAGGTGAGAAAAACAAAAGCCATAAAGATTGGAAAGGAGGACATGAAACTTTCATTGACAGAGCAGGAGCATCGCCATCTTGGACAAGCACCGTCATTTTAAAGTTCACCTTGATCAAAATCACCCTAAATCCAAAGGGCATCAGCCTAACGGCTAAGGTCAGCATGACCATAAACTGCAAATAATCTCTCCGACCAGAAACATTCTAAACCCCTCCCTGACTGGAGACATGCCAGCCCCGAGATAACCTCCCCTCTGGCCAGAGAGACATTAGCCCCAAGATAACCTCCCCTGGGACCAGAGACATTCCAACCCCACCATAAACTTCTCCCCCAGACAGAAACATTCCAAGCTAGTGATAAACCCTCTCACCCTAAAAAACCAATAAATACTCTTAGTTTGTAATAGAGCACGCCCCAACCGATATCAGCCAGAAGCCCCTCTCAGGTTTATTCTCCAAAATAAATCTGTCTTTGACTGTTGAGCCACTTTTCGTGTTTTGTTCCTCTTTCTTTAACTCTTACAGTCATTATTTGTAGATACTCGAGAAACTTAGGTGAACTGAGCAAGGTCATTGTAATACAGAAGTTATTAAAAATAACTTTTAGGCAAATAATAAAGGTAAAGGTTCTTGGTAAAAATTTTCCTATAATAAAAAACAACCCCCAAACCATCTCTTTTCTAAAAAAAAAAAAAAAAAAAAAAAAAAAAAAAAAAAGGGCAGCTTAAAGGGCCTGGCCAGCAAGCTTTAATATGCAAATACCAGTCATTAAAAATTGGGTTCACTCAATATGGCAATTTCCACCATCATCTCCTTGTCACCAGGTGTATCAAGCGTCATGACCACCTCCAAATAACACCATGTGTTCAAAACGTGGCAAACTGCATTTGCATATTAAAGGGCTAAAGTAAAAGGGCCAGGTTTTTTGCTAGGTAAATAACACACCTGATCAAACCAATCCCCTGGGCCTTATGCAAATCAAACACCTTCTCCTCCAGCATCCCAATAAAAGCAACCACTTTTCCAACTCACACAGGGATTCTATTTATTCAAATTCCCCTCCCTCTGTGCCTGTACAGAGAAGCTTTTTCTCTCTTCTTTTTTCTTTCTCTTTTTTTTCTCTCTCTTTCCTGTCTCCTGTATTTATTTTTCTTTCTTGCCTATTATACCTTTTGCTCCTTAAAACCACTCCACCAGCCTGACCAACATGGTGAAACCCTGTCTCTACTGAAAATACAAAATTAGCCAGGCGTGGTGGCTCGTGCCTGTAATCCCAGCTACTTGGGAGGCTGAGGCAGGAGAATTGCTTGAAGTTGGGAGGCGGAATTTGCAGTGAGCCAAGATGGTGCCATTGCACTCCAGCCTGGGCAACAAGAGCGAAAACTCTGTCTCAAAAGAAAAAAAAAAAGAAAGAAAAAACTAATTTTTTCTTTTTTTTTAGATACAGGGTCTCACTCTGTCACCCAGGCTGGAGTGCAGTGTTGGGATCACGGCTCACCGCAGCCTTGACACCCCAGGCTAAAACAATCCTCCCGCTTCTGCCTCCTAGAGTAGCTGGAACTGCAGGTGCGCACCAGCGTGCCCGACTATTTATTCATTTAGAGATGAAGTCTCGCTCCATTGCCCAGGTCGGAGTGCACTGGCGCAATCTCAACTCACTGAAACTTCTGCTGGGTTCAAGCAATTCTCCTGCCTCAGCCTCCCAAGTAGCTGGAACTGCAGGTGTTGCCACCACACCCAGCTAATTTCATATTTTTAGTGGAGTCGGGGCTTCACCATGTTGGTCATGCCGGTCTTGAACTCATGACCTCAGATGATCCACCTGCCTCAGCCTCCCAAAGTGCTGGGATTACAGACATGTGCCACTACGCCCAGCTAATTTTGTATTTTCAGTAGAGACAGGGTCTTACTATGTTGGCCAGGCTGGTCTTAAACTCCTGGCCTCAAGTGATCCTCCTACCTAAGCCCCCCAAATAGCTAGGATTACAAGTATGAGACACTACGAGTGGTCCTATCTTGTTGCCATGGGTGACAAGGGTTTCCTGAAAAGCTGGGACCTTTTGTCACACATGTGGCCCAGGAGTCGGCACAGCTGAAGGCAGATCCAAGGAAAGGCAGAACAGTTGTAGGCCTGGCCTCTGCCTGTGGCCGTGACTGGAGAGGGAGCTAAGAAAATGACGTACATTTCACTTCTGCCAAATCTTGCATGGGAATCTCTTGTGGCTCACCCTAACCAGAAACACGCAGGAAACGGAGTTCTGGGAAATGTCACATCACACAGCAACATGGTGGCTGGCAAAGAGCAAAAAAGAAGAAGGCTCCGAATGCCAGTGACTGCGTGGGGACCCAGGCTCTCTTGTAGGTTGGTGGCGGCGTCAACTGGTACAACTCTAGATAGAAAATGCTTGTGCCATTTAACCAGCTGATCTACCTGTGCAAATTTCTCTTCCAAGTTAACCTGAACTTATTTACACAGCACAACAGTGTTTAAAGCAGCAAAAGGCTGAGCACAGCGTCAACGTCCCCTAGCCTGGGGCTAGTTCCCTGCATTGTTTAGATTTTTTTTTCACTTTGCATACACAGTATTTATTTTTCACACTAATGAAAAAGGTAAGGCCATCTTTTTATACCTATGCCTCTGGTGTATTGTTACAGGGACTGTTGACCTAAAGAAAGAAATTGAGGCAAAATTAATACAAAGTTTATTTGGGCCAAGGTTGAGAATAGTTGCCCCAGACACACTTCCAAGTGTGGAGTGCTTGGGGAGTGCTTACTTCAACCTTTGTTACAGTTTTTTTTTTTTTTTTTTTTAAAGAGATGGTATCTTGCTATGTTGCCCAGTCTGGCCTCCAATTTCTGAACTCAAGTGATCCTCCCAACTCAGTCTCCCAAAGTGCTGGGATTACAGGCGTGAGCCACTGTGCCTGGCCCAAAAGCATTTTTTTTTAAAAGGCAAAAGAGGATAAGGAGGCTGGACATGGTGGCACATGCCTGTAATCCCAGCACTTTGGGAGGCTGAGGTGGGTGGATCACCTGAGGTCAGGAGTTCGAGACCAGCCTGGCCAACATAGTGAAACCCCATCTCTATTAAAAATACAAAATTAGCTGGGTGTGGTTGCATACGCCTGTAACCCCAGCTATTTGGGAGGCTGAGGCAGGAGAATCACTTGAACCCAGGAGACACACGTTTCAGTGAGCCAAGACTGCAACATTGCACTCCAGACTGGACAACAGCAGCAAAACTACATCTCAAAAAAAAAAAAAAAGAAAAAAAAAATTAGCCGGGAGTGGTGGCATGCACCTGTGGTCCCAGCTACTTGGGAGGCTGAGGGATGAAAATTCCTTGAACCAGAGAGGTAGAGGCTGCAGGGAGCCAAGATCGCACTACTGCACTCCAGCCTGGGCGACAGAGCAAGACTCTGTCTCAAAACAAGAGAATAAGGAGTGGGCTATATTAAAAATATAAAAATTAGCTTGGTGTGGTGGCACATGCCTGTAATCCCAGCTACTTGGGAGGCTGAGGCAGGAGAGTCACTTGAAACTGGGAGGCAGAGGTTGCAGTAAGCGGAGATCGCACCACTGCACTCCAGCCTGGGACAAGAGTGAGGCTGTCTTAAAAACAAACAACACAAAACCCACGCCAAGTCTCTGCTTAATACCAAGCACCATTCCAAATCCTGCAGTGTTATTATCCTCATCTTATCCATTTTATGCAGGAAACTGATGTAGAAAGAAAAGGGATGGCCAAGGTCACATGGTGGTGAAACCACTAGTTTTTTCTTAGACAGAGTCTCTCTCTGTTGCCCGGGCTGGAGTGCAGTGGCACGATCTCCGCTCACTGCAACCTGTGCCTCCCAGGTTCAGGTGATTCTCCTGTCTAGTGGTTAGGACTGTAGGCACCCCCCACCACGCCCATAATTTGTTTGCACTTTTAGTAGAGATGGGGTTTCACCATGTTGGCCAGGCTGGTCTTGAACTCCTGACTTCAGGTGATCTGTCCACCTCGGCCTCCCAAAGTGCTGGGATTACAAGCGTGAGCCACTGCACCCGGCCATGTTTTCGTCTTCCTTATTGTTTGGGGGGGGTTCACTAGAGACTTGTCACAAGATCTGAGACTGGCAGTTCCTTCTGTTGCACTCCCTGTAACATACAGGGGTCCCGAGGATGGGGTGGTGTGATGTGGAGGGAGGAAAGTGTTTTCAAGTCCTGTGATAACTCTTCTAGGAGTCCAAGGCCCTGTGCTGTGACCTCCAGGTGTGCCTCTCAGTTTTCCCCTTTGGTGAGACTGAAAGGATAGAGGTTCGGTATTTCCCTTTTTCCAGGCTGGCAGTGTCCTGCAAAACTAGTTTTCCTTGAGGGCAGTTTTATCTTTTTTTAAAAAACATTTTTTATTTTCAAGGGTTTTGGGGGAGCAGGTGGTATTTGGTTACATAAGTTTTTGTGAGATGTTGGTGCACCCATCTCCTAAGCAGTACACTGAACCCAATTTGTAGTCTTTTATTCCTCACCCTGTTTCCATCCTTTCCCCCTAAGTCCCCAAAGCCCATGGTGTCATTCTTATGCCTTTGTATCCTCAAAGCTTAGCTCTCATTTATGAGTAAGGAGACTAGTATACTCTGGGCATATTTCAGAAGCAGCCCTAGAAATAATGAAATGTCTCCTGGACCAGGCCAAGGGCCCCACTGGCCTGTGCAGCCTTGGCACACTGCTCCCTGCATGCTGGCCGCTCTGGCTCCTGTCTCTGATCAAAGGGTCCCAGGTATAGCTAGAGCCTCCACCTAGATTTCAGGGAATGTATGGGAAAGCCTGAATATCCAGGTAGAAGCCTGCTGCAAGGGCAGAGCCTTCACAAAGAAACTCTACTAGGGCAGAGTGGAGGGGAAATGTGGGCTTGGAATCACCACACAGAGTCCCCACTGGGGCACTGTCTAGTGGTGCTGTGGGAAGGGGGCCACTGTTTTCCAGACCCTTGAATTGTAAAGCCACTGACAGCTTGCACCTGGAAAACCTGCAGTCACTCAACAACCTGTAAGAACAGTCCAGGAAGCTGAACTCTGCAAAGTAAGAAGGGCAGAACTCAGAAAAGACAGCCACAAATGCACAGTCAACTGATCTTCAACAGAGCCGACAGAAACACACATCGGGGAAAGGCCACCCTGTTCAACAGTAGGGGGAAGGTTGGATAACCACATACAGAAGAGTTAGACTGGGCCCCTGTGCTCCACCAAATACAAAAGTTACCTCAGGATAGATCAAAGATTTGCACATAAGACCCAAAAACTCCAAAAATACTCTAAGGAAACATGGAGAAAACTCTTCTGGACCTTGGTCTAGGCAAATAATTTATAGTTAAAATTCATAGCTCAAGTCTGACATGGGGAAATTATCCTGTAGGATGAACTGGAGGATGGCCTAGCAGACCTGCGTTCAGCAGAACCCTGGACAGGAGACCAGGGGACCCAAAAGGCCAGGTTCCTACTCACTGTGCCCCTGCGGGTAGTGGGGTTGCTAGGGTCAGAGGCCAGCCCAGACTTGCACCTGAAGCCAGCCTTGTTTGCAGTGGCACTGGGTCCCCAACTTGTAACTGGGGGTGTCTACTTAACTGATCCCCCAGGGGTGATGTGATTGAAACAGTGCCTCCCAACACAGAGTTGCTCCTCACGCTGGGTCCTCAGTCATTATGGGGGTGCTCTGCCTGGGTGGCCCCTGGGGTTCAGGCCCCCACGTCTCACTGCTGTCTGTGGTGCTCGGGGCCCTTCTCATTGCCGCTTTGCTGCTGAGGGATTCATTTCTGAAACCCAGAGCTGGGGCCGCCTCTCTGTTCCCAAAGCCCGTGAGTGCCGCTGAAACCACCAAGCTTGAGGGGGCTGGACTCCTGCTGCCAAATGCTGAGCAGAGCCGCCTAATGCTGGGGAGGATATTGGCTGAGGGAGGGGTTTGTGGGCAGCAGCTCACAGGCAGAGGCAGTGGATGGGTCAGGATAGGATACAGCCAGGGGCGCAGCAAAAGACAGCTGGGTACTGTCAGGGGTGCCCAAGGTGGAAGTGGTGGGTATTGAACCCCCTATGGCTGAGTGTGCTGTGGTGCCCTGACCTGGCTGGCTGAAGCAGAGTTTGAGACCGGGGCTGGAGCTGGAGATGCCAGGCCTAGAAACCGGAGAGAGCTTCTATAGGTGGGGACTCCATGCTGCTGCGTATCTGGGATCCCAGATGTGGCCTGGACTGTGGCTGCTGGTGTAACACGAAGTTTCAATGTTGGAGTGAAGCCAGAGAACCTCAGGTCAGCCAGGCTGGTGGTGTCCTTGGCTGGGGCTGTGCTGTCACTGTGGGGCATCAAAAGGGCCTGGGTAGATGGAAGGAAGCTTTCACCGGAGCCAGCAGGAGGCCCCAGGAGGAAAAGCTGAGAAGGGGGACTGGAATCCATGGGGGTGACTTCCAAGTCAGTTGTTGGCTGGGGAGCCAGTTTAGCAGATGTGCTGGCTGCAGGGCTGGAACTGGCTCCAGATACAGCCATCCACAGACCACGGCAGAGAGGACCACTAGAGTCGGGGGCAATGTGGGGCTCTGTCTAGAGAAGACAGGAAAATCCACGCACTTTGGGGATGGGGATTCCATCCTGCTGGTGCTGAGAAAGACGGGGAAGGCAAAGCCAGCTCTTGTTGCAGCTGTGGTTGAGGCCCAGGAATGTGAAGGGCCTCTGTCTTCCTCGTTCAGAGGGGATCCCCATGTGGGGTTGACTGTGAAGTGGGGAAGGGGCTGCTGAAGCAGCTGCAGGAGCAGGAGAGGCAGGGCTTGGGCTTCTCCTGGTGCAGTCCATGCTTGGGGCTGGGGAGGGGGCAGGGGTCAGCAAGGTGAATGATGCAGAGGCCCGGGAGTGGGAAGCGGTGGCAGGAAGGGGATCTGAGGAGAACAGGGAGCCTGGTGAGCTGTGCTTCCTCCCAGACACAAAAGGCATAGAGGGGGGCCCCTGCAGCAGATGTTATCAGGGCCACTGGGCCCACGCAGTACTAGGACCTGTGTCTCTCCTGTTGTGCATCCATGCTGGGTGCTAGAGGTGTAGGAGGAAGATGAGTCGCCCCTGCTGAGGTGTAGGAGGAAGATGAGTCGCCCCTGCTGTGGGCGAGGACAAAGCATGGGAATTCCAAGAGGATCTGCATTCCCAGATAGCCTTGGCCTCACCCTGCAGTGCAATGTTGATGCACCGGGGTGCCACCTCCTTCTCCTCCTCAGATCCCCTTCCTGCCACCTCTTCCTATCATGCTGGCACATCCATGCATCCATCTGAGAGCTGTACCAGGCCCTCCCTCCCACCACCAGTCAATAGCCCATTTATTAAATTTGCCTTAATGTACTCAGTTTGCAGGACCCGTTTCCTGTTGCCATCATGACAGTTTTCACACACTGTCTCAAGTCCAAACGTTGCAGAGTGGAGAAGGTTGTCCACTTACAGCTGTGGATCTCAAAACTCAGAGAGGTTAAGCTCCTCTCCTGAGGTCACACAGCCAGGAAGCTGGCTGTAAACCTCTTACCTTGGGAATGAATCTGGAGCTGCTGATGTTAAGTGTGCACGTAGTTCTCAGCCTAAGGGACGGGCCCCAACAAGTGAGGACCTCTCCCACCTTTGCTACCCAGTATTGGCTATATCGCCCCAGAAGTCTGATATCCCAACTACCTGTTAGAATATCTCCCCAGGAGTTAATGACAGGCTGACACCCTAAGGCCAGGAGATGAAGTTGAAAAGGCTGGTAATTAGCAAGGAGGGTAAAAGGTTATTACCTTTGAACACTGCAGAAAAGGGCATCGTCTCCATGCAGGAAGAGAGGAGGCTGCACACTCCTCCGAACCCATCCCGGGGCACAGACCAGACTGTGGACAGGGGAAGAGGGCCAGGCAGCCCTGGAAGGAAGAGCTGGAATTCAGCTCACTCTTTCCCCATTCCAGGCTCTCAGACGTGGGCTTGGGCTTGATCCACTTTGAAGGCTGATAGATGCCAGGGAGTCTGGGGTGGTCCTGAGGCAGTGGTGGTCTGGGATCACTGTGGCCTGTGTGCAGGAACTTTATGGTGGTGAAGCTCATTATTCACTTTTTTTGGGCACTCACTATGCTCCAGGAACTGTGGATAACCACAACAACCCTGATAATTAAGTCCCCAAATTATTCCATTTTAGAATGGGGAAACTGAGGCACAGATTTTTTCTTTTCATATAATCTGCCCTAGGTTACTCAAAGGTGGCCCTTGTTCTAATGGGCCCTTGTTCTAATGAACACCTTGTCTCACAGCAGAAGCTGGAGGCTACTTTGAACCAAATGATAAAGTAAGAGACTATTTGAACACATTCCTTTTAAAGAAAAAAAAAATTAAGTTCAAGGGTACATGTGCAGGTTTTTTATACAGGTAAACATGTCACGTGGGTTTGCTGTACAGATTATTTCATCATCCAGGTACTAAGCCTAATAGCCAAGCTATTTTTTCTGCTCCTCCCACCTTTCATCCTCCGATAGGCCCCAGTGTCTTGCTCCCCATTGTGTCCATGTGTTCTCATTATTTAGCTTCCATTTGTAAGTGAACACACGTGGTATTTGTTTTTCTGTTTTGCATCAGTTTGCTAAGGATAATGGTTTCCATCTCCATTCATGTTCCTGGAAAGGATATGATCTCATTCTTTTTTGTGGCTGCATAGTATTCCATGGTGCATATGTACCACATTTTCATATCCAGTCTACCATTGATGGGCATTTTTTTTTTTTTTTTTTTTTTTGAGACGGAGTCTCGCTCTGTCGCCCGGGCTGGAGTGCAGTGGCCGGATCTCAGCTCACTGCAAGCTCCGCCTCCCGGGTTTACGCCATTCTCCTGCCTCAGCCTCCCGAATAGCTGGGACTACAGGCGCCCGCCACCTCGCCCGGCTAGTTTTTTGTATTTTTTTTAGTAGAGACGGGGTTTCACCGTGTTAGCCAGGATGGTCTCGATCTCCTGACCTCGTGATCCGCCCGCCTCGGCCTCCCAGAGTGCTGGGATTACAGGCTTGAGCCACCGCGCCCGGCCTGATGGGCATTTTTAAGTTGATTCCATGCCTTTGCTATTGTGAACAGTGCTGCAGTGAACACTGGCGTGCATTTTTTTTTTTTTTTTTTTTGAGACAGAGTCTCTCTGTCACCCAGGCTGGAGTGCAATGGTGCGATCTCAGCTCAATGGAACGTCTCTGCCTGCCAGGTTCAAGTGATTCTCCTGCCTCAGTCTCCTGAGTAGCTGATAGCTGAAATTACTGTGCATGCCACCACGCCCAGTTAATTTTTGTGTTTTTAGTAGAGAAGGGGTTTCACCATGTTGGTCAGGCTGGTCTCGAACTCCTGACCTCAGGATCCGCCCGCCTCGTCCTCCCAAAGTGCTGGGATTACAGACATGAGTCAGCATGCCCAGTTGCATGTGTCTTTATGACATAATGATTTCTACTCCTTTGGGTATATACCCAGTAATGGGATTGCTGGATTGAATGGTATTTCTGTCTTTAGGTCTTTGAGGAACTGTTGCTGTCTTCCACAATGACTGAACTAATTTACACTCCCACCAAAAGTGTATAAACATTCCCTTTTCTCTGCAACCTTGGCCATTCTGACTGATGTGAGATGGTAGCTCACTGTGGTTTGATTTCCATTTATCTAATGATCAGTGATGCTGAGCTTTTTTTCATACGGTTGTTGGCTGCATGTATGTCTTCTTTTGAGAAGTATCTGTTCTTGTCATTTGCCCCCTTTAATGAGGTTTTTTCCCTTGCAAATTTAAGTTCCTTACTTGAACATACTTTATATGCCAGGTGCTTTTATAGAATTCTTATTTAATCCTCAAAAGAGCATTATTACTCCATTTTAAAGGTGTATAAACTGAGGCTCAAGGAGTTTATGCAATTTTTCCCAGGGTCACACAGCCAGGAAAGGGCACTGCTGGAACTCAAACTAGGCCTCTCTGATGGCCTTAAAGCCCTGCCTCCAGTTCCGCCCAGAACTGGGTCATCTGAAAATCAAGGTGCTAGGAAACCCGTGAGAAGGGATTACTCAGCTTCTCTGAACTTGAGGACCAAAAGAAACACCTCATTGGGAGTTAGCAGACCTGGGGTGCCTGACGAGACTGCACCAATCACACCTAAAGGGGATCATTCAGGAGATGCGGGTCCACAAAGGTCCAGGTGGTCAAGAGGCTTTTATCCCTCCGCAGCATCCATTCTAAGGGGTGCTCCAACATTTCCTTGCATTCCTCCAATGATAGGGAGCTCATTTCTTTTGGAACCAGCAAATTAGCATAAAGAACAGGGTGTCAGGGGGCAGCTGAGAGAGGCTGAGAGCCCAGTATGTGGAGTCACTGACTTGGGGTCGAATCCTCGGCTACTCACTGTATGTGTGATGTTGGGCAAGTTTCCAACCTCATGTGGATATCTGTAAAGGGAGGTGAGTGGTAACCAGCACCCCTCCTTCTTAGGGGTAAGGTGGGAGGCCTGAATGAGATCCTGGAGATGGTGCCTGAGGGCCCTGCAGGGTGGCTTTAAAAATAACTCTCTGGTCGGGCACAGTGGCTCATGCTTGTAATCCAAGCACCTTGGGAAGACGACGCTGGTGGATCACCTGAGGTCAGGAGTTTGAGACCAGCCTGACCAATATGGTGAAACCCTGTCTCTACTAAAAATACAAAAATTAGCCAGGCATGGTGGTACATGCCTGTAATCCCAGCTACTCAGGAGGCTGAGGGAAGAGAATCACTTGAACCTGGGAGGTGGAGGTCGCGGTGACCCGAGATCATGCCACTGCACTCCAGCTGGGGAAACAGACCCAGACTCTGTTTCATAAAAAATAAATATAATTCTGAGCATGTGGGCAAAGTGGGGAGAAGAGGGGGTAACTCAAAGGCCCCTCAACAACCACTAGAGCAATGGGAGTGGAGGGCAGGCTGTGCCACTCTGCCACTCTCACAGGCACCTGGGACTCTAAGGACAAGAAGCATGAACCAGCATCTCCAGCCCTGCCTGGACCACTGACCCTCAGCCCTGGTCCCCAAAGGTGGTACTAAGTGCTCACTTCCATACTATTGCTCACGTGGCACCTTCTGCCAGATGCCCCTCCCCAAATGCTCCAGCTGGTTAGCTGCAACTCAGGCTTTAAGCTTCAACCAAGGTATCGCCTCCTCCTGGAAGCCTTCCTGGACTCCCTATCCCCTAAGCTGGGACAGGGGTGCCTCCTCCATGTCCCATTAACACCTCCTTCCCTGCACATATCACAGAAACCAAAAGTGTCATTCATGCACTCAATATTTCTCAAGAGCTCCTGCGAGTCAGGCACCAGGGAGCAAGAAGACATGGTCCCTGTCCTAGCAAGCCTTACAGTCCAGGGAGATGAAAAAATATAAACAGAACCACAAAATGGGTAAGTCATTATGAAGTGAGACCAGTTCTTTGCACCCTGTGACCTCTGTGACAGATCCCAGAGCCAACACTCACGCCCCAGCCAGTCCCCAAACCCAACAGCTCCCCAAAGCCCTGGATATAAATAGCCTGTGCACTGCTAAGCAGACACTTCAGGGAACAATCTGCTGGCTGTGAAGAAAATGCACCCTCAGGAGGGTTCCACAGCCTTCTGCAAGCAAAGCCTTCTTTGCTTGGATGCCCATTAGAAATACTAAGGGTGGCCGGGTGCGGTGGCTCAAGCCTGTAATCCCAGCACTTTGGGAGGCCGAGACAGGTGGATCACGAGGTCAGGAAATCAAGACCATCCTGGCTAACATGGTGAAATCCCGTCTCTACTAAAAAATACAAAAAACTAACCGGGCGAGGTGGCGGGCGCCTGTAGTCCCAGCTACTCGGGAGGCTGAGGCAGGAGAATGGCGTAAACCCGGGAGGCGGAGCTTGCAGTGAGCTGAGATCCGGCCACTGCACTCCAGCCTGGGTGATAGAGCGAGACTCTGTCTCAAAAAAAAAAAAAAAAAAAGAAATACTAAGGGAGCTCTTAAAAGAAACATGGCCAGGCACAGTGGCTTATGTCTGTCAACTCAGGATTGTGGGAGGCCGAGGCAGTAGGACAGCTTGAGGCTAGGACTTGAAGACAAGCCTGGGTGGAACAGTGAGACCCTGCCTCTACAAAAAAATATGGCATGGCATGGTGGTGCATGCCCATAGTCCCAGCCACTTGAGAGGCTGAGAAGGGAGGATTCCTTGAGCCTGGGAGGTCAAGGCTGCTTATGATCATGCAACTCTGCTACAGCCTGGGCAACACCACAAGATCCCATTTCAAAAAAGAAAAAACAAAACAGAACAGAACTGTCTCCTGCGCCATCAAATAAATACAACTCTCTGTAGGGTGACTCAGGGTATTAACATTTTTAAATATCGCCTTTGCTGAGGTAGATGTATAGTAATGACTAAAAAACATTTGTTATGTAAATACACCTCCGATGACTTATTTGTAGCCCTTTCCTATCTAGCAATTTCTACAGACCCTCTCTTTGGGCTTCGGAAGTCAGAATGGGCAGGGCCAGGGTGAGGTGTCCTAGGAAACTGAAGGTAGAGCACAGCTCCCAGCTCAGCGGGAACCATTTCTGAGGCTAAGGCACCCACTGGGGGATCACCCTATCTTAAGAGGGAAAATCACACCTCAGAACCCCAGAGGCCCAAAAGAAAGCTCCAGTTCAGCAGATACCTGCCAGCAGGCCCTGGAGTGGCTGCCCCAGGGAAAACCGCCATTGCACTGTCAGCTCCCTCCAGCCCTCTCTCGGGTATAGGCTGGAGGTGGTTTCTAAGCTCAGAGGTCTCAACAAACGGTAGGTTGAACCTCAGAGGAGCCTATAGTTACCTCAAGACTCCACCTGACCAGGGCCCACAATGAGTCCTGGGAGGGCAGCCAGGAAGAAAACAGGGCAGAGAGGAAACACAGGGAGAGGGGCCCTGGGACCACATCAGATATGGAGGGAACCAGGGGAATGAGGGCAGTCCTGATGATTGTGCTCCCCACAAACCCTGCATGCCTGTGTCCCCTGAGAATTCAGGGTGAGGAGCTCACTCTTGCCCTTCACCTGTTCCTGGGCTCTGGCAGGCTGGCCTGCTTTCTGCCCCAGCCTCACCCACTCTCCGCACTCCTTGCCACTGTTGTGGGCAAGCTGATCTCTCTGGTTTGCTGGACTCTCACTCTCTGCCCAATGGCACCGAGTTAACTTCTTTGCATGCTTTATTTTCTGTAATTAAAAAGGGAAGCAATTCTCACTAACACCATTTCTCAGAGGAGAAAACAGGCACAGGGATGTTCTATGACTTCCTCACGATCACCAAGCTACAAGTGAGAACTGGGCCTTGAATGGAGATCTACCCATGCTCCTAAAGTTGAGCCATCCTCCAAGGAAAGGACAGCACCTGTAAAAGCTCAGTGAATGGGACAGAAGTGTACTCACTAAGGCCTGACCAGGCTGGTACCCTGATCTCCAACTTCCAGCCTCCAGAACTGGGAGAAACACAATTCTCTTCTTGATGAGCTCCCCAGGCTACGGATCTTGGCTGTAACAGCCTGAACTAGCTCAGAAGTGCTATTCCACCATCTGTGTCCTATTCCATCATTCAGAAGGGAGTCACTAACCCCTCAGTGCTGTCTTTGTGGATACTACCCACCCAAGGCTGAGATGAGGCACAGGGTCTGGTTCTAAATAAAATGGGAACGCACTGGAAGGTGCAATGTCAGAACAGGATGTCTGAATTTCATTTAATCTCAACCTCTACTGGTGGAGAATGAAAGACGAGGCCCAGAGCAAAATTCGTTTTTCCTGAGATCACACTGTGGACCCCAGGCCCACTGGAGTTGTATTCCATGCTACTTCTCACCCCTTCTTGTAGTTCTTCCATCTTGCAGGGTGTGCAAAATCTACAGGGAACACCACACCATGAGTTTTTAAGATTTATCTCAAACACACCTCATGAGCTGCCTAGGAAGGAGATGCTAGCATAATCCCCATTGTTCAAGCTGAGGAGGCCCCAAAACACCAAAGGAGTTCTCTAGGGTCTCACAACTGCTATGATAAAAGGCTGCTCTTGACCCAGCACTGGCTCCTCAAACCTGGGAGAATGGTTATATTCCGGTCTTCTCTTCTCAAGGTGCTGAAGAGGCACACTTTTGCTTAACGGTGAAAGGTAAGGAGTTGATGGGGGAGGGTGAGCGATCAGAAACCCAGAGGGACCTGTGAGGAGGTCTCATGGAAAGGAGGAGCTTACAGGATGGAACCTGCAAGATGTGACCTCACTTCCTTGCTGACAGATCCCCAATAGAACTTAGAATTCTGGTAACTAGGCACCCATATTATACACACAGCCCCATTTCCAGCTCATTTGGTGGGCGACACTCCGGAGAACAACATGTTCTCCTGCTGTGTCCCGACGTGCTGCCGACCTCCTCGTCGCAGGAGAGGCCAAAATGAGAGTCTTTCTCAAGAATATAGACATTGGTTCAACCCTCACCCTCGACGCCTCTGGCCCTTTGCCAGAAGGCACCCACAGGTAACACAGGGCCCAGGGCAGGCACGTCCAGGCCAGGCCTCAGCTCTGCCCGTCAGGGCAGCGCCGAGCCCCTCCCCATGTGTATGGGGGAAACAGGAGACGAGGGGCCCTCCCTGGACAGGAGCAGGCTGGTTGTCAGGTGTTTGGAGCCTGTCAGGTTCACAGCCCAGACCATGCCTGGCAGGGTGGGAAGGTGAGCGTTGAGGACACACTTTGTCTACTCAGATCTGAATCCCGAGACCTCAAGCTGTCATCTGCCAGAGAACTCAACCTTCTCCGGCTGGAGGTCTATGCAGATGCTCCTATGTGGCAAATATTGTTGGGGAAGGGGGGGGGCTAGGAGAAGTTCTAATGGGGGTATCCCATTGTGGGGTCAACCAGACAGGCCACTGACACCTCTTGGCCCGGCTCTTGGGCACTCTCTTTGTAGAGCTCCACACAGTGGATCAAGCAGGAGCTGCTGGATGGATTCCACTTCTCCAACTTCGTTAAAGGACAGGTGAACCATGCCACCAACAACGGCCAGTGCTGGTCTGGGGTGAGACGGGGCACAGAAGGGTCTCCACAGACAGGGACTCCAGAAAACCAGGGTGGGCCCAGGACTCCAACACAAATATGGGGACTCCCTAAGCTCTGTCCTAGGGATTTCCCACTTTAGTGACCCACTGTCCTATCCCAAAGCAATCTAGCTGCCATCAGTCCCCAGTGACAACTTGGTTACAGGCAAAGTCCCTCTCACCTATCAGAGGAAGATCAGAGAAAATCCTTCTGTTTTCACTTTATGCTATGCCAGAAGTATCTCAGCATGTTGCCACAAGAATTGAGTATAATGGTAACAATAGCAACATACTCATACTGTTATCATTTTAACTCCCCACCCTAAGGGTATCTCGGGCAACAAACAGGCAGCTCTGCTGCCCTGCCAGACCTCCTCCAGGACTTAAAATACAGAACTTTTACACAAACAAGGGTGGGGGGGGGGGTTGACTACAGCAACAGAAGGTGAAGCTACTCCATGCATTTGTCTTTAAAGTGTCATCTCACAGAACTCATCCCTGCAGGCCAATCGGGCAGGAGCTGTACCCTCACATCTCACTGTAATATTCCTTAAGGGAGGCCATGTTCCACAGTGGGTCAGCCTCTCAATGCTGGTGGAGCATGTCATGATAAAATTCCCTTTCTAGGAAGCCATTCTGCAGGGAGCATAATCCTATGTGTGTCCTAACAGGCTGGAGCAGTTTGCCAGGACTGCCATAACATGCCAGCTGACTGAAGGGCTTAACCACAGAAATCTGGTTCCTCACAATTCTGGAGACTGGAACTCCAATGTCAAGCTGTCAGACTGGGGTGGTTTGTCTGGGCCTCTCTCCTTGCCGTGGAGATGGCTGACTTCTATCTCGGTCAGCACAGGGTCTTCTCTTCAACGTCTCTGTGCGCTCACCACCTCTCCTTGTAAGAACCCCAGGCATATTAAATTAGGGGCCACCCTAATGAACTCACTTCACCTGAATTACCTCTTGGAGAACTCTGTGTCCAGACACAGTCACATTCTGAGTCTCTGGGGTTGAGAATAGAAACATTTACATTTGGGGGAGGGGACACAATTCAATCCATAAAATACACAAATCCCCTGCGGAAGATAGACACCCGGGAAAAGGATATCTGGGTGAAAGGATATGCAGTCATCAAGTTTCAACATCTCTAGCCAGTTGACTGTCCAAAAGAGTTCCAGCTGGTCACACAGTCACCAGCAGCCTCTGAAGGTAGCCGCTTCTCTGAACGCAGCCTCCCCTGAACACTAACATGCTTTAACGTTTTGCCAATCTGTTGTTCGTGTGGCAGAGAAAATCACCTTGTTTCATTTCCAGTTTCAAACGTACATTTGCGTAACCTTTCACGGCTTCAATACCTGCCTGCATTTTCTCTTCCCCAGTTGTCTGGCAGATCTTGGGCCTTGGGATGTGCTCCCTCCCACCCTGGAGTTTTCCGGCATCTTCCCCTTGCCCAGGGCTGGGATGGCCATAGCTGTTTCTCCAGACTCACGTTCATGTTGAAAGAACAAAAACAATCCTATCCCTTTAAGTCAAAAGGTTCTTCTACTAGAGCGTCTTGTCCTGTGCCCTGCTGCTAAAATGAAAAGGGGACCAGGCCTCTCCAGGCCCTTCCCCTCCATATCAGAGGTGGAGCCTCAGGTGGCCTACAGGGAATTTCATGCAGTCCTCCCTGTGGAAGGTGCTCCCTTCTGACCCAGGTGCTGTTCAGCAGCCATGTGAAATCCAAAAGCCCGTGTCTCTTCTCTACCATGAGGGTGATTTGTGAGGATTGCAGGGATGATGCTCTTCATGCAGGCTGCTGATTCACAGGGTGCCATTGCCCAACAGCTAACAAACACCGTGACAATGCCTTGAAAGCAAGAATCATTTATCACTCTCCATCCTCACATGCAATTTTACTTTGAAAGCCTAGAACCCTTTTCACTATGGGCACCCAGGTTCTCCACATGCACAAGTCCCTGAAGGGTTGATGCTTCTTGGTGTGAGTTCCAGATCCCGATCCTCTGGTGGTTCACAGTGTTACCACTGACTCCCATGTCCCTCCTTTTCCCCCTAGTATGAAAATCAGATCTGCAGGATGCCAACTTTCCAGCCCAACACAAGGGAGAAGCTGTTGGACTCCCTGGTTCCAGTCTTGCTAACTAAACCCATCTCCTCCTATGCCACCTGCCTGGGCCCCTCCTGGGACTTTATCACCGTGCCACATTTTTTGGAACTACTGGTTAGAAGGTGAGTGCCCATCCCCTACAAGGCACAGAGGTGCCTCTGTCCCCTACTGGCTGTGCCTTGAAGATGCAGCTCTCAGAGACTCCGCTGGCTCCTCTGGAACAGGGAGTAGTGAGAAGATGAACCTCACAGGGTTCTTGTAGGGACTGAATGATCTAAGACACGGCAAAAAAAAAGGGGTCCCTAGAGCCTAAAACTCTGGATATCTGCTGGAGGTGCTGTGATTCATGTTTATTACTTTTCTCTTCCCCCTCACTGAAGTAGCTCTCAGCATTCTGTCTCAATGGCCCATATCCCTCGATGTTTGGAAAAGCACATAGAAAAGCAAGTCTATGATGGAACTGGTAAGGATGTCTGAGATTCTTTCTGGCTGGTCTCTCTCCTCGACACAGAGAGAAGAAGGGACACTTGGTGCTGAAAAGAGAGCCACAGGCCCACTCAGACATCTGGAGAGGCTCAATGGGGTTCACCATTCAACACATACATACAAAACATCTCATTTTTGCATCGCTCTTCTTGTGGTTTGGCATAATTTCATAAACAAAGCCGATGGCAATCCCTCAGTATCGACTCTACTGAGTCAGGCACTCACAGTAGACAGAATAAACAGGTCGTATCTACAGAATGTTAGAGGGGAAACCCTCATGGCCTCTTCTACGTATGGTGGCATCCTCCCAGATTTTGATTAGAATGACGTAGCCCAGCAACAAGTATAAACTGGGTGAATTTAGGATTCTGAAAGTCGTTTTCACCCACAAAACATGGGGGAAAAGATGTGGACTCTGCCTGGGGAGACGCTAAAAGAGCCCTGGGGCTCATACTTCTTATAATGCCCACAAGAAGGCTGACATCTGGGGACTTCCCCTGTAAGAGGCATATAGTGAGTTCTGTAAATGGAGACTTAGGTTCCCTGCAAAGGAGAGGGGAGGCTGGGGTCACAGCTGGCCACTGAGAGACCCACCACAGCACCATGGCTTCCCAGATCTCCCTGTCCTCCTCCACCCAACATCTGCCCCTACCCTCCTAACCCCAGGAACAGGGGAGCCAGAGCTGGAGCTTGATGAGCAAGCTGCTCACAAATCAGCCTGGAGCTGCAGTCTTGAGTGCCCAGGTGCACAGTGCTGTGCTCCAGGGTCTTGGGAAGAGAATGTCAGTGGGACGCCGGGGTGCAAAAGGGTCTGTACAGCCATGGTGCATGGCCAGGTCTGCCCCTTCCAGGACAGCACTGATGGCCTGGGGTAGGGTGGGGCTGTCCTCTACACAGGCTGAAACAGGTCAGGGACCCAGAACCACACAAGTGTGCCCTGGAGGGTTGTGTGGGAGAAGGCCAGGCCTCTGACTCAGCTGTCTACTCCATTACCAGCACCATCACCTCCATTCTGTTCACCTGGCCCCTTGAAAACTCTTCAGTTTGCTATCAGCCCCCACAACGGTCATCTTTCCGGATAAAGCTGGCCTTCAGGAACTTCGCCTGGCCTGGACTGGGCGTGGAGGACCACCAGGAACTTGTCCTAGGCCAGTTGGTGCTTCCGGAGCCCAACGAGGCCAAGCCAGATGGTGAGGTGGCTTGCAGTCTGGAAGACTTTCCGGGGGTGGTGGTTTGGGGCTACAATTTCCTTAAATTCCATCCGGTCATTTCTGTGCTTGGAAAGTCCAGTGAAAAGTGACTGGTGGGGTGACCTTTTCCCCTTTTCCAGATCCTACTCCACCTCCTGGGCAACACCCATTAACAATGCTGGCCCTGGAGCCAGCACCACCACTGCTGGCGGACCTGGGGCCTGCTCTGAAGCCAGAGTCACATGCAAGCCTGGATGCACCCAGATATCTACATTCAGCACCAGGGCCAGCACCAAAAGAAGGGCCCCCTCCAGGAACAGTGCTGGAGATACAGTCAGCCCTAGAGTCCCCCTGTTCCGGGGCTGTGAAGAACCCACCTCGTGAGGAGATGCCGGACATCACGACCTTCCCTCCCAGGCTGCTGGCAGAGCAGCTGACCCTCATGGATGTGGTGAGCAGCTGGGCTTTGCAGGCTGTGACTCTGGCACCAACTGTCTCAGACCAGCCTCTCCCTGAGGGGCGGCCAATGCCCTGGGTCCAATTTCAGCCCCACTTCTTACCAACCATGGGATCTGGATGAGTTTCCTCACCCACAAGCCTTCCCTGTCTGCACATGCACAGCAGAGATGGGACATCGCCCGTGCCAGCTGCACAGAGTGACCGTGCAGACTGAATGACGGGATGGACAGAAAGCAGGACAGGGCAGGTGATCACTGAGGGGCAGGCAGGGCCATGGGTCACTCACAGAGCTGCTCAGGAGCCTCACAACCCTAAGCGCTTACTAGGTACTTGATGCATACTAGATTCTACGGCAGACACCCAAGCAGAGCCCATAGTTGCAGCTGCCACAAGGAAAGTGCACCAGTATGGAGAGGAGGAGAAGAGGGCTGATTGGGATGGGAGGAAGACAAGGTCTCAGGACGGACAGGCCTGAGCCACCTTCTAGTCCTTGGAGTGCAGATGGCCTGGGAGAAAATGTCACTCTCTCTTCCCACCCTTGTTGGGTTCTGGGCCATGATGCATTCAGGGCCCTCGGTGGGCAGAAAATCAAACCCAGGGACGCCCACACTTCTGGAGCCCATTTTAAAGCTTTCTGAGCTCCAGCTTGTTTCCTGCCAGAGACCACGGATGACTGTGAGCTCAGTCCCTGCCTGGGACTATGGGTGACCCTGAGCTGGAGTGTGCTGTATCCATGACACTCTCATTCTCCCCAAAAGGATCTGTTCAAGAAGGTGGAGCTCTACGAATGCTTGGGCTCCATCTGGGGCCAACGACATCAGAAGGGGAATGAGCACGTGGCACCCACAGTTCGTGCCACCGTCGCACACTTCAACAGGCTCAAGAACTGTGTCACCACCTCCTGCCTCGGGGACCACAGCATGAGGGCCCAGGACAGGGCCAGGGTGGTGGAGCACTGGATCAAGGTGGCCAGGGTAAGCCATGGTTGGGCCTGAGGCTTCCCTCTTTGAAAAAGGGGAACTGGCTCTTCTCCTCCATCGGCTTTCAGGATTGGCTTCTGTATCGCTAGCCTGAGCCCTGCACATCCCCTAGGAGGTTGTTGCCAGAGGTTCACTGACCTTGACTCCCACGGCCCAGTGGTAGCTGCTCACTTCTGACCTGGGTTCTTCCTTGGGTTGAACTAAAATCCTCCTAGATGAGTGACATTCACTCGGCCCCAGGTGTGCCCTCCGAAGGGTTCCCAGGCCTCTGCTTCGTCCAGGAGGGGAGATCTCAGCAGAGGGAGCTGAGGCTGAAGTGGGCCAGGCTCCACCCATGGACCTCACAGCTCACTCTTCCCTCTTCAGGAGTGCCTAAGCCTCAACAACTTCTCCACGGTGCACGCCATCGTCTCCGCACTGTGCGGCAAACCAATATATCGGCTACATAAGACATGGGCAGCAGTGTCCAGGTGAGGAGGACTCTCTCCATGGGAGCACCAGGGTTGACCTAGGGACCGTATGTCTCCCCACGTGCCCTCAACGACTCTGAAAGGTTCTTGGAGTCCAGGGACACAAGGCAGGGATGGACTGGTGGGTGTGGTCACTAAGCTGCCCTGGACTTCTAGGCAAGGATTTCCAACTCGGGACTACGGTTTTTTAACCATCAGGAACAGACTAGAGCCAACTGGAGACTTTCAGGTGTTTGTATCCAGCAGTGGAACTGTGTGCAAATAAAAGCTAACTGTAAACAAACAGTGGCTCATGTGAAGTGGAGACGGGGCCCAGGCGAGGAGCATGAAAACTCCCATCCTGTTCCTCTGGAGCCCTTGTCATCAGAGGACCCCACTGGAAACTCTCACCCAGGAAGTTGGGATTCTCTGGATTTTCAAACAAAAGGGATTGGATTGGAACTCACAAATCTCCCCAGTGTTTCCCAAATTTACCCTTCTTTCTTTCCTCTGTCCATAGCAAAAGCACAAAATATCTAAAAGAACTCTGCAAAAAAGACACTGCAGTGAAGAGGGACCTGCTGATCAAGGTACAGTGGAGTCTTGGAGATGCGGGACAAGTGTTTAAGGGTCAGAGAAAAGAGTGAGTTTGGAAGGTCATTGGAGCCAGTGTGCAGTAGTTATTTTGTTTTGTTTTGACTTACCTACTAAAAGTGGACTTGAAAAATTCCCTCCATGCCTACCTTGGGCAACAGGAAGAGAGGTGTGTGGATCGACGGGCACGTGGGGGCACAGGGGCAGGAGGCCCTGGAAATGGGATGTGGCAATGGCTGCTGGGCTGCTGAGCAGGGGTGATGAGCTGCAGCATTAGCAGGGCTCTGGCTCTCATGCTGGTCCATGCTGCTGGCATGGAGCTTCCTCCAGGCTGGGGGGTGTTCATGGTAGGTGGGACTTTCTTCCTATCTCAAACTGGCCAGTAATTCCTCAGGAAGCCAGGCCTCTGCTGCTGCTTCTGTCTGCAGTGCACCTCCATGGGCAGGGGCCTCTATCCACACTGCGCGAGAGGGGAAACGACAACAGAGGAAGCTCATGTGCCAGGGAGTCCAGTGGATTGCCCAGCTATGGGTACCAATGGGCATGCTTGGGACAGACATATGTGTTTGCCAGGACTCCCTGCTCTGCCCTTTGCAGACACTTGAAAAGGTTCATGTCACAGGATTCTCACCAGTGAGCAGTGACATATGTTCATGACAAGCATGTGGGGGATTCAGGCATTCCTAGGGGATCCTCCCTGACCAGATCTCAGAATCTTCCATGCAAATGAGAAGGCAACATGTCACCCCACCCACGATTCTGGAAAACCCTGCCATGTCAGTCAGAGATGGGGACACAGGAGGCCACATCCTGAGTAGAGGAAGAGAGAGTTCTGTGCATGGAAGTCCCCTGAGGAATCAATGGCAACGCAAAATCTTTGGCATGGTTAAAATGCAGTTTGTGTGTCACAGACTCCAGCGGGGCTCAGATAGGCAGGTGCCACTTAACCAGGTCTCCTAAAACGCCCTGTCCCTTTCCCATCATTACTGTGCCTGGTTGCAGACCTAGACACTCAAGAGACTCCAGAGAACAGGACCCTGATGGGTGGTGGTGCTGAGATACTGGGTGAAGGCAGCCGAGACACAGCCTCCAGGACAGGCAGGAGGCGCCCTGTCTTTTGGGGTCCTGGGGAGTCACTCTCCACTCTGGGCCTCTGTTTGCTCTTCTGGAAAATGAAGGGATGCTGAGCCTGTAGTGCAGCCCTCACAGGACAGAAACGAGGTTCAAGAAAAGAAAGCAATTTGAGGGTGCTCATGCCTGGTTCTTCCTCAGAGGGATGAGGATGAGAACAATGGCAACAGGAATAGGAAAAAGTACTCAGGAGGCCCTGTGAGGTAGCTGTGGTTTTCATCGCTCTTTACAGAAGAGAGAACAGTCTCAGGCAGGCCCGGCTGCCTGACTGGGTGACACACACAGGAGTGTAGAGCTGGGCCAGTGGAATGAGCACTGTGCCAGGTGACTCATGCCAGTCCCTGGGGATCCAAGTGCGGGATGGCTGGGGTATAACTTGGGGAGGGGAGGAGAGCCTCACTGTCTCCATCACTGACACCTGGCAGGCGGGGAGCTTTAAGGTGGCCACCCAGGAGAGGAACCCACAGAGAGCGCAGATGAGGCTGCGGAGGCAAAAGAAGGTGAGCGAGCCTTATTCATGGAGGGGCCGCAGGGGATCACAGGACAGGGCTCCCTTCCCCGCCAGCTGGAGGCCTCCATATCAAGACAGTGGGGGCTTCCACCCAGCCCTGTCCTCCTGTGGACACTGGGCCTGGAAAATCTCCATTCGAGAGACCAGAGCAAGGGTCTGGGAAAGCTGGACTCAGAGTGGATGTGGGGAAGGGTAAGGCTGGGACCACATGCCCCTGTGAATTGTTAAAATCCCACCATAGAGTGGGATTTTAATAACTAGGAGTGCTTGCTAGACTTGGAGGTCATCTGGGATAGAGGAGGCAGAGAACTGGGAAAGGCAGCTGAGGGTCTTTGGTTGCTCCATCCAGGAGACCTAGGGAGGGGGGTTCTGGAAGACAGGGGCTGATGGGATTTCATGAGACAGGACAGTGGGCAGCCATCTGATGGCCAATACTCATCACCACCTCCCCAACCCTCCTTGGCACAGGGTGTGGTCCCCTTCCTGGGGGATTTTCTGACTGTGTTACAGAGGTTGGATTCGGCCATCCCGGACGATCTGGATGTGAGTGAGCCTGGGGCAGGTTGGCTGGGAACCAGGAGCCTGAGGCTTGGGAGGAGAGGGGCCTGGACCGAGCCCTTAGATCTCAGCCATTGGCAAACCTGCTCTCCTGAGAGCCTCACAGCTGCTCCTGCAGGTGGGGGTGTCAGGCCCATCTCATCACCTCTGCGTGATGGAGGCTCCATGGCAGCCACCAGTCCCTATCCTTGAGTGGTGAAGCTGCAGAGCTGCCTGACTGGAAAGCTGCTGAGATGTGGGCTGAACTGGACTCAGCGACTCACCAGGGTAGTCCTGTAATTGGAGAGTGAAATTGAGCCTCTCCAAGGGCAGGCAGTTCCAGGGTCACTGAGCGCTTTTTTTCTGTAACAGAACTCAGTTTCCCTGTCATCAGACAGGGTTGAGGCAGAGTGTCCCTGAGCCTCAGCTCCCATGCTCCCTGCTCTAGAGCATGGAGTCTGAGGCATATCCAAATCCTGTCATGTGCACATCCCCTGACCCTGGTGACCCTAGCAGTAGTACAGCATGGGAAGGGGTGGGGTGGGGCTGGTTGTGGGCCAGGGACCTTTCTGATGGACTCTGTCTGCCTTCCAGGGCAACAGCAACAAGAGGAGGAAGGTGAGCAGCTGGGACATTCACATTGGAGGAAGGTGGGGATGTGGACCTCACAGTCCACCCTGGGCAGGACACTCCCTGGCTCCGTCCTCTACATCTTAGAAAGTTACTGGGAGGGTTTGACACACACAGCAGGAAGAGAAATTGGGAAAGGCACTGGATCAAAGACCAATTCCTGCAGGAGGGGATGTTTACATCCAACTCTGAGAGCAGGCTGGGGACTACATAGGGCCCCTTCAGAAAACTGCCCTAGAGACCACCCCCTTTTCTCCCTGCCTACCAAAGCCCCCCCTCAGCATCTTCCCCCCAGGCCCTGTCAGCATCCTGCCTTCTGTCTCTAGGAGGTCCGAGTTCTGCAGGAAATGCAGCTGCTCCAAGTGGCTGCCATGAATTACAGGCTTCAGCCTTTGGATAAATTTGTCACCTATTTCCCAAGAATGGAGCAGCTTAGTGACAAGGAGAGGTGAGGGCCTAGCAGACGGGCAGAGGGTGGGAGAAGGCTCTCCATTTTATTTTAACAAGGTTTGGCTCTGTTGCCCAGGCTGCACTGTAGTGTCACCATCTTTGCTCAATGCAATGTCTGCCTCCTGGGCTCAAGCCCTTCCTCAGCCTCTCAAGCAGCTGGGACTACTGCTGTACACCATGTCCCAGGACATGGTACAGCCTGTACAGACACCATGTCCTGCTGTTCTGCTGTTTTTCTGGTACAGATGGGGTTTCACGATGTTATCCAGGCTGGTCTCAAATTCCTGGCCTCAAACAATCCACCCCACTCAGCCTCCCAAAGTACTGACATTACAGGTGTCAGCCACCCCACGTGGCCTAGAGGAGGCTCTCCTGTGGCCAGTTGCAGAGAGCCTGTGGCCATGACTCCATGACCAGCATCAAGCCCTGTTGCATGGGAACTGCTGGGGACCCAGGATTCCAGCTGGGCAGTCACTGAGTGGGGACCTGATGCGTGGCTCATGGTGGCCTCACAGCTGCCTCTCTCTCCTGCAGCTACAAGCTGTCCTGCCAGCTGGAGCCCGAATCACAGTAGGCCGGAAACATCCTGCAGTGGCTGGGACCGCACCAGGGTGCTGCCCAGAACACCGGCTCTGCACCATCCTTCACCCAGACCGTGACACCAGGGAACCACATAGGTGGCTGGCAGCTCAGCTGCATCTGGCCCCTGCTCCTCAACACAAGCTGCTCCTGCTGGCCAGGATCAGGCCATGGGACTTTTGCGAGTCGGGGGTAGATCATTTTATGTTTATTTTCTTTAGTGTATAAGTAAGGGTTTTTTTCTTAACTTTCATCAAAATAAAATTTTAAAACACTATTCAAAATGTTCTATAGTTGTTGGCATGAGAAAAGTTCAGCCAGTGCAGTAACTGTATACCAGTCTTTAGGATTCACAGTCTAGTATGTCAAATTGAGGCTATGGCTGAACAAGTCATAGAACAGCGTTCACATTACACATGCCAAACATTTCATGTTTTCCCTTTTTATTCAAATTGATTATTGTTAACTCTGTTTAAGGAAAACAAAAAAACCCAAAAATCCTTAAAAACCATAATATGTCACCCAATCTACCACACTTGTTCTACTGACCAGCTACTCTCAAACTTAAATTCTAGTTAAATTCAACTTCCACTGGGTTACTCTACTTTCTTAAGGTTTGAATATTTAATGAATCACTGAAATATTTACTGAAGGGCTGGAGATGGGAGGTATTTAAGCAAGCAGAAGGGCTGGCCTTCTCCAGAAGTCCTGGGCTGAAGAGAGCTGGCCATCAGTCTCCACAAAATACAGATAAACTTTTTCCACTATGGATCTTCCCAGACTTTCTGACACTTCTCCCCTAAGTGAACATCAAGGAAGGAGAGAATCATTTGAACCCAGTATCAAAAGGATGTCCCAGAGCTTAATTTGAACACAAACCCCATTGTGCCCTATTAGACAAAAACAAGACAAAGAAGTCAACATTTCAGGGTCTGCAATATCATACCTCTAAATCAACACCAAATAAACACCTAAACCCAATCCTGGAGCCACAAAGCTCCTATAAGAAAAGTGGGAGTCTGTATCTCAGCAAAACTTGTATCTCTTCATGCAGTTTACAAAAAGGAAAGAAAACAAAAGCAAAAATTATCTATGGCAAGAAATCTTTGACCATGTAATTGATTTGGCAATACTTTTTCTTATTTTTTGTTCTTTTTGGATGGAACACTAAAATCACTGCTAACAAATGTGAATACAAACACATGAGACTATACATCATTTTAGAGCTACCACATGGGGAAGAGAAACAATCAACTATTAAAAAGAAGGCATCTTACAGATTGAAAGAAAGTTCAGCAGAATCACATCTGTGAAAGTGGTTGTTAATCTAACGTATGGGAAACTAACACTACTCTAACTGGGAAAATGAACAAAACCAAATACCCAAGCTAAAACTGGGCAAAGAACCTAAACAGGCACATCTGAAAAGAAAACACGAAATTCAATGACAGGTCAAAGAGAAGCTGCTCAACCTCACTAATCCTCACACAAATGTCTAAGTAGAAGCCACACTCAAATACCTCTCACTTTAATTAGAATGAAACTTACCAAAAAACAAAACAAAACAAAACAAAAACCAACACAACCCATACGTTCACAGGCAGAGGCCAACGTAGAAATGCAGAAAAAGACACTTTCATACACTTTTTCTGGGAATGTACATTATTATACACACGAAGCAAAGCAGTTGAAGGTGCCTTAAACATTTGACATTACAATCCCACCCCCAGTTATACACAGAAAGTACATGGAATCTGTTATGTTGAAGAGATATCAGCCTTCCTATGGCGACTGAAGCACTATTCACAATAGCGAAGGTATCCAATCAACCTACCTGTTCATGCACAGATGAAGGGATAAAGAAACTGCAGTACACAATGGAATCCTCTTCAGCCAGAGAAATTCACGAAACCATGTCATCTGCAGCAACATGCAGAAACCTGGAGGACATGACCTTCAATGAAACGAGTCAGGCAGAGAAAGCCAAACACGACATGATTTCATGCATGTGAGAATGAGATCAGCTTTCTCTCTAAATGACTTTATCTCCTAGATATAGAAAGTTCCACAGTGGTGAAGGGAGGCTGTGGGATGAGGAGTCGAGCAGGAACTGGGAAGTGGATACAACGTTACACTCAGATGACAGGAATAAATTCAGCTGTTCTACTCCACAGCAGGGTGTCTAGACTTAACAGTATCCCACCATATTTTCCAAAAAAGGCTGAAAAGAAGGACTCTGAATATTGCAACCACAGAGAATAAATAATAACTACACAAGGTAACAGAGACAGTCAATGCCTTGCTTTCATCATTACACAAGGTATATATGCATAGATCAAAATGTCCCACTCTACTCTTTAATTGTATACTTTTACTATAGAACAAATTGTTCTTAAGGACATAGAAAGAAACAATGCTGAAGTTCATGTGAGACCAGGAAATGCCCTGCATTTCCAAAGCAATTCTGAGAAATCCAAATTACATTGGATGCATCACACTCTAATTTGAAATTTCACTCAAACTCTAGGGACCTGCTTCCACATGGATGAGTGGAAGAGAACAGAGAACTGGCGTAATAAACTCACACACTTCATACCACCTGATTCTGGATGAAATACACAATAAGTAATGGGAAAAGAACTCCCCATATCTTCTGCATATGGCGAGCCTCTACTTCTCACCATGTACCAAAGTTCACTCAGATGAATAAAGGATATAAATGGAAGACCTCAAAGTACAAAAAGCCTACAAGAGACCCTAGGAAATACCCTTCGACATCAGCTTTGACAAAGCATTTATATGCCTAAGACCCCATATGACACTGCAACAAAAGCAATAATCGACATGTGGGACCTAATACACTAAAGAGCCACCACACAACACAAGAAATTACCAACAGAGTAGACAGATGACATACAGGATGAGAGAAAATGTTCCCAAAGTATGCACCTGACCAAGGTTCTAATGTCCAGAATCTACCTTAAAGACCTCACACAAATCAATTAGCAAAACTCCCCAAATAATTAATAGGCAATGGATATAAGCACACACTTCTTGAAAGATGATATACAAGCAACCTAAAATTTGAAAATATGTTGAACCTAATTATCGGAGAAATACAAATCAAAAGCACAATGAGATATATCGCACACTGGTCAGAATAGCGATTACACAGTTAAGAAAATAAAAATGACACTGGCGAGGCAGCAGAGAAGGGGGACACAGGTCCACTTTTGGTGAAAATGCAAAGTAGTTCAGACACCACGGAAAGCACGTTGGAGATTGCTCAAAGAACTTAAACCACAACTACCATCTGACACAGCAAACCCACCACTGGGGTATACACAAAGGAAATTAAATTCTTTTGTCCAAAACAAACATGCACACAAATGGTCTTGGCGGCACTATTAACAATGGTAAATACGTGAAATCAACCCAGGCACCCATGAACAGTGGATCAGAAAAGGAAAATTTGGTACATATATACCATGAAAAACTAGGCAGCCGTTAAAAAAAAAAAAAAAAAAAAAAAAGAAATCACATCCTTGGCAGCAACATGAAAGGAGCTGGAGGCCATTATCTGAAGGCAAATAAGGAACACACAGAACACCAGATGCCACATGTTCTCACTTCTAAGGTGGAGCTAACATTGAATACACCCTACCATAAAAGTGAAAACAACAGACACTCATGAATGATGACTATCAGATGAAAAAGGAAGACGGGACGAGGTATGGCCTAAAGATCTACCCGATGGGTACAACCACTCCCTGCGTGATAAGGTCTCTGGGACCCCAGTCTCAGTGTCATGCAATATACCAAAGGCAGTAAGTAATCTGCCTTTGTACCCTTTAGTCTATAATAAATGTAGAAATTAGTTAAAAAATACAAACTTAAAACCTAAAATAATGAATGAAAAACACAAACTTTTATAATTATCGGAACAATCTTTTATTGGCATAAACTAAGAAAGTGGACAGTATGAGTAAACCAAATTAACCCCAATTTACATATAGTGAACACATTTTTCAAAAGAACACCAAAGAGACACAATGGGCAAAAGAGAGCTTGTTCAATAAATGATTTTGAGTAGACTGAATATTCACAAACAAAACACTAAACTAGGACCCTTGTGTCATGCAACACAAAAATCAATGCAAAATACGTTAAAGGCCTAAAAATTCTGAAACCACAAAACTCCTACAAGAAAACATAAGGTGCACATGTATTTTCAAAAAGAAATCCATGCACATAGGCTGCTAAATGTGTTTTTTAAAAATTGAAACAAAGGAAGCACTCTTAAGAAAACACCCATAGACAATGTAATGGGTTGGCATTTTCACTAAAAAGCTGAGCGCCCGCTTCCACAGAACAGTGGAACAGATTAGAAGACCCAGATAAAACCTGCACACCTGAAATCATCATACTTGAAAAAAAAATCAACAAAAATAAGCAATGGAGAAAGGACTCCCTACCACTAAGTGGTGTTGGGATCAGTGGCTACCTAGATGCAGAAGAAATAACACTGGGCCCGTGTCTCACCATGTACAGAAAGCAACTCAAATTGAATCAAAGATTGAAATGCAAAATCCTGGGCTGGGCGCAGTGGCTCATGCCTTGAATCCAAGCACTCTGGGAGGCCAAAGCGAGCAGATGACTTGAGGTCGGGGAGTTTGAGACCAGCCTGGCCGACATGGTGAAACCCTGTCTCTACTAAAAAAGCAAAACTTAGCCAGGCATGGTGGTGCGTGCCTGTACTCCCACCTACTCGGGAGACTGGGGCAGAAGAATCACTTGAACCTGGAAGGTGGAGGGTGCAGTGAGCCAAGATTGCTCCATTGCATTCCAGCCTGTATGACACAGCGAGACTTGCTCTGTAAATAAATACATAAACACATAAAAATCCAAGACCTGAAACTATAAAAAAATCCTGCACGAGAATCTAGTAAATACCCTTCTCGACGGAGGCTTTGGCAAAGCATTTATATGTCAAGTCCCCAAAAGCAATGGCAAAAAAAGCAATTACTGATAAGTGGGACCTAATACACAAAAGAGCTGCTGCATAAGAAACAACCACAGAGCCAACACACAGCCTATAGAATGAGGGAACATATTCCCCAACTATGCATCTGAAAAACGTCTAATATCCAGGATTTATCGTAAAGACCTTAAACAAATAAAACCAGGAAAAACAATCCAACTTATAAATGGGCAAGGGACATGAACACACACTTAAAAGAAGGTGTACCAGAAACCAATGAGAATGAAAACATGCTGGATCTCACTAATTATCAGAGAAATGCAAATCAGAAACATACTGAGATACCATCTCACACTGGTCAGAATGGCAATTATGACACACAGTCCACAACAACAGAGGCTGGTGGGGCAGATGAGCAAAGAAATGCAGGTCCACTGTAGGGGGAAATGCAAACTAGTTCAGACACCCTGGAGAGCAGTGTGGACATTTCTCAAAGAAATTAAGAGAGAACTACCATCCAGCACTGGACTCACACTCCTAAGGATCTACCCAAAGGAAAATCCTTCCATCGAAAACACACATGCACTCGCATGTTCACGGCAGTACTACTCACAATGGTGAAGATATGGAATCAGCCTTGGTGCCCATCAGCAGTGGATCAGAGAAAGGAAATGTGGTACATACACACCACAGAACACTACACAGCCATAAAAACAAATCCATGCCCTTACCAGAAACCTGGACAGAGCCGTAGGCCATTATGCCAAAAGGCAAGAACAGAAAACCACAATTTTCAAAACAGCTACAAAGGTCAGTTGTGAATATTCTCTCTACAGAGAAATCATAAGTCTGGAGCTCACAGAGGTGCCAGACACTGCGACTTCATTATGATGCTACGTTTACACAGACCAAATTGTCCCTTCCACCCGCTGGTTATATACACATACTCTATAGCAATGAAACTGTTGTCCCATTTTGGTAACATTCATTCTCACCAGAGAGAGATGCTTTCTGAGTGTGGTTTTGATTGACTTCTCGTGAGGATCAGTAATGTTAAGTCAGAATCTTTTACCTATGCATCCATCTCAGGTCTTCAGGTCCATTGCCCAGTCTTACATGTCAAATTGAAACAAGTTCACAATAACTTGGCAAACATCACTAACCACAAGCAAAATGTAAATCAAAACCACACTTAGATACCATCTCATTCTAACTGGAATGAGTACTAAAATAAAGAGAAAAAAAAAATCGAAAGAAGGGAAATGTTGGTGTATTTCCAGAGAGAGAGAGAGAGAGAGACACTCTTCCATAGTTCGTGAGAAGGTAAACTAGCACACACGCTACAGAAACCACTTGGAGGTTCCTCCAAACCTTAAAAGACTCCAGCTACCATTTCAACCATCAATTCTACTACTAGGAATACACTCAAAGCCATTGAAATCAGGACACTAAAGACAGATCTACCCACCTATGTGGATTCCAGCACTGTTCCCAAGAGTCAGTGTAAGCATCAACCTACCTGCTAATCCACAGACGAAGGGATAAAGAAGCTGCTCCACATGTACACCCTGGGATACTCTTCAGACAGAAAACCACAATGAAATCCTATCGTGGGGAACCACACGGTTGCACCTGGAGGAGATGATGGTAAATTAAATGAGTGAGGGGGAGAGAAACAAACCTTGAGTCATCTCACACATGCAGAATCTGAGAAACTCTATCTCAAAGACCTGGCGAGCACAATATTAGTTTGCAGAGACTGGGGGAAAAGAGGGGTAATGGGCAGGGACTGTAACTGGGAAAATGAGAGGAAGAAACGTCTGTTTCTCTATTCCAGTGCAGGGTGACCAGGGTTAACTGTATCGGCACATCACTTTCAAAGCAGCTTGACAGGAGAATACTGAAGGTTCTCACCGTAAAAGAATAAACAACGGGAAAAGGTAACAGAAAACTAAGGACCCCAATTTCATCATTCCACAATGTATGCATGGACCGTAATGCCCCACTCTACCCTCTCATTGTATTGTTCCTTTACTATGCAACACATTTGTTACAAGAAATAGAAACAGGTGATGCTAATATTCATGTGGGACCATGAAGCGCCCTGAGTTTCATCCTCTGCAATCCTGAGACACCCAGACTACATCGGACACATCATACTTCCTGATTTCAAATTTCACAGAAAAGCTAGGGACCTGCTTCCACACAGAGCAGTGGAACACAAGGGAGGACCAAGAAGTAAAACCACACGCTGAAAACTATCTGATCTAACACAGAATCCACCAAAGTAAGCAAAGGCAAAAGGACACCCTATTCAATCAACAGTGCTGAAATAAGTGGCTAGCCATGTGCAGAAGAATAACACTGCTACCTCTCACCAGACACAAACAGGAACTCAAGATGAATGGAAGATTTAAATGGAAAAACTCAAACTATTAAAATCTAATGAGAAAACTTGTGAAATATCCTTCTCCACATAGGCTTTGGCAAAGAATTTAGATGGCTAAGTCCTGAAGAGTAATGGCAACAAAAACAGAAATTGACAAGTCAGACCGAATACCTGAATGAGCTGCTGCACAGCAAAAGAAACTACCAACAGAGTACAGTGTACAGACTGGGAGAACAAGGTCCCAAACTGTGCATCTGAACAACATCTAATATTCAGAATCTACAAGGCCCTTCAACAAGTCAAGAAGGGAATATCCCATTAATAAACGGGCAAGAAATGTGAACACACACTTCGCAAAACTCAATGTACAAGCAACCAACAAATAGGAAAACACGCTCAAACTCACTACCAGAGAGCTGCCAATCAAAAACATTACAAGACGTTGTAATCCCACGGAGGTCACAATGGTGAGGACTACACAGACAAGGAACACATGCTGGCGAGGCAGCCAAGGAAATGAAACGCTGGTACGCTTTCAGGGAGGGGAGGGGATTAAAACTAGTACAGACACCATTGAAAGCAGATCGGGGATTTCTCAAAGAGCTGAAAACAGAACTACCATCTCACCCAGAAAGCCCTCTCGTGTGCATCTACCCAAAGGAAAATCAATCCTTCTATCCGAAAGACACAGACACTCATATGTTCATGGCAGTATTATCCACAATGTCAAAGACATGGAATCTACCTAGCCATCAACAGTGCATGAGAGACCGGCACAGTGGCTCACACCTGTAATTCTAGCACTTTGGGAAGCCGAGGCAGGTGGATCGCTTCAGTGCAGAATTTGAGACCAGACTGGGCAAAATAGTGAAATCCCATCTCTACAATAATAAAAAAGTTAGCAGGATGTGGTGGTGGGCACCTGTAGTCCTATCTAATCTGGAGGCTCAGATGGGAGAATCACCTGAGAACAGAAGGTGGAAACTGCAGGCCACTGTCGTAAGTGAACTAAGACCCAAACAGAAAACGAAATGCCACATGTTCTCACTTATAAACGGGAGCTAAACTTTGAATGGACTCAAACATAAAAGAGAGAACAACAGACACCTGGAATGACCACCAGAACAATAAAAAAACAGAGAGGGAGTATGTGCTGAAGACCCACCCTGTGGGCCGTCTGCTCACTGCCTGGGTTATGGGGTTCTTGGGACCCCAAGTTTCAATGTCATGCAATCAACAGATGTAACTACCTTGTATATATACCTTTTAAACTATAATAAGAGTAGAAAGCATTAAAAGAAAAATCTGGCCGGGCGCAGTGGCTCAAGCCTGTAATCGCAGCACTTTGGGAGGCCGAGATGGGCGGATCACGAGGTCAGGAGATCGAGACCATTCTGGCTAACCCGGTGAAACCCTGTCTCTACTAAAAAATACAAAAAACTAGCCGGGCGAGGTGGCGGGCGCCCGTAGTCCCAGCTACTCGGGAGGCTGAGGCAGGAGAATGGCATAAACCCGGGAGGTGGAGTTTGCAGTGAGCTGAGATCCGGCCACTGCAGTCCAGCCCAGGCGACAGAGCAAGACTCCGCCTCCAAAAACAAAAAAAAAAGAAAAATCCAAGGTTGGAACCAAAGAAAATAACGCATGAAAAAACAATCTGTAGTTATCCAAACAATCCATGACTGTCACAAACACAAAACAAGAACCTAAGTGATACAATGAGGCAGACAAATACTCTATCCAACATGATATGTGGGGAACACATTTTCCAAAACCCCAAAAAGATATAACGTGAAAGGGAGAGTCTGGTTCAATTATCGATTTTGAGAAAACTGAATATCCACAGGAAAAACACTGAAATACGACCCTTACAATGCACGATACACAAAATCAACACAAAATGAATTAAAGACCTAAACTCAATCTTGAAACTGTAAAGGTCCTATAAGAAAACAGAGTGGGTATATATTTTAGGAAACCCTGTATCTATGCAAACAGGCTGCAAAAGGTAAAAAAGCATCATAACACTAAAAAAAAAAAAAACCAAAAGTAGGGAAACTACATCCATAGACAATGCAAGGCTTGGCTCCGTGTGTGTGTGTGTGTGTTTCGTGGAAGCACGGTGTTGAACACAAAAATCACTGCTAACATACACAACTATAACCATATGAGACTAGGGACACTTTACAAATTCTACAGGGAAAAGGAAACAGTGAAACAAAAAAAAGGAACCCTAAAGACTGGGAGAAACGATAAAAAATCCTAACCCTGAAAGAGGTTGTTATCTAACACATACAATAAACTGATATGACTAAGTGAAAAACAAAACAACAACAAATATCCAAGGTAAAAGGATCTAAATAGACCTGAGTGAAAAGAAGGCAGGAAATTGACTCACAGGTGACAGTTCCTCAATATCACTAATCCTCACAAAAACGTGAATCAAAACCATACTCAGTTACCATCTAATTCCACCTAGAATGAGTATTACAAAAGACAAAACTCAAAAGACTTGCAGAAAAAAAAAATCTTCTACATTCTTTATGCAATGAAAATCACTGTACACACTACAAAAACTTTTGGAAGTTCCTTAAAAAAGCAAAAGGTAGGCCGGTCACAGTGGCTCACACCTGTCATCTCAGCACTTTGGGAGGCCGAGAAAGGTGGATCACCTGAGGTCAGGAGTTCGAGACCAGCCTCACCAATATGGTGAAATCCCATCTGTACTAAAAATACAAATATTGGCTAGGCGTGGTGGTAGGTGCCTGTATTCCCAGCCACTCGGGAGGCTGAAGCGGGAGAATCGCTTGAACGCAGGAAGCGGAGCTTGCATTGAGCTGAAATCGCGCCACAGGACTCCAGCTTAGGTGACAAGAGTAAGACTCCATCTTTAAAAAACAAACAAAAAAAAAAAGAAGGTGGAAGTACAACTGCCACTCCAGTTGTGTAACAATCCCACAACTGGGTACACATTTAGAGACAATGAAATCCCTGTGTTATCTGCCTTTTCATGTGTCCTGAAGCCCTAGTCACAATAGCCAAGATGTGGAATCAACCTACCTGTCTATCCACAGATGAAGGGATAAAGGAACCACAGTACATGTACACAAGGAAACACACTTCAGCTGTAACACTTCAGGAAATCATGTCATCTGCAATCACTTGGAGAAACCTGGAAGACAATTAGGTGAAATGAAACGAGTCTGCCAGGGAGAGACCCACACTGCATGACATCAGGCATACGGAATCCAAAAAACACTGCCTTTTAGAAGCAGAACTTCCAGTAGGGGTTACTAGAGGCTGGGGAGAGCAGGAAGCCTGGGCAGGGTATCGGGTATAGAGTGACGCTCAGATACGAGGAATCCATTCTGGTGTTCTACTGCACAGCAGGGTGACTAGGTGACTAGGGTCAACAGAATCTAGAAAAATTTTTGAAAATCAGCTGGAAAATACGGTTCTGAGTATTCTCTCAACAGAGAAAAAATAATGATGGAAGATCACAGACACGCCAGATACGGTGATTTCATCATGATGCTACATATAGATATCTCAAAATGTCCTTTGCACCTTGGATTGTGTGTGTGTGGGTATAATGTACACTCTATAGAAACAAACTGCCATCAAATGTTGGTAGTATTCCTTCTAACCAGAGTGAGATGAAATCTGAGTGTGTTTTTCACTTACGCTTTTGTGTGCATCAGCAATGGTGGGAATCTTCTCTTTGACCTGTGCATAAATCTCATGTCTTCAGGTCCTCTGCCCAGTCCTACATAAATTAAAAACAAATTCACAATAACTTATCAAGTACCATTTACACACACACAAAAATCAAACACACACTCAGATTCCATCTCACTCTACATGCAATGGATGCTATAAGAAAAAAATTGAAAAATATTAAAAGACAAAAAAATCATAGATTTTCAGAGGAGGAACTTGTCTCCACAGCTGGTGGGATATGGTAAACTAGTATGCACACTAAAGAAACCACTTGGATGTTCCTTGAAATCGGAAAACTACAACTACCATTTTATCTAGCAATTCTATTACCAGGTATATACACAGAGCACAGGATCAGGTCATGGAAGAGATTATCTGTCATCCCAGGTGGAATTCAGCTCTATGCACAAAAGCCAAGATAAGAAATCAGTCTCCCGGTCCATCTACAGATGAAGGGATGAAGAATCTCTAGTACACAGACACAATGGAATACTTTTGGGCCATCAAAAATCCTGGAATCCTATCATTTCCAGCAACATGGCTGCACCTGGAGATATTCTGCTCAATCAAATCAGAAAGGCAGACAAAGATCAAGCCTGCATGTTCTCACTCATGTGGGAGCAGAAAAATTTAACTTACTGAAGGTGAAAATATATCAATGGTCACCACAGCCTAGCTGGAGGAGAGGACATCAAGGATTGGCAATAGGTACACAGAAAGTTACAGGAGAGGAATACATTCTGGTATTCCAGTCCAAAGCAGGGCGACAAGACTTAACAACATGGTCGTGCCATTTTCAAAAGAGCTACCAAGGAGGATACTGAATGTTCACATATCGAAGCTATCAAACCTATACGTGGTCACAAGCATGGGAAACTCCCTGATTTTCTCCATACTCAAGCTATACAAAGTATCACAATGTCCCAATGCACCCCTAATTCTGGACATAAAGTATGAAACAAACGTTTAATGGAATGTTAATGATACACGGCTAGACATTCACATGGAATCACCAAAGACCCAAAGAACCTGAATATACAAAGCAATCCTAGGGAATACAAACTCAATTGGAGGCTGCACACCCCCAATTTCAAAATACATGTAAAACCTCCACTCATTCAAAGACTACAGTAGTGGCATAAAAATGAATCCATGAACCTAGGTACATAAGAGAACCTAAATGCACACCTGTATGCAGTCAACACATTTTCTTCAAAGGAACGCCTAGAAGATGTAATGAGGCCGGGTGCTGTGGCTCACACCTGTACTCCCAGAGCTTTCAGAGACTCAGTCGAGCAGATCACTTGAGGTCAGGAGTTTCAGAGCAGCCTGGCCAAAATGGTGAAATTCCATCTCTAGTAAAAATACAAAAAATAGTAGTCAGGTGTGGTGGTGCACACCAGCAATCCCAGACACTTGGGAAGATGAGGCAAGAGAATCTCTTGAAGCAAGGATGCAGATGTTGTAGAGAGCTGAGATCTCACCACTGCACTCCAGTCTGGGTGACAGCAGGAGCAGGACTGCGTCTCAAAGGGAAAAAAGATGAGATGAGGAATCACCAGTCTTCAATTGAGCAGTCTGAAATGACTGGATAGTCACATACAAAAGGATGAAATAAGACCTTGATGTTATACAATACACAAACAGAAACTCAAAATACATTAAACCCTAAACACAAGACCTAAAAGCATAAAACTGTTACAGGAAAACACAGAGTGAGCTTAAGTTTAGGAAAACCTGAATCTAAGCTCACAGGATGTAAAAGCAAACAGAAAAAAAGACATACAGAAAAAAAACCACTTCCAACAACAGAAGTCAAAAATTCTACTTTTTGTTATTGACCTTATCTTACAAAAACAGTCACTGCTAGCCGGGCACGGTGGCTCACGACTGTAAAGCCAGGACTTTGGGAGGCCGAGGCAGGCAGATCACTTGAGGTCAGGATTTGGAGACTAACCTAGCCAACATGGTAAAACCCTGTCCCTACTAAAAATTAGCTGGGAGTAGTGGTGCACACCTGCAGTCCCAGCTACTCAGGAGGCTGAGACAACAGAATTGCTTGAACCCAGAAGGTGGAGGTTGCAGGGAGCAAAGATCGTGACACCCTACTCCAGCCTGGGCAACAGAGCAAGACTTTGTCTCAAAAAAAAAAAACAAAAAAAGGGGGGGGCAGAGCAAGATGGCTGAATAGGAACAGCTCCAGTCTCCAACTCCCAGTGCGAGCAACACAGAAGACCGGTGATTTCTGCATTTTCAACTGAGGTACTGGGTTCATCTCACTAGGGAGTGCCAGACAATCGGTGCTGGTCAGCTGCTGCAGCCCGACCAGTGAGAGCTGAAGAAGGGTGAGGCATCGCCTCACCTGGGAAGCGCAAGGGGAAAGGGAATCCCTTTTCCTAGCCAGGGGAACTGAGACACACAACACCTGGAAAATTGGGTAACTCCCACCCCAATACTGCGCTTTAAGCAAACAGGCACACCAGGAGATTATATCCCACACCTGGCCGGGAGGGTCCCACACCCACGGAGCCTCCCTCATTGCTAGCACAGCAAGTCTGCGATCTCGCGGCAAGGCAGCAGCGAGGCTGGGGGAGGGGCGCCCGCCATTGCTGAGGCTTAAGTAGGTAAACAAAGCCACTGGGAAGCTCGAACTGGGTGGAGCTCACAGCAGCTCAAGGAAACCTGCCTGTCTCTGTAGACAGGGCACAGTAAACAACAAAAGCAGCAGAAACCTCTGCAGATGCAAACGACTCTGTCTGACAGCTTTGAAGAGAGCAGTGGATCTCCCAACACGGAGGTTGAGATCTGAGAAGGGACAGACTGCCTGCTCAAGTGGGTCCCTGACCCCTGAGTAGCCTAACTGGGAGACATCCCCCACTAGGGGCAGTCTGACACCCTACACCTCACAGGGTGGAGTACACCCCTGAGAGGAAGCCTCCAAAGCAAGAATCAGACAGGTACACTCGCTGTTCAGCAATATTCTATCTTCTGCAGCCTCTGCTGCTGACACCCAGGCAAAGACGGTCTGGAGTGGACCTCAAGCAATCTCCAACAGACCTACAGCTGAGGGTCCTGACTGTTAGAAGGAAAACTATCAAACAGGAAGGACACCTACACCAAAACCCCATCAGTACATCACCATCATCATCAAAGACCAGAGGCAGATAAAACCACAAAGATGGGGAAAAAGCAGGGCAGAAAAGCTGGAAATTCAAAAAATAAGAGCGCATCTCCCCCGGCAAAGGAGCGCAGCTCATCGCCAGAAACGGATCAAAGCTTGATGGAGAATGACTTTGACGAGATGAGAGAAGGCGGCTTCAGTCCATCAAACTTCTCAGAGCTAAAGGAGGAATTACATACCCAGTGCAAAGAAACTAAAAATCTTGAAAAAAAAGTGGAAGAATTGATGGTAGAGTAATTAATGCAGAGAAGGTCATAAACGAAATGAAAGAGATGAAAACCATGACACGAGAAATACGTGACAAATGCACAAGCTTCAGTAACCGACTCGATCAACTGGAAGAAAGAGTATCAGCGATTGAGGATCAAATGAACGAAATGAAGCGAGAAGAGAAACCAAAAGAAAAAAGAAGAAAAAGAAATGAACAAAGCCTGCAAGAAGTATGGGATTATGTAAAAAGACCAAATCTACGTCTGATTGGGGTGCCTGAAAGTGAGGGGGAAAATGGAACCAAGTTGGAAAACACTCTTCAGGATATCATCCAGAACTTCCCCAACCTAGAAGGGCAGGCCAACATTCAAATCCAGGAAATACAGAGAATGCCACAAAGAAACTCCTTGAGAAGAGCAACTCCAAGACACATAATTGCCAGATTCACCAAAGCTGAAATGAAGGAAAAAATCTTAAGGGCAGCCAGAGAGAAAGGTCAGGTTACCCACAAAGGGAAGCCCATCAGACTAACAGCAGATCTCTCGGCAGAAACTCTACAAGCCAGAAGAGAGTGGGGGCCAATATTCAACATTCTTAAAGAAAAGAATTTTAAACCCAGAATTTCATATCCAGCCAAACTAAGTTTCATCAGTGAAGGAGAAATAAAATCCTTTACAGATAAGCAAATGCTTAGAGATTCTGTCACCACTAGGCCTGCCTTACAAGAGACCCTGAAGGAAGCACTAAACATGGAAAGGAACAACCGGTACCAGCCATTGCGAAAACATGCCAAAATGTAAAGACTATCGAGGCTAGGAAGAAACTGCATCAACTAACGAGCAAAATAACCAGTTAATATCATAATGGCAGGATCAAGTTCACACATAACAATATTAACCTTAAATGTAAATGGACTAAATGCTCCAATTAAAAGACACAGACTGGCAAACTGGATAAAGAGTCAAGACCCATCAGTCTGCTGTATTCAGGAGACCCATCTCACATGCAGAGACATATATAGGCTCAAAATAAAGGGATGGAGGAAGATTTACCAAGCAAATGGAGAACAAAAAAAAGTGGGGGTTGCAATACTAGTCTCTGATAAAATAGACTTTAAATCATCAAAGATCAAAAGAGACAAAGAATGCCATTACATAATGGTAAAGGGATCAATTCAACAGGAAGAGCTAACTATCCTAAATATATATGCACCCAATACAGGAGCACCCAGATTCATAAAACAAGTCCTTAGAGACTTACAAAGAGACTTAGACTCCCATACAATAACAATGGGAGACTTCAACACTCCACTGTCAACATTAGACAGATCAACGAGACAGAAAGTTAACAAGGATATCCAGGAATTGAACTCATCTCTGCAGCAAGCAGACCTAATAGACATCTATAGAACTCTCCACCCCAAATCAACAGAATATACATTCTTCTCAGCACCACATCACACTTATTCCAAAATCGACCACGTAATTGGAAGTAAAGCACTCCTCAGCAAATGTACAAGAACAGAAATTATAACAAACTGTCTCTCAGACCACAGTGCAATCAAACTAGAACTCAGGACTAAGAAACTCAATCAAAACCGCTCAACTACATGGAAACTGAACAACCTGCTCCTGAATGACTACTGGGTACATAACGAAATGAAGGCAGAAATAAAGATGTTCTTTGAAACCAATGAGAACAAAGATACAACATACCAGAATCTCTGGGACACATTTAAAGCAGTGTGTAGAGGGAAATTTATAGCACTAAATGCCCACAAGAGAAAGCAGGAAAGATCTAAAATTGACACTCTAACATCGCAATTAAAAGAACTAGAGAAGCAAGAGCAAACACATTCGAAAGCTAGCAGAAGGCAAGAAATAACGAAGATCAGAGCAGAACTGAAGGAGATAGAGACACAAAAAACCCTCCAAAAAAATCAATGAATCCAGGAGTTGGTTTTTTGAAAAGATCAACAAAATTGACAGACTGCTAGCAAGACTAATAAAGAAGAAGAGAGAAGAATCAAATAGACGCAATAAAAAATGATAAAGGGGATATCATCACCGACCCCACAGAAATACAAACTACCATCAGAGAATACTATAAACACCTCTACGCAAATAAACTAGAAAACCTAGAAGAAATGGATAATTTCCTGGACACTTACACTCTTCCAAGACTAAACCAGGAAGAAGTTGAATCCCTGAATAGACCAATAGCAGGCTCTGAAATTGAGGCAATAATTAATAGCCTACCAACCAAAAAAAGTCCAGGACCAGATGGATTCACAGCTGAATTCTACCAGAGGTACAAGGAGGAGCTGGTACCATTCCTTCTGAAACTATTCCAGTCAATAGAAAAAGAGGAAATCCTCCCTAACTCATTTTATGAGGCCAACATCATCCTGATACCAAAGCCTGGCAGAGACACAACAAAAAAAGAGAATTTTAGACCAATATCCCTGATGAACATCGATGCAAAAATCCTCAATAAAATACTGGCAAACCGGATTCAGCAACACATCAAAAAGCTTATCCGCCATGATCAAGTGGGCTTCATCCCTGGGATGCAAGGCTGGTTCAACATTCGCAAATCAATAAACATAATCCAGCATATAAACAGAACCAAAGACAAGAACCACACGATTATCTCAATAGATGCAGAAAAGGCTTTTGACAAAATTCAACAGCCCTTCATGCTAAAAACGCTCAATAAATTCGGTATTGATGGAACGTACCTCAAAATAATAAGAGCTATTTATGACAAACCCACAGCCAATATCATACTGAATGGGCAAAAACTGGAAAAATTCCCTTTGAAAACTGGCACAAGACAGGGATGCCCTCTCTCACCACTCCTATTCAACATAGTGTTGGAAGTTCTGGCTAGGGCAATCAGGCAAGAGAAAGAAATCAAGGGTATTCAGTTAGGAAAAGAAGAAGTCAAATTGTCCCTGTTTGCAGATGACATGATTGTATATTTAGAAAACCCCATTGTCTCAGCCCAAAATCTCCTTAAGCTGATAAGCAACTTCAGCAAAGTCTCAGGATACAAAATTAATGTGCAAAAATCACAAGCATTCTTATACACCAGTAACAGACAAACAGAGAGCCAGATCATGAATGAACTTCCATTCACAATTGCTTCAAAGAGAATAAAATACCTAGGAATCCAACTTACAAGGGATGTAAAGGACCTCTTCAAGGAGAACTACAAACCACTGCTCAGTGAAATCAAAGGGGACACAAATAAATGGAAGAACATACCATGCTCATGGATAGGAAGAATCAATATCGTGAAAATGGCCATACTGCCCAAGGTTATTTATAGATTCAATGCCATCCCCATCAAGCTACCAATGAGTTTCTTCACAGAATTGGAAAAAACTGCTTTAAAGTTCATATGGAATCAAAAAAGAGCCCACATCTCCAAGACAATCCTAAGTCAAAAGAACAAAGCTGGAGGCATCATGCTACCTGACTTCAAACTATACTACAAGGCTACAGTAACCAAAACAGCATGGTACTGGTACCAAAACAGAGATATAGACCAATGGAACAGAACAGAGTCCTCAGAAATAATACCACACATCTACAGCCATCTGATCTTTCACAAACCTGAGAGAAACAAGAAATGGGGAAAGGATTCCCTATTTAATAAATGGTGCTGGGAAAATTGGCTAGCCATAAGTAGAAAGCTGAAACTGGATCCTTTCCTTACTCCTTATACGAAAATTAATTCAAGATGGATTACAGACTTAAATGTGAGACCTAATACCATAAAAACCCTAGAGGAAAACCTAGGTAGTACCATTCAGGACATAGGCATGGGCAAAGACTTCATGTCTAAAACACCAAAAGCAACGGCAGCAAAAGTCAAAATTGACAAATAGGATCTCATTAAACTAAAGAGCTTCTGTACAGCAAAAGAAACTACCATCAGAGTGAACAGGCAACCTACAGAATGGGAGAACATTTTTGCAATCTACTCATCTGACAAAGGGCTAATATCCAGAACCTACAAAGAACTCAAACAAATTTACAAGAAAAAAACAAACAACCCCATCAAAAAGTGGGCAAAGGATATGAACAGACATTTCTCAAAGGAAGACATTCATACAGCCAACAGACACATGAAAAAATGCTCATCATCACTGGCCATCAGAGAAATGCAAATCAAAACCACAATGAGATACCATCTCACACCAGTTAGAATGGCGATCATTAAAAAGTCAGGAAACAACAGGTGCTGGAGAGGATGTGGAGAAATAGGAACACTTTTACACTGTTGGTGGGACTGTAAACTAGTTCAATCATTATGGAAAACAGTATGGCGATTCCTCAAGGAACTAGAACTAGATGTACCATATGACCCAGCCATCCTATTACTGGGTATATACCCAAAGAATTATTAATCATGCTGCTATAAAGACACACGCACACGTATGTTTATTGCAGCACTATTCACAATAGCAAAGACTTGGAATCAACCCAAATGTCCATCAGTGACAGACTGGATTAAGAAAATGTGGCACATATACACCATGGAATACTATGCAGCCATAAAAAAGGATGAGTTTGTGTCCTTTGTAGGGACATGGATGCAGCTGGAAACCATCATTCTTAGCAAACTATCACAAGAACAGAAAACCAAACACCGCATGTTCTCACTCATAGGTGGGAACTGAACAATGAGATCACTTGGACTCGGGAAGGGATACATCACACACCGGGGCCTATCATGGGGAGGGGGGGAGGGGGGAGGGATTGCATTGGGAGTTATACCTGATGTAAATGACGAGTGGATGGGTGCTGACGAGTTGATGGGTGCAGCACAGCAACATGGCACAAGTATACATATGTAACAAACCTGCACGTTATGCACATATACCCTAGAACTTAAAGTATAATAATAATAAAAAATAAATTAAAAAATAAAAAATAAAAAAATAAAAAAAATAACTAAAAGGTTTAAAAACAGTTCATCATAAAAACAAACATTTGATTTTTTTTTCTACAAAATATATGAAACAATATTGAAGACACCCGCCATCATAATAAATTTTAAAGGTAGGAAAAAAAAAAAAAAGGAAAAACAAAAATAAAAACCACAACTAAAATAATCAAGAAATAAAAACACAAAACAACCTGAATAAGCTCTGCACAGAAAAGAAAACAATGCACTAACCAACACTCAGAAGGCATTCTTCAGACAGAAAGGATATTATGAGGAATCATATATCTAAAAGCGGTTGTTATCTGACATCTGGGAGGAACGAACACCCCACTGAGGAGCAAAACACCCAAAACCAAGTAACCCAGCTATAACTGGGCAACAAACCTGAACAGACATTACTGAAAAGGCAATATGCAATTCACTAACAGGAAAAAAAAGGTGGTTCTCAATATTGCTAGTCATCTCTAAACTGTAAATGATAATCACACTCAGATACGAACTCACTCTAACAAAAAATAAAAACCAATTATTTCAAACGAATGCCCCAGGGAAACCTGCATACACAGATACTCTTCCACACTGTTGAGAGAAATCACCATTACCATAGGTACTACGAAAACCACTTGGAGCTTCCCAAACAATCACAAAGCTAGCTACCACTTCATCTAGCAATTCCAACAGTGGGTATGTACTTTTGGACAGGGAAATCACTATATGGAAGTCATAGCTGCCTTCCCAGGTGGAGTGAAGCACTATTCACAATAGCCAAGGGCAGATCACCTGAGGTCAGGGATTTGAGATCAGCGTGGCCAACATGGTGAAACCCTTGTCTCTACTAAAAATACAAATATTACCCGGGTATGGGGGAACACACCTATACTCCCAGCTACTCGGGAGGCTAAGGAGGGAGAATCCCTTAAACACAGGAGACAAAGGTTGCAGTGAGCTGAGATGGTGCCATTGCACTCCAGCCTGGAAAACAAGAGAGAAACTCTGTCTCCAAAAAACAAAAACAAAAACACAAACACAAACACAAGTAAAATAATGGGTTTCTCAGTATCACTGTTTGAGATCAACTCATCTCAAACACGTAAATGAAAACCACACTCTGGCACCATCTCAATCTAACTGATATGAATATTGCCAAAAAGAAAGACTGTGCTTGAAATAAGGCAAAGGTTGGTGACAAGACAAAGAAAGGGATAATCTCACATGCTACTGGGTGGAACTTTAATTAGGATGCACTCTAGGAAAAACAGTGGAAGGCTCCTGAACAAATTAAACATGCGCCTAACATGTAATGTCATCATCCCACCTATGGCTCTCCATGGAAAGCAAATGAAAATCATATGCTGGAGACAAAGCTTCCTTCCCCTCTTTCTTGACACGCTACTGACAATAGCCAAAGGATGGAATCAACCTACCTGTCCGTTCACAGATGAAGGGATGAAGAATCTCCAGGACACAGGCACAATGGAATACTTTTCAGCCATCAAAATTCAGGGCATTTTTCATTTCCCACAACACGGCTGCACCTGCAAGACATTATGTTCAAACAAATCAGAAAAGCAGAGAAAAGAGAAAGGTCAACCCTGCATGTTCTCAATTATGTGGGAGCTGAAAAATTTAACTCACTGAAGGTAAAAACACAGTAGTGGTCACCACAGGCTGGGTGGAGGACAGGACACGGGCAAGGATTGGCAATAGGTATTTAGAGATTTAAAGTAGAGGAATACATCCTGGTATTCTACTCCACAGCAGGGCGACTGTGCCTAACAATACGGTCGTGTCTTTGTCAAAATAGCTACCAAGGAGAATACTGATGTTCATACCTCAAAGATATAAGACATGTATGTGATCACAGGCACAATAAACTCCTTGATTCTATCCTTATGCAAGGTATACAATTATCACAATGTCCCACTGCACCATTAATTCTGGACATGTGGTATGAACTAAATTTTTTACAAAATGTTAACTATACACAGCTAGAAATTCACACAGAACCACCAAAGACCCTGAATATGCAAAGCAATCTTAAGAAATACAAACTAGATTGGAGGCCTCACACTCTTCATCTTCAAATTACAGGTAAAAGATCTACTTATCCAAAGACTACAGCAGTGGCATAAAAAGAAACCATGCACCTGTGGACATAACAGTACCTAAACGCACACCTGTACGCAGTCAACACATTTTTTCTGAAAAAAACGCCTACAAGATGTAATGAGACTGGGTGCTGTGGCTCACAAATTAAAACCTAAATACATGACTCAAAAGCATAAAATGCCTACAGGAAAACAGAGTGAGCTTAAGTTTCGAAAAACCTGAATCGATGTTAAATAGTTTGAAAAACAACAAAAGGAAAACACTTCCAATAATAGAAGTCAAAAATCTTGGTTTTTATTATTGACTGTATCTTACAAGAATAATCACTGTGTGGCTGGGCACGGTGGCTCACACCTCTAATCCCAGTACTTTGGGAGGCAAAAAGTCGGGTGGATCACGAGGTCAGGAGATCGAGAGCATCCTGGGAATCTCGAATAACACAGTGAAACCCCGTCTCTACTAAAAATACAAAAAAAGTTAGCCAGGCACCTGTAGTCCCAGCTACATGGGAGGGTGAGCCAGGAGAAGGGCGTGAAACCGGGAGACAGAGCTTGCAGTGGGCCAAGATGGCAGCCGCACTCCAGCCTGGGTGACAGAGAGAGACTCCATCTCAAAAAAAAACAAAGAATCATCACTGCGAACTAAACTAATAATCAACCAGTTAAAAAAAAAAAAAAAGAAAGAAAAAATACTGCACAGTAAAGAAATCAATGCACCAACCAACACTCAGAAGGCATTCTTCAGATAGAAAGGACATTATAAGGAATCATGTATCTGAAACTAACACACCACTGAGGAGAACACACAAAACCAAGTAAACCAGCCAAAACTGGGACACAAACTGAACAGACATTACTAAAAAGACAATGTGCAATGCACTAACATGTAAAAAGGTAGTTCTCAACATTACCAGTCATCTCTAAACCGTAAATGAAAAGCACGCTCAGATAGAGACTCATCCTAATCTGAACAATTAAAAGAAACAAATTATTTCAAACAAATTCCCTGGAGGAAGTTGCATACACACTCTCATACGCTGTTGGGAGAAATATACAGGCACTATGAAAACCTTTTGGAGCTTCCCAAACAATCAAAAAGGAAACTACTATCATCTGGCAATTCCAGCAGTGGGTATACACTTATGGACAGTGAAATCACTGCACGGAAGCCACAGCTGCCTTCCCAGGTTGAGTGAAGCACTACACACAATAGCCAAGGTATGCAATCAACCTACCTGTCCATCAACTGATGAAGAGATGAAGGAACTTCAGCATACAGATACAACGAAATATGCCCCATCAACAAACATCGATGACAGAACGTCCATTGCGGCAACACGGATAAACTTGGAAGACGTTATATTCAACGGAATCAGTGAGGCAGGGAAAGACAAACACTGCATCATCTCACCCATGAGGAGACTAAAAAAGAATTATCTAATGGAAAGTGAAAGTACAATAGTGGTTATCAGATGCTGTTGGGAGGACAGAGCATGGGCTGGCATTGGTAATAGGTACCAAGTTGCACTTCTGGGGAGGAATTAATGCTGGTGATCTACTCCATAGGAGGGTGACTACAAGTAACAATATGGTAGGATCTCTTTCAACAGAGCTAGAAAGGAGAGGAAAATTGAAGGTTCACATCATAGACAAATAAAAACTAGACATGGGAATAGATATGCAAAACACCCTGACTTCATCATTCCTCAAAGTACGCAAGTAAAAAAAATCCCACTGTACTCCCTAATTTTGGACATGTATGACAAACCCAGTTTTAAATCTATAAATGAACAATGGCAAAATTCACATAGAACCATGGAAGACCCTGAAAATCCAAAGCACTTTCCAGAAATAGAAACTCACTTGAATGCCTCATGCTCCCCAATGTCAAATTACATCGAAAAGTTACACTTACTGAGGCAGCAAGCAACTGGCATAAAAACAGAAACATATCCCATTGGACAGTATCAGGCAGCCAACAGACAAATCTGAATGTACTTACAGTCAACAGATGTCTCAAAAGGCCAGGCGCAGTGGCTCACGCCTGTAATCCCAACATTTTGGGAGGCCACGGTGGGCAGACCAGTTGAGGTCAGGCGTTTGGGATCAGCTTGGCCAACATGGTGAAACTCTGTCTCTGATAAAAATAGAAAAATTAGCAAGTGCGGTTGCATGTGCCTGTAATCCCAGCTACTCGGGAGCTGAGGTGGGAGAATCGCTTGGATCCAGGAGACGGAGGTTGCAGCGAGCCGAGATCACACCACTTCACTCTAGCCTGGGCAAAAGAGCAAAACTCCGTATCAAAACAAACAAAAAACCCAAACAAAACGGGGGAATGGCTAGTCCATTTTGTAAATGACGTTGAGAAAACTGGAAACCTACACACAAAACATGGAAACCTCCTTCACTTTATCTTTTATCCTTATGCAAGCTACACAAGTACTGCAATGTCCCCATTGCACTCCTAATTGTGGACATGCAGTATGAACCAAACTTTTCAAGAAATGTAACTATACACAGCTAAAAATTTACATGGAACCACCAGAGACTCTGAACATGCAAAGCAATCCTAGGGAAATACAACCTCGTTTCAAGGCCTCACACTGCTCAATTTCAAATTACATCCAATTCAAATTATAATTTCAAATTACATCCAATTCAAATTACAATTTCAAATTACATCCAATTCAAATTATAATTTCAAATTACATCCAATTCAAATTACGATTTCAAATTACATCCAAAGACCATGGTAGTGGCCTAACAATGAAACCATGTGGACATAACAGAACCTAAACATATATCTGTATGGAGTCAACAGATTTTTTTTCAAAAGAATACCTGGAAGACGCAGTGAGGAGGGGGAGGTCCGTTCAATTAATGAATCTGAAAATACAGGATATCCACATGAAAAAGAATGAAATAGGACCTTTATGTTACACAATACACAAATATCAACTCAAAATAAATGAAAACCTAAACACAAGACCCAAAAGCATAAAACTTCTACAGGAAAACACAGAGTGAGTGGAAGTTCAGGGCAACTTAATCTATGCTCATAGGTTGCAAAAAGAAAAAACAATTGGGAAATACATGGAAAATACACTAAAAATCAATGAAATGCATAAAAATTGTGAGTTTTCTTTCTGGCCTGACCTCAAATTGCTGCTAACAAAAGGAAAACAACACATGAAAAAGAAAATTCAAGAACTACAGCATGGTAAAGGGAGCAATGAACCAATTAACAATGAGAAGGCATTCTTCATAGAGGCAGGGTAAGATGAGGAATCATTTATCTGAAAGAGGTTGTTACATGGTATGCACAGGAAACTAATGCTACTAAGAAGCGAAACATGCAAAATCAAGTAACCCAGCCAAAGTTGGCCAATGAACCTGAAGAGACATTTCTCAAAAGTCCCAGCTACTTGCAAAGTCCAGGTGGGAGAATCATCTGAGCCTCGGGAGGTGGTCAAGGATGCAGTGAGCCGAGATCGCACCACTGCACTCCAGCTTGAGCAAACAGAGACAGACACGATCTCAAAAGAGGAAAAAAGAAAAGACAAGAAATAAACTACACAGAGAAAGACTAAACATCACATTGTCTCACTTAGGCGGAATCTAAAAATCTTATTTCATAGAACTAGTTAAGCATAACTGTTCTTAACATGGCTTGGGGTTCAAAGGTGGGGCACGGTCAGGGATTGGAAACAGGTATAAAGTTACATATTCCATGAGAGGAATGAAACCTGTAGTTCTATTTCACAGCAGCAGGGTGACTAGGTCTAACATTATCAGAGTGTACTTTTCAAGAAAACTAGAAAAGAGGATTCTGAATGTCTTCACCTCAAAGGAATAGTAACTCTATGAGGCAAGAGATACGCTAAATACCCTGATTTCATCACTAAATAATGCACCCATGGACCAAAGTGTCTCATTCTACCCTCTGGTGGTACACCTTTACCATAGGGTAAATTTTTGTAAAGAAATTTAAGGAAACAGGCTGAGCATTGTGGCTCACGCCTGCAATCCCAGCATTTTCAGAGGCTGAGGCAGGCACAGCACTTGAGGCCAGGAGTTCGAGACCAGCCTGGTCAATATGGCGAAACCCCGTCTCTACTCAAAATACAAAAATTAGCTGGGCATGGTGGTGCTCACCTGTAATCCCAGGTACTCGGGAAGCTGAGGCAGGAGTATTACTTGAACCAGGAGGCAGAGGTTGCAGTGAACCAAGACTGCGCCACTGCACTCCAGCTCCAGTCCAGGCAACAAAATGAGACGACGTCTCAGAAAAAAAAAAAAAAAGAAAAAAAGAAAAAGACCACATTTAAGGGATCAATTGACATGAACAAATGCACGACCTCACTAATCATCAGTGAAATGCAACTTGCAAACACAATGAGGTAACATCCCACGTTGGTCAAAATGGCCATTTTTCCAAAGTCAAAACAACATGCTGGCAAGGCGGCAAAGAAAAGGGAACGCTGCTACACTCTTGCAGAACGTGGAAACAGGTTTCCACTGTGGAAACCAGTTTGGAGATTCTCAAGGAACTTAAAACAGAACTACCACCAGACCCAGCAATTCCACTACTTGGTATCTACCCAAAAGACAGTAAATCCTTCTATCAAAAAGACACAAGATCTCGTGCATTCATGGCCGTGCCATTCACAAGAAAAAAGACGTGGAAGCATCCTAGGTGACCAGCAACAGAGGATTCAACTTTTTTTTTTTTTTTTTTAATGTGGTGCATAGACACCACAAAATACTACGCAGCCATAAGAAGAACACACAATCATGTCCTAAGCAGCATGGATAGACCTGGGGATTATCATGTTTAGCAATCAAGGCAAGAACGGAAAATCAAACACTGCATGTTCTCACTTATGAGTTGGAGTTAAACAGTGAATACATTCGAACATAAAGATGCAAACAATAGACACTGGGGACTATCAGATGAAAAAAGGAGGAAGAAAGGGGGTGTGGGTAGAAGAAGCAACTGACTGGCACTTTGCTCACTGCCTGGAAAATGGGGTCAGTGGCCACAAGCCTCAGTGTCATCAAATGTTCACATGTAAATAACCTGCAATTTAATCAAAATAAAAGTCTATTATTATTATTTTTTTAAACAGGGTTTCCCCAGGCGCAGTGGCTCCCACCAGTACTCATGGCACTTTGAGAGGCTGAGGCAGGCAGATCACTTGAACTCAGGAGTTTGAGAGATGTCTGGGCAACATGGCAAAACCCTACCTCTACAAAAAGTGTAAAAAAATTAGTGGGGCATGGTGGTGCACACCTGTAGTCCCAGCTACTTGGGAGGCTGTGGTGGGAGGGTCACTTGAGCCCAGGAGGTCAAGGCTGCAATAAGCCAAGATCACAGTGCTGCATACCAGCCTGGGTGACAGAGCAATAACCTGTCTCAAAAAAAAAAAAAAAAAAAAAAAAAAAAATATATATATATATATATATATATATAAAGGATTAGAATATATTATAGATAGATAGATAGATAGATACATGGATGATAGATAAAACAAAACCTATAGTCATCCAAGCAATCAGTGACTGGCATAAACATAGAAAGACAACCAAATGGGCCAGAAGCGGTGGCTCACGCCTGTAATCCCCACACTTTGGGAGGCTGAGGCGGGCGAATCACGAGATCAGGAGATTGAGACCATCCTGGCTAACACAGTAAAACCCCATCTCTACTAAAAATAAAAAAAAATTAGTCAGGCATCGTAGCGGGCACGTGCAGTCCTAGTTACTCGGGAGGATGAGGCTCATTCACAGGAGAATGGTGTGAATCCAGGAGGCGGAGCTGGCAGTCAGCTGAGATCGCGCCACTGCACTCCAGCCTGGGTGACAGAGTGAGACTCCATTTCAAAAAAACAAAAAAAAACAAAAAAAAAAACCAGACAACCGAATGGACAAAATAAGGGAGCCAAGTAATCAATCCAAAATTATATTTAGAGCACACATTTTTCAAAAGCACACCAAAGGCACAACAGTTGAGAAAACTGTGCACGTGCACAAGATTGAAATAGCACCCCCATGTCGCCCATACACAAAAATCTATGAAAAATAAATAAGTTAAATTCAATCTGGAAAGCAAAACACTCCAAGGAGAAAACATGGCATAAGCATATATTTTGGGGTAACTTGACCCTGTCCACACAGGTTGCAAAAAAGAAAAAGAAAAAGAAAAGGAAAAAATACGGGGAAAATACGCACAGACAATAAAATGGCTTAACGATCTCTTTTTTTGGATGGGACACTGAAATCACTGCCAACAAACGCAAATATAAACATGACAGACTAAGTACAACATTAGAGCCTCTGTGCAGGAGAGAACAAATGAATCCAAAGAGAAGGCATCCTAGACCGGGCATGGGGGCTCACGAGGTCAGGAGTTTGAGACCAGCCTGGCCAACATGGTGAAACCCTGCCTCTAGTAAAAATACAAAAATTAGCCGGGCATGGTTGTACACACCTGTAATCCCAGCTACTCAGGAGGCTGAGGCCGGAGAATTGCTTGAACTCAGGAGGCGGAGATTGCAGTGAGCCAAGATCGCACCACTGCAACTCTAGCCTGGGTAACAGAGCAAGACTCCATTTGAGTCTGGTGCAGGGGAAGGGGGAAGAGAAAAAACAGAAAAAAAGAACAGCATCCTAAAGGTGAGAAGAAAAGTTTGGGGAAACATACAGCCGATAAGGCATTGTTTTCCAAAAGGCACAAGCTATTAACGTTAGTAACTAGCAAAAAAAGACTAACCAAAAGAGAAACAAGTAACCAATCCAAAATTGGGCAAAGAGGCTGAATAGACTTTTAGCCAAAGAAGACATAAGACTGACTCTATCTTTATGAAAACGTGGTTAACATTACTAATCCTGCAAAAAACTGAAATCAAAACCATATGCAGAAAACATTTCACTTATTCACATGAATATGACAAATAAAAATACAAACACAGATGCTGGTGTCAATTTCCAGGAAAAAAGAAGTGTTTATGGGAGGGTCAATTACTATATACACTCTGGAAAGCAGTTGCAGATTCCTCAAAAAACTGAAAGTACAATACCATATGATCCCACTACTAGGTATAGAGTCAAAGCAAACCAGGATTTTGAAGAGACATCTGTCTTTCCATGTCTATTACATCACTATTCACAATAGCTAGGAAGATGGAATCCACCTACCTGTTCACCCGAAGATGAAGGAATGAAGAAAATGTAGTACATATATACAATGATATATTCTCTGGCCATAAAAAATAATGCAATTTTCATTTAGGGCAACACCAATGAACCAAGAAAACATTCTGTTAAATAAGCCAAGCACAGAAAGACAAACACTGCATGACCTCACTCACATTGAATCCAAAAACTTAACCTTCAAGAAGCAGTAAGAACAGGAGTGGTCTCCTGAGGCTGGGGAAGGAGGAGAAATAGGAGGGATTGCGGATGGAAACAAAGTTACAGTTAGTTGGGAGGAACACATTCTAGAGTTCCATTCCACAGCTGCGAGACTCTGGTTAGAACAGTTTTGTATTTTTCAAAAAAAGGTAGAAGGGAACAATTTTGAAAGGTCTCACCACAAAGAAATAATACCTGTATGAGAGAACAGTTATGTTAAACACCCTGATTTGATTATCACCCAAAATATACATGTATTAAAATGTCCCAGATGAAGCTGGGCAAGGTGGTTCATGTGTGTAATCCCAGCACCTTGGGAGGCTGAGGTGGGCGGATCACCTGAGGCCAGAAGTTCAAGACCAGCTAGGCCAACGTAGTAAAACCCAGTCTCTACTACAAAATATAAAAATTAGCTGGGCATGGCGGCACACACTTCTAATTCTAGCTACTTGGGTGGCTGAGGCACAAAAATCACTTGAGCCTGGGAGACAAAGGTTGCAGGAAGCCAAGATCATGCCACTGCACTCCAGCCTGGGCAATGGAGCGGAACTGTCTCAAAATAAACAGAAACAAAAACAAAAAAGTCCCAGGATACCCTCTGCTTATATGCCTTATTACAGACAAAACACTGAAGAAGTATAGGCCAGGCACAGTGGCTCATGCCTGTAATCATAGCACTTTGGGAGGCTGAGGCGGGCAAATCACAAGGTCAGGAGATCGAGGCGAGACCATCCTGGTAAACACGGTAAAACTGTCTCTACTAAAAATACAAAAATTAGCTGGGCATGGTGGTGCGTGCCTGTAGTCTGAGCTACTTCGGAGGCTGAGACAGGAGAATCACTTGAACCCAGGAGGCGGAGGCTGCAGCGGCCGAGATCATGCCACTGCACTCTAGCCTGGGCGACAGAGCAAGACTCTGTCTCAAAAAAAAAAAAAAAAAAAAAAAAAAAAAGAAAACAAACAAACAAACAAACAAACAGTGGACGGGCACGGTGGCTCACGCCTGTAATCCCAGCACTTTGGGAGGCCCAGGTGGGTGGATCTCCAGGTCAGGAGATTGAGAACATCCTGGCCAACATGAGGACACTCCGTCTCTACTAAAATACAAAAAAACCAAAAAGTTAACCAGATGTGGTGGCATACACTTTAGTCCCAGCTACTCGGGAGGCTGAGGCCGGGGAATCGCTTGAACCTGGGAGGTGGAGGTTGCAGTGAGCTGAGATCACGCCACTGCACTCCAGCCAGGGAGAAAGAGCGAGACTCCATCTTACAATAAATAAATAACTAAAAATAAAAAGACAAATATGTAAAAATAACAAACAAACAACAAAAGAGTGGAATTTATCCAAAGACACAGAGACTTTTAGAACTGGGAAAAAGGGCCCTATTGGGCTCTAGGAGACCCACACTCTGCTCTCAGGGTCACCGTCCCCTACCCAGAGGCTACTGAGAGAGTCCAAGCAAAGAACAGGTAGCTCTACGCACATGGGACACCCTGTGCCCAGGCAACCTGCTTACATGTGGGGAAACTGAGTCTCAGAGGGGCAAAGGTATTGCCCAGGTCCGCTTGCCCTGTTTCCAGGGCCCATGCCCCCATGCCCTGCCCTGCTCACCTCCCAATCTCCGAGCAGTGCTTGGCATCTGCAGCCACGGCAGCCCTGGCGTACACATGGTTGTAAGGTTCCTTGGAGGCCGAGGGCAGCCAGACACAGAGGCCAACAATGACCAGCACCAGGACCACGACCAGCAGACCCAGCACCACTAACTTCTTCATGGCTCTGCTGCATCCACAGGGCAAGGAGCAGGGTCAGGACCAGCCTCAGACACTCCCTGGCCCCTCTCCAACAGGGAACAGTCTAAAAACACAGGCCCAGTGTCTCCTTCCCGCCTCCCAGAATGTGTGCATGCTGTCCAGCCCTGGGGGTGGGCACCTCCGAGGAGGAGCAGAGGAAGGGAAGGAACAGGAGCTGCCAGAGAACCCATAAGCTTACCTAGTCCCAGAGGGGACAAGAGACCAGCCAGGGGGTGCCCAGCAATCCTGGGGGACAGTGGAAGGTGTCTACATAGGGTGCAGGACAGGCAGGCCTCTCACAGAGGTCCAGCCTGGCCAGGAGGATGGGGAGGCTGACATCACAGGAGCAAGGAAGCGCACGGTGACTCTGCACGGTAACTCAGCCTGTCACCAGGTGACTAAAGTTCACGGAGCTCTGGGAGGGCCCCGAGTGGGAGGTGTTGTGAGCCGGGGAATGGGGTTCCCAACTCCCAGCCTCAGTTTCCTCCAAAGGGCACTGTCTGCCCACGAGCTCCTCCAGTGAGACCCAGGCTGGGTCCCCTTCTGCCTCTCCCTGTTCCTGTTCAGAACATCTGAACTCACAGCCAGTGTCCGGGAGATGCCTCTGGAGATGGTGGAGCAGTGGTGTCCCTGGCACCAGACCGGAACGCAGCCTAAGAGGCCTTACCACACCCTGCTGTGAATGCCAAAGGTGTGTTCTGGGAACATGGCCTCGGGCCCTGAGTACAGACTGGTTCTGCTGCCCATCCAGAAACATTAGCACCCCAGGCCCAAGGAACCACCTGAACAGCCCAGAAAGGCAGGGCCCAGAGCGGGCCTGAGCTGGCCCAAACTCACACAGCCCAGCAGTGCAGGCTTGGCCACTTGGTAACTGCCCCAAGTTACTGCATGTTTCTGACCAGCCCACCAAGAACTCTGAGAGAGGAACAGCAGTGGGCCCAGCCCACGGGACCTGGACACTGCTGCCCATTCCCCTGTGGCCCTCATCTGCCAAGGATATGGGCCAGAGGCTCCATGAGTCATGGATCCCTCCCCTGCTCCTGGGCCTGCTGTGCCTACAGTGCTGGAGAGCCTCTGCAGCCTCCACCTGAAGTCTACTCCCATAACACCTACTCCACAATCATCCTTCCAGGCTGCCCCAGCTGACAGAAGGGGACACGAAGGCTGACCCAATATTGCTGCCTGCCTGGGTCACATAGGCCTGTCCTGTCACCCACTGTTCTCAAATGGGCTCTTGACAGAACCCACCAGACACACAACTGTGAGATCCTCAATAGCCCTAGGGTGGAGGTGCTATGACCAAGCCCTTTCCCTGGCTGTTCCTCCCCCTGAACATCAGGGTGACTGGGAAGATGATGGGGCAGGAACCAAGGCCCCATGACCTGTCCCTGAAGGCTAGACAGCAGACAGGAACCTCAGGGGATTTGGCTCTGCTAAGTGGCTGCACTCCACGGCAGTCAGCTGGGAGGGGTCTAAAGTGCAGAGTCACAGGGCTCTACCCCTTGCCCTGGCCTGCTCAGCAGTTTCCTCTCTGCCTGAGAGCATATGAGACATGCAGGATTCTCAGCAGCAGGTGGGCAGGAAGAATGTCTGAGTGGGCAAAGGATGGTCCAGACCCCTGTAACTGACCCCAAAAGGAAAACCCTGGGCTGGGGAAAGTAGGGAGACAGAGAGCTGCCTGAGACGGGGCACAGAAGAAGCCTGGCAGCAGCTGCGGGTTCCAGAGAGGGGAGAGAGGAGGGGAGGCACTTTATCAAAGGTCATGTCAACAGAGGTAGGGCCTACAGAATGAAGGAGGCTTTTCCTCGCATGCTGAGTGTGTCACATTCTGTCCCAGTCAGCCCTCTACTGGCTGAATGCAGAGAGGGCACCTAGGGGGAAGTGGATCTGGGGAAGCCATGTCATCCAAGGAAAGACTGCAGGGGAGCTGGCCTAGAAGTCTTCTCCAGACCCCACAGCTCTTGCCCTGGGCACATAAGGTAGTGAGTTCCCTTCCCCAGAAATGTGCAAGCCTCACTCACCCAGAGACACTGACTCTGGTGTCAGTACCACACACTTCCAACACACGTGCAAGCACATGCGCGCACACACACAACTGAGCCTAATCTAGGCTGAGCAGAGCAGCTTCCCATGATGCAGCAGAGGGAGGAAGACGTAGACACGGCAGCCAGTCTGAAGTTTCCTGGTTAATCCTTCAACCCAGCTTGATGGCTTTGTTACCACAACCCCAGAGCCACAAGACTAAAACCAGAGCATAGCCCCAACCCCATTCACAGGCAGGAAACTGAAGCTTAGACAAAAGGCATTTACTGAGGTCAGCTGGCCCCAGGAGGTCTCAGACCTGAGGGTGAGCCCAGCCCCCAGCATGGAGTCACTACCCCTGGGTATGAGAACGCACAGATCTCTGGGGCTTCCCCAGGCCTGTCTACACCCCTGGACCGATTGCTTACCACCCAGACCTGGAGTTGGAATCTGTCTCCCACACTGTCTACCCTTGCAGCGCAGAGTTGAGAATGAGAAAAAACACCCCTTCAGTAAGATTTAATAACCCCTACCTGCTGGAAACCTGTTGAAAAAACTATATGTATCCCTACAGAGAGCTGAGAGGTGACAGGGTCCCCAGGAGTTGGGCAATGACCCCTCGCACAACCGGCCCTGTCCCACCCCAATCCACAGCCACACACAGAGCCCAGGAGCCGGACAAGCAGGACACAGGGTCTCCCAACCCCATCGCAGCTCTGGCTCTACTCCACAGCTGACCCCCCACCCCCCGCATCCACACTCAAGACTGCCAGATCTTCCTAGGCCTGTTTCTTCATGCTGCACTCTTCCCTTTTTTTTTCTCTTTAGACAGAGTCTCACTCTGTTGCCCAGGCTGGAGTGTACTTGTGCGATCTGGCTCACTGCAACCTCTACCTCCCGGGTTCAGGCGATTCTCCTGCCTCAGCCTCCCCGACTAGCTGGGACTACAGGCGCGCACCACCACACTCAGCTGATTTTTATATTTTTAGTAGAAAAGAGGTTTCACCATGTTGACCAGGATGGTCTCGACCACCTGACCTCCTGATTCGCCCCGCCTTGGCCTCCCGAAGTGCTGGGATTACACACATGACCACTGCACCAGGCTCACTCTTCCCTCTTGGAAACCAAGAAACCATGGCTCTCTCAAGGGCTTCTTCGAATAAGTCAGGTGACTCCCCCCAGCCCTCTGCCCACCAGCATACCTCTCTCAAACCCACTTATCAGCCAAGAAACAGAGGCCCCCTTCCCCGCCCAGCCCAGACGGAGTCGGATAAAGAACCCAGGGCTCTGCTCACCTGTGGGATCCCTCTAAAGGATGAGCCCACATGAGTTTTGCCCCCTTCACTCCAAAGTGCAACTCACTCCCACTTCACAGGTGCATAAACTGAGGCTCGGAGAGGAACAGGAGCTGCTCTAGAGCGCAGCAACCATACGGCACAGCTGAGAATGGAACTCACACCTCCAGACACTCCCAGGAGTCTCCCGGCTTGAGCTTCCCCACCGATGATGTCCAGCAGCTCAGAGAGGGTGAGTGGCTCCTCTGGGTCACACAGCGCTTGGGCACAGCCAGGTGTCCTCACTCGCTGGCTCACTGGACTCTGGATCTGGTTGTCCAGCAGCACATCAAAACCAAGCTAAGATTCCCCGCTGTGACCCAGTTCCTCTCCTCCCCGCCTCCCTCAGTAGCCTGGCGGTGCAGGGGAGGCTTTAAACACACAAGAACTGCTGTAGGTGGGACAAGGGCTGGCTCCTGGTCCCATCCCTGGGGCTGCGTGATCTGGGACGGCTGCAGGTCTGAGTCCAGTGGGGCCTCAAACCCTGAAGCTCTGAAGGCCTTGGTGGGGCTGAGTGAGGCCAGGTTTCAGCGGGAGGCAGATTAGACCGAAGGTTCGCTGGGAGATGGGGCCACAGAGCTGGGGTGCAGCCAGAGATGCCCACGCCAGGAGGGGTTGGAGATGTAAACATCTGAGACCCCACAAGGTCTGAGGAGCCTAGATCACCTCTACGACCCCAGGGCAAGGGATACCTCTCCTAACAGGCCCTCTCCCCAACTTGCAGGGCTACAGGCAGGGCTCTAGGAGCTGTTATTCCAAGGACGCTCGTCACCTGGACTGAAGGGAGTCACATGATCCAGAAGGGTCCTTCCTAAACCCCCAATTTCAGGGTTCTGAGCAGACAGGCTGACGGAGGATCCCAGACAGTAGAAGCAGGGGGATGAGGCCCATCCATCCATCATGCCCTCACCTGCTCTGCCCCCTTCAATGAGATGGGGTGGGTGTCACCACAGGACTGGAAGCTCCAAGCCTCTCAGCTCTCAGATCGAGGCCCACACATGATCAGCAGCCTGCCAGAATTGTCACTCTTAGCAAGGCACATGCTTAAATTCCTTCTTTCATTCCATCATTCATTCTCCCATCATATCCTGGCCCCTCCAGATTTTCTCTCAAGGAGCCCTGGGCAAGAGAGCTGGGCATGAGACAGTATGGTCACCCCAGGGGGAAGGGCCCTAGGAAGGGGCAGACACCAGAATAGGGGCCTTGGGAATCCAGCCCCAGCTGGGACTGGATTTGGAGAGCACCTGCCAGGTGGAAGGAACGACTTGAGCCTGAAGGCCAGGAAATGGAGCCTTTTCCAGGAGTGAGGGCTACCGGGGACCTCTTGACCACCCTAGGCCCTGCTTGAGCCCCAAGGTGTCAAGGCTGGAAAAGCAGGTGGCTGAGCTAAGATGTTCAAGGCCAGGCCAGTATGAACTTTGAGAGCCCTGGGACGCTGATGAATGCGTCACCGGGCCCAGTAACCATTAACCCTGGCTCACTCATTAAGACCTTGGTGGGTGTCCATTAGCGCCTTGGCCAGTTCCAGGAGCTGTGCAGAGGGTAGGCGTCATGGGAAGGGAGTGCTGATTGGCATGCTAGGTGGAGGCTGGCTGAGCTGGCTCTCGTGTCCTTGTTCCTTGAGGAGCGTTCCAGGGCCAAGCTGGCCTCCAGCCAGGGGCAGCCGCCAACACAGCCCAGGGGGTGCTGCCCCACCATCCTAGTGACTTTCATCTCCTTATCATCCCTGTGTACTGGCACCAGCAGCCCATGGTGCCTCGGGGGCCTCAGCCTGATAGAAATGAGACCACTGTGGCCTCCAAAGCCTTGTCTGTTTCAATGGGCTGGGATCTGCCCCAGCTCTGTATCTGGGAAAACAAGGCAGTGGTGGGGCAAGAAGGGAGCTCCAGGCATAGGAACCTGCAGCCTGAGATGGGGAAGGACCTGCCCAAAGTCACTCAGGAAGACAGTGACCCACGACACCAGGAAGGCTGTGCAAACCATTTCCTGCAACTGGCGTCTCATTGCAGTCACACCCCACTGTCAGGCTCAGAAAACTGACCACACTGAGTACCAGGAATCAACCAGAAAGCCTTGTTACCTGAGTGGGTCCTTGTGAGGGCCATGGCGGGGCGGAGTGGGGGGCGTATGGGGGCGTGACATCCCGAACTGCATTCGTGAGGCTGACAATGAGCGAGTAATGCCGATGAGTCCAGATGCAAGCCGTGCCTGGCCCATACTCCAGAACTGCTGGAACAACATCTCAGGGACCCCTGGGAGCCAGAAACCCAATAATTATTCAGGACATTTTGTGTTCCCTGGTGTCCTGCACCAAGGAGATACTTGGTAAACTGTCTAAGTGAAACTGACTTCAAATACAAGCAGCATAGCATTTGAGTCAATATTAGGATCACAGAATCTCAAGTGTTTGGTCTCTGATCTTCCAACATCCCAGAAAGTTGGCTTAACATACCTTCCCCAATGGGAAGCTCACTACCTCAAAAGACAGCGGGACTGTAGTTGGTTGGCAAGTTCTTCCAAACATTAAGCGCCAATTTGCCTCTTTGTAATACCTACTGCAGGTGGGCCTGACCTCAGATCCTGCCCACTGTCTAAGGCCACAGAGCAGAGAAGCAGGGACCACCCCAGATCCTGTACCTGGCCACAGCTTCTCTGAGCCACAAAGACCACACTGAAGGGATGGAAGGAAGACTTCAGCTCAATGAAAGGGCTGGTGTCACTCAGTTGTGATGGAGGGAGGTCAGCACAGGCCAACTGTGGGCATGGGCAGAGCTCCTGTGCCCCCAGAGCCTGGCCAACACCCCCAGTGCCATTTGCAGCATTTATTATTCCAGCACCCACCTTTCATGTGACGACACAGGCTGGAGCACGGTCAAGTGCGTGGGCCCTTCAGAACTGTCAGCTTGTGAATGCTTGGGAGCACCCAGCCACAGGGCTGGCCTGGCACTTGGTGGACCAAGTCCAACTATCAAACCCAGAGGCAGGATGGCAGAGGCATGGGCCCTAGAGTCCCTGGGTTCAAACAACCCAAGCCACTGATAGTGTGGGTATCGCAGCAGCCTTTCCCTTCCTGGCCTCAGTCTCCTACCTGAAGAGCACGATGACTAGAACAGTTGCTGGGTGGATTCCCCGAAATGGCCACGCGCAGACTGTAGGAGGCACCTGCTACTTTCAAGGCCTCACAGGGTCTCGCCAGGCTCTGACACCGGGCTGTAGGAGCTTCTCTCCTTTCCTGATGAGCAGCTCATCAGCTCAAAGGGCGCCCTTCCTGGCCGCCATGTCCTCCCTGCCCAAGGCACCCTCCACAGGTAGGATTTATCACATCACCTGCTAATTGCCTGCAGTGTCTCAAAGCTCCAAGGAGAGCTTGAGGGTGGAAGGAGATTGTCCATGCCTCAGCCCCGACGCTATCCCACAGCCTAGTCTCCAGGAAAGCCAACCCGCTCTTGTCTCAAGGCCTCCCTGGATGCCAAAGCACAACTGTTCACACACAGCCCCCTGTGACTTCACGGATGCCAAAACTGCCCAGCACTTTCCATGCACGCCATGCTCTCATCGTTCTCATCTGGATTTTGAGGACCTCTCTCCACCTTGTAGCAGCACCTTCCCAACTTCCCTCACTTCTTGGATGCTGGGCTCAGGAATGCTCTCGCTGATGAGTCTGCGCCCTGCATCCTGACTGGTCCTGTCCAACTGCTCCTGCCTCTATACCCCACTCCCAGCCTCACCTGACCCCCAGTCCCCACGGGCCACCCTCTCACCTGGAGACTCCCAATCATAGGTCCCAGCCCCCCTGCTGTTTCCCTACTACAACCCTGGCAATTCGCATGCAAATCCGAACACACCCCTCCCCTACTACAAAAAAAAACAAAACAAAACAAACAAACAAAAAAAAACCACTCCAGAGGCCCCCTTTGCCCTACCTTGATGGTGCCAGTCCTTTCCTCTTTGTTTTATTTGGTTTCTTTTTTGAGTGGAGCAGCTGGATATGAACCATCCTTTCCTGTTGCTCCTTCTTGGTCTTTGGGACATTGCACTGACTCCATTATCATCGAGGCACTCTTCAGACACCAATCACAATGCCACCTCCTCCTCAAGCCCTCCAGCACTGCATCCCACTCTGCAGGCTGGCTGCTACTGCTGCCTCCTCCACAGTATCCAGAGTGCCCAGCAATCTTCACTGAATGGATGGAGGCCTAGCACACTCTGGGTCACATCCAGAAACTCCACAATAGGGGAGGAGACATGCTGTTTCCCAGGAAGGGCAGCTCCCCAGGCCTGATCATTCTCAGACTCCTCCAGTCAAAGGCCGGGCACAGTCAGCTGGAATTGCCATGCTTCGCTCTGTCCCACATGACTGGCCTTGCCTTCTCTATGGGAAGAGACCCCTCCACACAACCTCAAACCCAGACATAACAGGACAGGACACGCTGGAATCTAAAGAGGCCAGCCAGATCTCCACACAAAGGCTGTGCTCTTAAGCAGGAGGCAGTCTGAGGGGCAAAGGTTTCCTGAAGCAACTCAGGTCTCACATACCAGAGCACCAAAATGGCTGCAAAAGCACCAGCTCAGCCAGCCAAAAACCCAGATGCCACACCCTTCTGAGACCCAGACTCCACGTGAGGATCACTGGGATTCAGCAGGAAAAGGTGGAAGTGATAGCTGGTGGACCAATACTTCCCAACATGCTTCCAGCAAGCAGCTGTGCCCCGCCCCTCCTCACATGACTCACTCTACTTCGGTCCTGCACCTGGATGTCTCTGATCATGAGGTCATGACCTTTGGTCTCCTGCCATAGGAGCAGTGAGTGGCAGGATGGTGGTCTGGGAAGGAGGATCCTAGACTGGGTGTCCCATAGGACCAGGTTGGGACAGATCCCAGAGACAACACTCATGCCCCAGTCAGCCCCCAAACCCAACAGCTCCCCAAAGCCCAGGATATAAATACCCTGTGCACTGGTAAGCAGACACTTCAGGGAACAATCTGTTGTCTGTGAAGAAGATGCAGCCTCAGTAGTGTTTCATGAGCCTTCTGCAAACAAAATCTTTTTTATTTGAATGCCCGTTAGAAACACTAAGGGAGTTCTTAAAAGAAACAGGGCCAGACACTGTGGCTCGCAACTGTAAATTCAGCATTGTGTGAGGCTGAGGCAGGAGGACAGCTTGAGGGTAGGACTTTTAAGACCAGCCTGGGTGGAACAGTGAGACCAAACCTCTACAAAATACACAAAAAGTAGCATGGCATGGTGGTGCATGCCCATAGTCCCAGCTACGTGAGAGGCAGAGAAGGGAGGATTCCTCGAGCCTGGCAGATCAAGGCTGCAATGCCCAAGATCGGGCCGCTGCGCTATAGTCTGAGAAACACCACAAGGTCCCGTTTCAAAAAAGAAAAAACAAAACAAAACCAAAGATACCTGTCTCCAGCCCCATCAAATAAATCCAAATCTCTGTGGGGTGACTCAGAGTATTAACATTTTTAAATTTTGCCTTTGCTGAGGCAAACGTATAGTAATGGTTGAAAACCACTGCGTTATATAAATACACTTCCTATGACTTATTGGTAGCCTTTTCGTACCTAACAATTTCTACAGACCCTCTCTTTGGGTTTCGGGAGCCAGAATGGGCAGGGTGAAGTGTGACATGTCCTAGGAAACTGAGGGTAGAGCACAGCTCCCAGCTCTGGGGGACCCATTTCTGAGACTAAGGCACCCACTGGGGGCTCAGCCGATCTTCAGAGGGGAAATCACACCTCAGAACCCCAGAGACCCAAAACAACGCTCGAGTTTGGCAGATACCTGCCAGTGGGCCCTGTAGCGGCAACCGCAGGGAAAACTGTCACTGTACTGTCAGCTCCCTCCGGCCCTCTCTCTGGTCCCAGCGACAGGAGGTCTCTGAATAAGCTCAGAGGTCTCAATAAAAGGAGCGATGAACCTCAGAGGAGTTATTAACAGGCATACAGTTACCTCAAGACTCCACCTGACCAGGGCCCAAAATGGGTACTAGGAGGGCAGCCAGGAAGAAAGCAGGGCAGAGAGGAAACACAGGGAGTAGGGGACCTGGGACTACGTCAGATATGGAGTGAACCAGGGGAACAAGAGCAGCCCTGATGATTGTGCTCCCCATAACCCCTGCATACCTCTGACCCTGAGAATTCAGGGTGAGGAGCTCACTCTTGCCCTTCACCTGTTCCTGGGCTCTGGCAGGCTGGCCTGCTTCCTGCCCCAGCCTCACCCACTCTCCGCACTTCTCGCCACTGCTGTGGGCAAGCTGATCTCTCTGGTTTACTGGGCTCTCACTCTCTGCCCAATAGCACTAAGTTAACTTCTTTCCATGCTTTATCCTCTGTGATTAAAGACGGAAGCAATTCTCACTAACGCCATTTCTCAGAGGAGAAAACAGGCACAGGGATGTTCTATGACTTCCTCACGGTCACCAACCAACAAGTGAGAGCGCAGCTTTGAAGGGAGGTCCACCCATGCTCCTAAAGTTGAGCCGTCCTCCAAGCAAAAGACAGCACCTGTAAAAGCTCAGTGAGTGGGGCAGAAATGTCCTCACTAAGGCCCTACCAAGCTGGTACCCTGATATCCAATTCCAACCTCCAGAACAGGGAGAAATACAATTCTGTTTTTGATGAGCTCCCCAGGCTATGGCTCTTTGCTATAATACACTGAACTGGCCCAGAAGGACTATTCCACCATCTGTGTCCTATTCCATCATTCACAAGGGAGTCACTAAGCCCTCAGTGCCGTCTTTATGGATGCTACCCACCCAAGGCTGAGATGAGGCACAGGGTCTGGGTCTAAATAAACTGGGAAGGCACTGGAAGGTGCAATGTCGGAAGAGGAGGATGTCTGAATTTCATTTAATCTCAACCTCGTATAGTACTGCAGCATGAAAGACGAGGCCCAGAGCAAAAGTGCCTTTTCCTGAGATCATACTGTGGAACCCAGGCCCACTGGAGTTGTATTCCATGCTACCTCTCACCCCTTCTTGTAGCTCTTCCATCTCAAAGTATGTGTAATATCTACAGGGACCACCACAACATCAGTTTTTTAAGATTTATCTCAAACACACCTCATGAGTTCCCTAGGAAGGGTTATGATGCTAGCATAACTCCCATTGTGCAAAGTGGGGAGAGCCCAAAACACCAAAGGAGTTCTCTAGGGTCTCACAACTGCTAAGATAAAGACTGTTTGACCCAGCACTGGCTCCTTAAACCTGGGACCCCGGTTATATCCAGGTCTTTCCAAGGTGCTGAAGGGGCACACTTTTGCATAATGGTGAAAGGTAAGGAGTTGACGGGGGAGGGCTAGTGGCCAGAACCCCAGAAGGCCCTTTCAGTATGTCTTATGGACAGGAGGAGCTTACAGGATGGAACCTACAAGATGTGACCTCACTTCCTTGCTAACAGACCCCCAGTAGAACTTAGAATTCTGGTAACTAGGCACCCATATTATACACACAGCCCCATTTCCAGCTCAGGTGGTAGTCGACACTGGAGAGAACAACATGTTCTCCTGCTGTGTCCCGACGTGCTGCCGACCGCCTCATCGCAGAAGAGGCCAAAATGAGAGTCTTTCTCGAGAATATAGACATTGGTTCAACCCTCACCCTCGACGCCTCTGGCCCTTTGCCAGAAGGCACCCTCAGGTAACACAGGGCCCAGGGCAGGCCCGTCCAGGCCAGGCCTCAGCTGTGCCCATCAGGGCAGCACTGAGTCCCTCCCCATATGTTTGGGGTAAACAGGAGATGAGGGGCCCTCCCTGGACAGGAGCAGGTAGGTTGTCAGGTGTTTGGAGCCTGGTAGGTATGTCAGGTTTACAGCCCAGATCATGCCTGGCAGGATGGGAAGTTCAGTGTCGAGGACACAGTTTGCCGCTCAGATGTGAATCCCAATTCATCTGCCGGAGACCTCAACCTTCTCTGGCTGGAGGTCTATGCAGATGCTCCTATGTGCCAAATCCTGTTGGGGATGGGGACACCAGGAAGGAGTTCTAATGGGGGTGTGCCACTGTGGGGTCAGCCAGGCAGGCCACTGACACCTCTTGGCCCGGCTCTCGGGCCCTCTCTTTGCAGAGCTCCACACAGCAGATCAAGCAGGAGCTGTTGGATGGATTCCATTTCTCCAACTTCTTCAAAGAAGGGCAGGGGCCCACCGCCACCAACTACGGCCAATGCTGGTCTGGGGTGAGATTGGGTACAGAAGGGTCTCCACAGACAGGGACTCCAGAAAACCAGGGTGGGCCCAGGACTCAGACATGAATATGGGGACTCCCTAAGCTCTGTCCTAGGGATTTCCCACTTGAGTGACCCAGTGTTCTCTTTCAAAGGAATCTGGCTGCCATTAGTCCCCAGTGACAACTTGGTTACAGGCAAAGTCCCTTTGAAAGATCAGAGAAAATCCTTCTCTTTTCACTTTATGCTAACCCAGGAGTATCTCAGCATGTTGCCACAAGAATTGAGTATAATGGTAAAATTACAGCAACATACTCATACCGTTACCATTTTAACTCCCCACCATAAATGTATCTCCGGCAACAGGCATCTCCACTGCCCTGCCAGACCTCCTCCAGGACTTAAAATCCAATACTTCTACACAAACAAGGTGGGGGTGGACATTGATTACAACAAAAGAAGGTGAAGCTACTCTATGCATTTGTCTTTAAAGTGTCATCTCACAGAACTCATCCCTGCAGGCCCATCAGGCAGGAACTGTACCCTCGCATCTCACTGTAATATTCCTTAAGGGAGGCCATGTTCCACAGCGGGTCAGCCTCTCAGTGCTGGTGGAGCCTGTAGTGATAAAATTCCCTTTCTAGGAAGTCTTTCTACAGGGAGCATAATCCTATGTGTGTCCTAATAGGTTGGAGCAGTTTCCCAGGGCTGCCATAACATGGCACGCTGACTGCAGAGCTTAATCACAGAAATTTGGTTCCTCACAATTCTGGAGACTGGAAGTCCAACGTCAAGCTGTCAGCCTGGGGTGGTTTGTCTGGGCCTCTCTCCTTGCCTTGGAGGTGGCTGATTTCTTCCTCGGTCAGCACAGGGTCTTCTCTTCAACTTCTCTGTGCGCTGATCACCTCTCCTTGTAAGAACCCCAGGCATATTAACTTAGGGGCCACACTAATGAACTCACTTCACCTGAATTACCTCTTAGAGAACTATGTGTCCAGACAATCACATTCTGAGTCTCTGAGATTGAGAAAAGAAACAGTTACATTGGGGCAGGGGACACAATTCAACCCACAAAATATACAAATCCCCTGTGGAACACAGACACCCAGGAAAGAGATATCTGGGTGAAAGGATATGCAGATAGCAAGTTTCAACAGCTCTAGCCAGTTGACTTTCCAAAAGGGCTCCAGCTGCTCACACGGTCACCAGCAGCCTCAGCCTCTGAAGGTAGCTGCTTCTCTGAACATGGCCTCCCCTGAATACTAACATGCTTTTAACTTTTTGCCAATCTGCTGTCTGTGTGGCAGAGAAAATCACCTTGTTTCATTTCCACTTTCAAACGTACAATTGTGTAACCTTTCACGGGTTTCATACCTGCCCTCGTTTTCTCTTCCACGAGTCGCCTGGCAGATCCTGGGCCTTGGGATACACTTCCTCCCACCCTGGAGTCTTCTGGCATTTTCCCCTTGCCCAGGGCTGGGATGGCCGTAGCTGTTTCTCCAGACTCCTGTTCATGTTAAAGGAACAAAAACAATCATATCCCTTTAAGACAAAGGGTTCTTCTAGAGCATCTTGTCCTGTGTGCTGTTGCTAAAATGAGGAGGGGACGAGACCTCCCCAGGCCCTTCCACTCCATATCAGAAGTGGAGCCTCAGGTGGCCTACAGGGAATTTCATCCAGTCCTCCCTGTGGAAGGTGCTCACTTCTGACCCGGGTGTTGCTCAGCATCCATGTGACATCCAGAAGCCCGTGTCTCTTCTCTATCATGAGGATGATTTGTGAGGATTGCAGGGATGATGCTCTTCATGCAGGCTGCTGATACACAAGGTGCCGTTGCCCCAAAGCTGACAAACACTGTGATGATGCCTTGAAGGAGTGAATCATTTTATCAATTCTCTATCCTCACATGCAATTTAATTTGAAAGCCTACAGCCCATTTCAACATGGGCACAACATGCACAAGTCCCTGAAGGGTTGATGCTTCTTAGTGTGAGTTCCAGATCCCGATCCTCTGGTGGTTCATGGTGTTACCACTGACTCCCATGTCCCTCCTTGTCCACCTAGTATGAAAATGAGATCTCCAGGATGTCAACTTTCCAGCCCGGCACAGGGGAGAAGCTGTTGGACTCCCTGGTTCCAGCCTTGCTAACTAAACCCATCTCCTCCTATGCCACCTGCCTGGGCCCCTCCTGGGACTTTATCACCGTGCCACACTTTTTGGAACTACTGGTTAGAAGGTGAGTGTCCATCCCCTCCAAGGCACGGAAGTGCCTCTGTGCCCTACTGGCTGTGTCTTGAAGATGCAGCTCTCCGAGACTCGGTTGGCTCCTCTGGAACAGGGAGCAGTGAGAAGATGAACCTCACAGGGTTCTTGTAGGGACTGAATGATCTAAGACACGGCAAACAAAGGGGTCCCTGGAGCCTAAAACTCTGGATATCTGCTGGGGGTGCTGTGATTCACATTTATTACTTTTCCCTTCCCACTCACTGAAGTAGCTCTCAGCATTCTGCCTCAATGGCCCATATCCCTCGCTGTTTGGAAAAGCACATAGAAAGCAAGTCCGTGATGGCACTGGTAAAAGATGTCTGAGATTCCTTCTGGCTGGTCTTTCTCCTTGACACAGACAGAAGAGGGGTCCCTTGGTGCTGAAAGAGGAACCACAGGTCCACTCAGATATCTGGAGAGGCTCACTGGGGTTCTCCAATGGTTGGGGTTCACTCATTCAACACGTATATACAAAACACCTTATTTGTGCATCGTTCTTCTTGTGACTTAGCAAAATTTCATAAAGCAGATGACAATCCCTGGGCCTCGACTTACTGAGAGTCAGGCGCTCACAGGAGACAGAATAAACAGGTCCTATCTACACAGTGTTAGAGATGAAACCCTCATGGCCTCTTCTACGTATGGTGGCATCCTCCCAGATTCTGACTAGAATGATGGAGTCCAGCAACAAGTATAAACTGGGTGGATTTAGGGTTCTAAAGAGCCTTTTCATCCAGAAAACATGGCGTAAAAGATGTGGCCTCTGCCTGGGGAGACCCTAAAGGAGTCCTGGGGCTCATACTTCTTTTAATTCCCACAAGAAGGTTGACATCTGGGTCCCTCGCAAGAGGCAAATAGTAAGTTCTGTATATGGAGACTTAGGTGCCCTGCAAAGGAGAGGGGAGGCTAGGGTCTCAGCTGGTCACTGAGACACCCATGCCCCGTGCCGTGGCTTCCCAACTCTACCGGTCCTCCTCCAGCCAACATCTGCCCTTACCCTCCTAACCCCTGGACCAGGGGACCCAGAGCTGGAGCTTGATGAGAAACCTGCTCACAAATCAGCCTGGAGCTGCAGTTCTGAGTGCCCAGGTGCACAGGGCTGTGCTCCAGGGCCTTTGGGAGGAGAATGTCAGTGGGACACTGTGGCGCACAAGGGTCTGTACAGCCCTGCTGTGTGGCCAGGTCTGCCCCCTCCGGGACAGCACTGATGGCTTGGGGAAGGGTGGGGCTGTCCTCTACACAGGCAGCAACAGTCCAGGGACCCAGAACCACGCAAGTGTGCCCTGGAGAGTTGTGTGGGAGAAGGCCAGGCCTCTGACTCAGCTGTCCACTCCATTACCAGCACCATCACCTCCATTTTGTTCACCTGGCCCCTTGAAAACACTTCAGTTTGCTATCAGCCCCCGCAACGGTCATCTTTCCGGATAAAGCTGGCCTTCAGGAACTTCGCCTGGCCTGGACTGGGCATGGAGGACCATCAGGAACTTGTCCTAGGCCAGTTGGTGCTTCCGGAGCCCAACGAGGCCAAGCCAGATGGTGAGGTGGCTTGCAGTCTGGAAGACTTTCCAGGGGTGGTGTTGTGGGGCTACAATTCCCTTACATTTCATCCGGTCATTTCTGTGCATGGAAAGCCCAGTGAAAAGTGACTGGTGTCATGACCTTTTCTCCTTTTCCAGATCCTGCTCCACTTCCTGGGCAACACGTATTAACAATGCCGGCCCTGGAGCCAGCACCACCACTGCTGGCGGACCTGGGGCCTGCTCTGGAGCCAGAGTCAGGGGCAGTCCTGGGTGCACCAGGATATCTATATTCAGCACCAGGACCAGCACCAGGGGAAGGGCCCCCTCCAGCGACACTGCTGGAGCCACAGTCCGCCTCAGAGTCCCCCACTCCCTCTTCTGGGACTGTGAAGAACCAATCCCTTGAGGAGATGCCTGACATCACGACCTTCCCTCCGAGGCTGCTGGCAGAGCAGCTGACCCTCACGGATGCGGTGAGCACCTGGGTTTTGCAGGCAGTGCCTCTGGCACTAGGTGTCTCAGACCAGCCTCTACCCGAGGAGTGGCCAATGCCCTGGGACGAATGTCATCCCCACTTCTTACCGAACATGGGATCTGGATGAGTTTCCTCACGCACAAGCCTTCCCTGACTGCATGTGGACAGCAGAGATGGCATGTCGCCTGTGCTAGCTCCACAGAGTGTGGAGACCAAATGACAGGGGATGGACAGAAAGCAGGACAGGGCAGGTGCTCACCGAGGGGCAGGCAGGGCCATGGGTCACTCATCCAGCTGCTCAGGAGCCTCACGACCCTTATTAGGTGCCTGATGCATACTAGATTCTATGGGAGACACCCAAACAGAGCCCATAGTTGCAGGTGCCACAAGGAAAGTGCACTGGTATGGAGAGAAGGAGTACAGGGCTGACTGGGATGGGAGGAAGACGAGCCCTCAGGATGGACAGGCCTGAGTCACCTTCTAGTTCTTGGGAGTGCGGATGGCTTCGGAGAAAATGTCACTCTCCCTTCCCACTCTTGTTGGATTCTGGGCCATGATGCACTTAGGGCCCTCAGTGGGTAGAAAATCAAACCCAGGGACTCCCACATGTCTAGAGCCCATTTTAAAGCTTTCTGAACTCCAGATCGGTTCCTGCCAGAGACCATGGATGACTGTGAGCTCAGTCCCTGCCTGGGACTGTGGGTGACTCTGAGCTGGGGTGTGCTCTGTCCATGACACTCTCCTCCTCCCCCAAAGGAGCTGTTCAAGAAGGTGGAGCTCTACGAATGCTTGGGCTCCATCTGGGGCCAACGAGCTAAGGAGGGGAATGAGCACGTGGCACCCACAGTTCATGCGACCATCACACACTTCAACAGGCTCACCAACTGCGTCACCACCTCCTGCCTCGGGAACCATGGCATGAGGGCCCGGGACAGGGCCAGGGTGGTGGAGCACTGGATCAAGGTGGCCAGGGTAAGCCATGGTTGGGCCTGAGAATTTCCTCTTTAAAAATGGGGAACTGCCTCTTCTCCTCCATCGGCTTTCAGGATTGGCATCTGTATGTCTGGCTTCAGCCCCGGACATCACCTAGCCCCTTCTTGTCACAGACCTCAACTCCCATGTCCCAGTGGTGGCTGCTCACTTCTGACCTGGGATCTTCCTTGGGTTGAACTAAAATCCTCCTAGATGAGTGACATTCACTCGGCCCCAGGTGTGCCCTCCTGAGGCTCCCTGGGCCTCTGCTTCGTCCAGGCAGGGAGATCTCAGCACAGCGGGCTGAGGCTGAAGTGGGCCAGGCTCCACTGTGGACCTCACAGCTCACTCTTCCCTCTCCAGGAGTGCCTAAGCCTCAACAACTTCTCCGCGGTGCACGCCATCGTCTCTGCTCTGTGCAGCAACCCAATACATCGGCTACACGAGACATGGGCAGCAGTGTCCAGGTGAGGAGGGTTCCCTCCACGGGAGCACCAGGGTTGACCTAGGGACCCCTAGGTCTCCCCATGTGCCTTCAACCACTCTGAAAGGTTCTTGGAGACCAGGGACACTGGAGGCAGGGATGGCCTGGTGGGTGTGGTCACTAAGCTGCCTTGGACTACTAAGCAAGGATTTCCAACTCAGGACTAAGGATTTTTAACCATCAGACACAGACTGGAGCCAACTGGAGGCTTTCAGGTGTTTGCACCCAGCAGTGGAACTGTGTCCAGCTGGAAGCTAACTGTGAACACGCAGGGGCTCATGTGAAGTGGAGATGGGCCAGGGGAGGAGCATGACGGGTCCCACCCTGGTCCTCTGGAGCCCTTGTCATCAGAGGACCCTACTGGAAACTCTCACCCACGAAGTTGGGATTCTCTGGGTTTTCAAACAAAAGGGATTGGATTGGAACTCACAAACCTCTCCGCTTATCCCCAAATTTGCTTTTCTTTCTTTCCTCTGCCCATAGCAAAAGCACAAAACATCTAAAACAACTCTGCAAAAAAGACACTGCAGTGAAGAGGGACCTGCTGATCAAGGTACACTGGAGTCTGGGAGATGCAGGAGAAGTGTTTAAGGGTCAGAGGAAAGACTGAGTTTGGAAGGGCATTGGACCTAGTGTGGAGTGGTTATTTTCTTTTGACTTACCTACTAAAAGGGGACTTGAAAAATTCCCTCCATGCCTACCTTGGGCAAACAGAAGGAGAGGTGTGTGGGTCCACAGGCACGTGGGGGCACGGCGGCAGGAGGCCCTGGAAATGGGATGTGGCAATGGCTGCTGGGCTGCTGAGCAGGGGTGATGAGCTGCAGCATTAGCAGGGCTCTGGTTCCCGTGCTTGTCACTGCTGCTGGCATGGAGCTTCCTCCAGGCTGGGGGGTGGTCATGGTAGGTGGGACTTTGCTTCTTCCTCAAACTGGAAAGCAATTCTTCAGGAAGCCAGGCCTCTGCTGCTGCTTCTGTCTGCAGTACATCTCCAAAGGCAGTGGCCTCTGCCCACACTGGGGGAGAGGGGAAACAACAACAGAGGAAGCTCATCTGCCAGCGAGTCCAGTGGACTGCCCAGCTTTGGGTACCAATGGGCATACTCGGGACAGATGTATGTGTTTCCTGGGACTCCCTGCTCTGCCCTTTGCAGACACCCGAAAATGGTCATGTCACAGGATTCTCACCAGTTAGCAGTGACACATGCTCATGACAAGTATCTGGGGGATTCGTGCATTCCTAGGGGATCCTCCCTGACCAGATCTCAGAATATTCCATGCAAACGGGAAGACAACTTGTCACCCCACCCAGGATTCTGGAAATTCCCGCCATGTCAGTCAGAGATGGCACCGCAGGAGGCCACTTCCTGAGTGGAGGAAGAGAGTTCTGTGCACGGAACTCCCCTGGGGGATCATTGGCGAGGCAAAACCTTTGGCATGGCTCAAACCCAATTTGTGTGGCAGAGACTCCAGTGGGGCTCAGATAGGCAGGTGCCACTTAACGAGGTCTCCTAAAACACCCTGTCCCTTTCCCATCACGACTGTGCCTGGCTGGAGACCGAGACACTCAGAGACTCCAGAGAACACGACCCTGATGGGTAGTGGTGCTGGGATATTGGGAGAAGGCAGCGGGACAGAGCTTCCAGGATGGGGAGGAGGCGCCTTCTCTTTCAGGTCCCTGGGCAGTCACTGTCCACTCTGGGTCTCTGTTTCCTCATCTGGAAAATGAAGGGATGCTGAGCCTGTAGTGCAGCCCTACAGGATGGAAATGAGGTTCAAGAAAAGAAAATAATTTGCTAGTGCTCATACCTGGTTCTTCCTCAGAGGGATGAGGGGGAGAACAATGGCAACAGGAAACAGTACTCAGGAGGCCCTGTGAGGTAGCTGTGGTTTTCATTGCTCTTTACAGAAGAGGAAACAGTCTCAGGGAGGCCTGGCTGCATGAGTGGGTGACACACACAGGGAGTGTGGAGCTGGGTATGAGCACTATGCCAGGTGACTCATGCCAGTCCCTGGGGATCCAAGTGTGTGGTGGCTGGGGTGTAACTGGGGGAAGAGAGGAGAGCCTCACTGTCTCCGTCACTGGCACCTGGCAGGCGGGGAGCTTTAAGGTGACCACCCAGGAGAGGAACCCCCAGAGAGCCCAGATGAAGCTGCGGAGGCAGAATAAGGTGAGTGAGCCTTTGGCGTGGAGAGGCCGCAGGGGATCAGAGGACAGGGCTCCCTCCCTGCCAGCTGGAGGCCTCCATGTGAAGACCGCAAGGACTTACTCTCCAGTCCTGTCCTCCTGTGGACACTGGGCCTGGAAAACCTCCATTTGAGAGACCAGAGCAAGGGTCTGGGAAAGCTGGACTCAGAGTAGATGCGGGGAAGGATAAGACTGGGACCACACGCCCTTGTGAATTGTTAAAATCCCACCATAGAGGTAACTAGGAGTGCTTGCTAGACTTGGGGGTCAGGTGGGATGGAGGAGGCAGAGAATTGGGAAAGGCAGTGGAGGGTCTTTGGCTGCTCCAACAGGGAGACCTGAAGAGGGGAGTTCTGGGAGACAGGGGCTGGTGGGACTTCATGAGACAGGACCTTGGGCAGGTACCTGAGGGCCAATACTCATCATCACTACAACTCCCCGCTCCCACTCCTCCTTGGCACAGGGAGTGGTCCCCTTCCTGGGAGATTTTCTGACTGAGTTACACAGATTGGATACGGCCATCCCAGACGATCTGGATGTGAGTTAGCCTGGGGCAGGCTGTTGGAAACCAGGATCCTGAGGGAGGAGAGGGTCTTGGACGGAGCCCTTAGATCTCAACCCTTGCCAAACCTCCTCTCCTGAGAGCCTCACAGCTGCTCCTGTGGGTGGGGGTGTCAGGCCCATCTCATTACCTCTGACTGATAAGAGGCTCCATAGCAGCCACCAGTCCCTATTCCCGAGTGGTGAAGCTGCAGAGCTGCCTGACTGCAAACCTGCTGAGGTGTGGGCTGAGCTGCACTTAGCCTTTCCCTAGAGTAGTCCTGTAACAGGCCAGTGAAACTGAGCCTCTCCAAGGGCAGGCAGTTCCAGGGTCACTGAGCGCTTTCTTTCTATGAGAGATCTCAGTTTCCCTGTCTGTTATCACAGAGGGTTGGGGCAGAAAGTCCCTGAGCCTCAGCTCCTACGCCCCTGCTCTAGAGCCCGGAGCCTGGGGCACATCCAAGTCCTGTCATGTGCACATCCCCTGACTCTGGTGGCCCTGGCAGTTGTGCAGCATGGGAAGGGGTGGGGTGGGGCTGGTTGTGGGCCAGGGACCTTTCTGATGGACTCTGTCTGCCTTCCAGGGCAACAGCAACAAGAGGAGAAAGGTGAGCAGCTGGGACATTCACATTGGAGGAGGGTGGGGATGTGGACCTCACAGTCCACCCTGGGCAGGACACTCCCTGGCTCCGTCCTCTACATCTTAGAAAGTTACTGGGAGGGTTTGATACACACAGGAGGAGGAGACCTATCCCAGTGGAGAAAGTGGGAAATGGAATGGAATCAAAGACCAGTTCCTGCGGGAGGGGCTTTTTACATCCAACTCTGAAAACAGGCTGGGGGCTGCATGGGGCCCCCTCAAAAAACTGCCCCAGGGATCAGCCCCTTTTCCCTGCCTACCAAAAGTGCTCTCAGCATCTCCCACCCAGGCCCTGTCAGCATCCTACCCTCTGTCTCTAGGAGGTCCGAGTTCTGCAGGAAATGCAGCTGCTCCAAGTGGCTGCCATGAATTACAGGCTTCGGCCTCTTGAGAAATTTGTCACCTATTTCCCAAGAATGAAGCAGCTCAGTGACAAGGAGAGGTGAGGGCCTAGGGGATGGGCAGAGGGTGGGAGAAGGCTCTCCATTTTTTTTTTTTTTTTTTTCCAACATGGTCTGGCTCTGTCGCCCAGGCTGCACTGCAGTGTCACCATCTCTGCTCACTGCAACGTCTGCCTTCTGGGCTCAAGCCCTTCCTCAGCCTCTCAAGCAGCTGGGACTACTGCAGTACACCATGTCCCAGGACATGGTACAGCATGTACAGACACCATGTCCTGTTGTTCTGCTGTTGTTGTTCTGGTACAGATGGGGTTTCACGATGTTGTCCAGGCTGGTCTCAAACTCATGGCCTCAAGCAATCCATCCACCTCAGTCTCCCAAAGTACTGACATTACAGATGTCAGCCACCCCACATGGCCTAGAGAAGGCTCTCCCTGTGGCAAGCTGCAGAGAGCCTATGGCCATGACTCCACGGCCAGCATCAAGCCCTGTTGCATGGGGACCGCTGGGGACCCAGGATTCCAGCTGGGTAGGCACTGAGAGGGGACCTGATGTGTGGCTCATGGTGGCCTCACAGCTGCCTCACTGTCCTGTAGCTACAAGCTGTCCTGCCAGCTGGAGCCCGAATCACAGTAGGCTAGTAACATCCTGCAGTGGCTGGGACCCCACCGGGATGCTGGTCAGAACACCAGCTCTGCATCAATCTTCACCTAGACCGTGACACCAGGGAACCACATCTAGGTGGCTGGCAGCTCAGCTGCATCTGGACCCTGCTCTTCGCGTAACACCAGCTGCTCCTGCTGGTCAGGATCAGGCCATGGGACTTTTCCCAGGCAGGCGGGAGACCATTTTATGTTTATTTTCTTTAGTGTATAAGTAAGGCTTTTTTTCTTAACTTTTTAAAATAAAAATTTAAAACACTATTCAAAATGTTCTATGGTTGTTGGAATGAGAAAAGTAACCGCAGTGCAGTAACCGTATATCAATCTTCAGGATTCATAGTCCAGTATGTCAAATTGAGGCTATGGCTGAACAAGTCATGCAACAGCGTTTATGTTACACATGCCAACCATTTAATGCTTTCCTTCTCTGTTCTAATTAATTATTATTAACTCTGTTTAAGGAAAACAAAAAACACAACAAAACAAAACCCTTAAAAATCAGAGCATGTTACCCAATCTACCACACTTGCTCTACTGACCAGCAACTCTCAAATTTAAATTCTAGTTAAATTCGAGTTCCACTGGGTTACTCTACTTTCTTGAAGTTTAAATATTTAATGAATCACTTATATATTTACTGAAGGGCTGGAGATGGGAGGTATTTCACCAATCGGTAGTGCTTGCCTTCTCCCGAAGTCCTGGGCAGAAGGGAGCTGGCCATCAGTCTCCATGAAATACAGATAAACTTTTTCCACTATGGATCTTCCCAGACTTTCTGACACCTCTCCTCTAACTGAGTATCAAGGAAGGAGAGAATCATTTGAGCCCAGAATCGAAAAGGATGTCCCACGGCTTAATTTGAACACAACCCCCAGTGTGTTATATCAGAGAAAAAACAAGCCAAAGAAGTCAACATTTCAGGGTCTGAAACATGTAATACCCCCAAATCAACACAAAATAAACACCTAAACCCAATCCTGGAGCCGCAAAGCTCCTATAAGAAAAGTGGGAGTCTGTATCTCAGCAAAACTTGTATCTCTGCACGCAGTTTGCAAAAAAGAAAGAAAACAAGAGCAAAAATTATCTATGGCAAGAAACCCTTAGACCATGCAATTGATTTGGTAATACTTTTTCTTATTTTTTGTTCTTTTTGGATGGGACACAAAAATCACTGCTAACAAACATGAATACAAACACATGGGACTATACATCATTTCAGAGCTTACGCATGGGGAAGAGAACAATAAACCATTAAAGAAACCATCCTACAGATTGAGAGAAAGTTCAGCAGAATCTTACCTGTGAAAGGGGTTGTTATCTAACATGCATGAGAAACTAACACTACTCTAACTGGGAAAATGAACAAAACCTAATACCCAAGCTAAAACTGGGCAAAGATCCTGAACAGGCACATCTGAAAAGAAAACATGAAATTCACTGACAGGTCAAAGAGAAGCTGCTCAACTTCGCTAATCCTCACACAAATGTCTAAGTACAAACCACGCTCAGAAGTGTCTCACTCTAATTAGAACGAAACTTACCAAAAACAACAGAAAACCCATACGTTCACAGGCAGTGGCCAATGCAGAACACCAGAAAAAGACACTTTTATACACTATGGGTGGCAATGTACATTACTATACACATGAAGTGAAACAGTTGAAGGTGTTTTGAACATTTTACAACTATCCGTTCACCTAGCAATCCCACCACTGGTTATACACAGAAACCACATAGAATGTGTTACATTGAGGAGGTATCGGCCTTCCTATGGCGACTGAAGCACTATTCACAATAGCGAAGGTATTCAATCCACCTACCTGTTCGTGCACAGATGAAGGGATAAAAAAACTGCAGTACACAATGGAATCCTCTTCAGCCATAGAAATTCATGAAACCATGTCATCTGCAGCAACGTGCAGAACTCTGGAGGACATGACCCTCAACGAAATGAGTCAGGCAGAGAAAGCCACACGGCATGATTTCATGCATGTGAGAATGAGATCAACTTCCTCTCTAAACGACTTTATCCCCTAGAAGTAGAAAGTTCCACAGTGGTGAAGAGAGGCTGTGGGTTGGGGAATCCTGGCAGGGACTGGGAAAGGGACACAATGTTACACTCAGATGACAGGAATAAATTTAGCTACTCTACTCCACAGCAGGTGTCCAGAGTCAACAGTATCCTACCATATTTTCCAAAAAAGACTGAAAAGAAAATAACTACACAAGGTAATAGAGATAGTCAATACCTTGCTTTCATCATTACACAAGGTACATATGAATGGATCAAAATGTCCTACTCTACTCTTTAATTGTAAATCTTTACTATAGAGCAAATTGGTTTTAAGCACATAGAAAGAAACAATGCTGAAGTATATGTGAGACCAGGAAATTCCCACATCTAATACACTAAAGAGCCACCACACAACACAAGAAATTACCAACAGAGTAGACAGACAACATACAGGATGAGAGAAAATGTTCCCGAACTATGCATCTGACCAAGGCCTAATATCCAGAATCTATCTGAAAGACCTTACAGAAATCAATTAGCAAAACCCCCCAAATAACTCATCAATAGGCACCGGATATAAACACACACTTCTCAAAAGACAATGTAAAAGCAAGCAACGAATGTGAAAACATGCTAAACCTAATTATCAGAGAAATATACATCAAAAGCACAATGAGCTATCATCTCACACTGGTCAGAATGGCAATTACACAGTTAAAAAAAAAAAAAAAGGGACACGGACAAGGCAGCAGAGAAAGGGGACACTGGTCCACTTTTGGTGAAAATGCAAAGTAGTTCAGACACCATAGAAAACACTTCAGAGATTGCTCAAAGAACTTAAACCAGAACTACCATCTGACACAGCAAGCCCACCACTGGGATATACACAAAAGAAAATAAATTCTTCTGTCCAAAACACACATGCACAAAAACGGTCTTGGCGGCACTCTTTACAATGGCAAACACGTGAAATCAACCTAGGTATCCATCAACAGTGGATCAGAAAAGGAAAATGGGGTACATATATACCACAAAAAACTAGGCAGCTTTAAAAAAAAAAAAAGATGCAAATCATGTCCTTGGCAGCAACATGAAAGGAGCTGGAGGCCATTATCTAAAGAGAAATAAGGAAAAAACAGAACACCAAATGCCACATGTTCTCACTTCTAAGGTGGAGCTAACATTGAATACACCCTACCATAAAAGTGAAAACAACAGACACTGCTGACTATAAGACAACAAAGGAAGAAGGGATGGAGTATGGGCTATAGACCTACCTGGTGGATCCACCATTCCCTGCGTGATAAGCTCTCTGGGACCCCAAGTCTCAGTATCAGGCAATATACCAAAGGCAGCAACTAATCTGCCTTTGTACCTTTTAGTCTATAATAAACTATATTAGTCTATAATAAACGTAGAAATTATGTTAAAAAATACAAACTTAGAAGCTAAAACAATGAATGAAAAACACAAACTTATAATTATCCAAACAATCTTTTATTGGCATAAACTAAGGAAGTGGTCAGAATGAGTAAACCAAATACTCAACCCCAATGTATATATAGTGAAATGTACACATTTTTCAAAAGAACACCAAAAAGGCACAATGGGCAAAAGACCGACTGTTCAGTAGATGATTTTCAGCAAACTGAATATTCACATACAAAACACTGAAATAGGACCCTTATGTCATGCAAAACAAAAATCAATGCAAAATACATTAAAGACCTAAAACTGAATTCTGAAACCACTACAAGAAAACCCCTACAAGAAAACATACGGTGAGCACGTATTTTAGAAAACAAATCCATGCAAGTAGGCTGCTAAAGGTATTTAAAAAACAGTAAAACAAAGCAAACACTCTAAGAAAACAACCATAGACAATGTAATGCTTTGCCATTTTCAAGGAAAAGCTGGAGACCCGGTTCCACAGAACAGTGGAACAGATTAGAAGACCTAGATATAAACCTGCACACCTGAAACCATCTGATATTTGAAAAAAAATCAACAAAAATAAGCAATGGAGAAAGGACTGCCTATCAGTAAGTGGTGCTGGGATAAGTGGCTAGCTAGATGCAGAAGAAATAACACTAGGCCCCTGTGTCTCACCATGTACAGAAAGTAACTCAAAATGAATCAAAGATTGAAATGCCAAACCCCAGGCCGGGAGCGGTGGCTCATGCCTGGAATCCAAGCACTCTGGGAGGCCGAGGCGGGCAGATGAATAGAGGTCAGAGAGTTCGAGACCACACTGGCTGACATGGTGAAACCCTGTCTCTACTGAAAAAAACAAAACTTAGCTATAAATGGTGGCACATGCCTGTACTCCCAGCTACTCGGGAGACTGAGGCAGGAGAATCACTTCAACCCGGAAGGTGGAGGGTACAGTGAGCCGAGATCGCTCCATTGCATTCCAGCCTGTACAACAGAGCGAGACTCAGTCTCTAAATAGATAAATACATAAAAATTCAAGGCCTGAAACTATGAGAAAATCCTGCGTGAGAATCTAGCAAATACCCTTCTCAACATAGGCTTTGGCAAAGCATTTAAATGTCAACTCCCCAAGAGCAATTACTGATAAATGGGACCTAATACACAGAAAAGCAGCTGCACAGAACAAGAAACAACCAAAAGAGTCAACACACAGCCTATAGAATGAGGGAAAATATTCCACAACTACGCATGTGAAAAACATCTAATATCCAGGATTTATCGTAAAGACCTTCAACAAATAAAATCAGAAAAAAAAACCCAAATTATAAATGGGCAAGGGACACGAACACACACTTAAAAGGAGGTGTACCAGTAACCAATGAGAATGAAAAGATGCTCAATCTCACTGATCATCAGATAAATGCACATCAAAACATACTGCGATACTACGTCACACTAGTCAGAATGGCAATTATGACACACAGTCCACAACAACAGAGGCTGGTGGGGCAGATGAGCAAAGAAATGCAGGTTCACTGTAGGGGGAAATGGAAACTAGTTCAGACACCCTGGAGAGCAGTGTGGACATTTCTGAAAGAACTTAAAAGAGAATAACCACCCAATGCTGCAACCCCACTCCTAAGGATCTACCCAAAGGAAAACCCTTCCAGTGAAAACACGCATGCACTCGTATGTTCACGGAAGTACTACTTGCAATGGTAAAGACATGGAATCAGCCTCGGTGCCCATCAGCAGTGGATCAGAGAAAGGAAATGTGGTACATACACACTACGGAACACTACACAGCCATAAAAAACAAATCCATGCCCTTACCAGAAACCTGGACAGAGCCGTAGGCCATTATGCCAAAAGGCAAGAACAAAAAACCACAATTTTCAAAACAGCTACAAAGGTCAGTTGTGAATATTCTCTCCACAGAGAAATCATAAGTCTGGAGCTCACAGAGGTGCCAGACACTGCGACTTCATGATGATGCTACATTTACACAGATCAAACTGTGCCTTGCAGTCGCTGGTTATACACACAGACGATACGACAATGAAACTGCTGTCCCAGTTTGGTAACATTCATTCTCACCAGAGACAGATGCTATCTCAGTGTGGTTTTGATTGACTTCTCATGAGGATCAATAATGTTGATTCAGAATCTTTAACCTGTGCATCCATCTCAGGTCTTCAGGTCCTTTGCCCAGTCTTACACAACAAATTGAAACAAGTTCACAATAACCTGGCAAACATCACTAACCACAAGCAAAATGTAAATCAAAACCACACTTAGACACCATCTCATTCTAATTGGAATGAGTGTTACAAAAGAAGACAAAAAACATTGAAAGAAAGGGAAATGCTGGTGTGTTTCCAGAGAGAGAGAGACACTCTTCTCCACAGTTCGTGAGAAGGTTAAACTAGCACACACGATACAGAAACCACTTGGAGGTTCCTCCAAACCTTAAAAGACTCCAACTACCACTTCAACCAGCAATTCTACTACTAGGAATACACTCAAAGTCATTGAAATCAGGACACCAAAGATAGATCTACCCACCCATGTGGATTCCAGCACTGTTCCCAAGAGCCAGTGTAAGCATCAACCTACCTGCTAATCCACAGACGAAGGGAGAAAGAAGCTGCTCCACATGTACACACCGGGATACTCTTCAGACAGAAAACCACAATGAAATCATATCGTGGGGAACCACACGGTTGTACCTGGAGGAGATAATGGTAAATTAAATGAGTGAGGGGGAGAGAAACAAACCTTGAGTCATCTCACACATGCAGAAGCTGAGAAACTGTATCAAAGACTTCATGAGCACAATATTGGTTTCCAGGGATTGGGGGAAAAGATGGGTAATGGGCAGGGACTGTAAAAGGATACAAAGTTACACATAAATGAGAAGAAGAAAATTCTGTTGTTCTATTCCACTGCAGGGTGACCAGGGTTAACAGTATCGGCACATCACTTTCAAAGCAGCTTGACAGGAGAAACTGAAGGTTCTCAGCATAAAGGAATAAACAATGGGAAAAGGTAACAGAAACACTAAGTACCCTGATTTCATCATTCCACAATGTATGCATGGACCATAACGCCCCACTCTACCCTCTCATTGTATTGTTCCTTTACAATGCTACACATTTGATGAAAGAAATAGAAATACATGCTGCTAACATTCATGCGGGACCATGAAGTGCCCCGTGTTTCATCCTCCGCAATCCTGAGACATCCAGACTACATTGGACACATCACATTTCCTGATTTCAAATTTCATGGAAAAGCTAGGGACCCACTTCCACACAGAGCAGTGGAACACAAGAGAGGACCAAGAAGTAAAACCACACATTGAAAACTATCTGATCCAACACAGAATCCACCAAAGTAAGCAAAGGGAAAAGGACATCCTATTCAATCAACGGTGTTGAAATAAGCAGCTAGCCATGTGCAGCAGAATAACACCAGGCCCCTACCTCTCACCAGACACAAAGAGGAGCTCAAGATGAATGAAAGATTTCAATATAAAAGCTCAAGCTGTTAAAATCTTACAAGAATATTTGTGAAATATCCTTCTCCACATAGGCTTTGGCAAAGCATTTAGATGGCTAAGTCCTGAAGAGCAACGGCAACAAAAACAAACAAAAATTGACAAGTCAGAGGAAATAACTGAAAGAGCTGCTGCACAGCAAGAGAGACTACAACAGAGTTAACAGACAGCGTACAGAATGGGAGAATATGTTCCCAAACTGTGCATCTGACCAACGTCTAATATGCAGAATTTACAAGGCCCTTCAACAAGTCAACCAGGAGAATAAACAGAAAAACAATATCCCATTAATATACGGGCAAGGGACGTGAACACACACTTCTCAAAATTCGATGTACAAGCAACCAACAAATAGGAAAACAAGCTCAAACTCACTCATTATCAGACAGCTGCCAATCAAAAGCATGACGAGATGCCATCCCACGCGGGTCACAATGGTGAGGACCACGCAGGCGAAGAACACACGCTGACCAGGCAACCGAGGAAAGGAAACGCTGGTATGTTTTGGTGGGGATGAAAACTAGTATAGACACTGGTGAAAGCAGATCGGGGATTTCTCAAAGAAATGAAAACAGAACTACCATCTCACCCAGTAAGCCCACTCCTGTGCATCTACCCAAAGGAAAATCAACCCTTCTATCCAAAAGACACAGGCACTCGTATGTTCATGGCAGTATTATTCACAATGTCAAAGACATGGAATCAACCTAGCCATCAACAGTGGATGAGAGGCAGGCACAGTGGCTCAGACCTGTAATTCTAGCACTTTGGGAAGCTGAGGCAGGAGGATCGCTTCAGTCCAGAATTTGAGACCAGTCTGAGCAAAATGGTGAAATCCCATGTCTCTGATAATACAAAAATAAGCAGGATGTGGTGGCGGGCACCTATAGTCCTATCTAATCCGGAGGCTGAGGTGAGAGGATCACCTGAGAACAGAAGGTGGAAACTGCAGATCACTGTCATAAGTGAACTAAGGCCCCAAAAGAAAACCAAATGCCACGTTCTCACTTATAAGCAGGAGCTAAACTGTGAATGGACTCAAACATAAAGAAGAGAACAACAGACACCTGGAATGACCACCAGACCAATAAAAACACAGGGGAGAGGGAGCGTGTGCTAAAGACCCACCCTGTGGGCCCTCTGCTCACTGCCTGGGTTACGGGGTTGTTGGGACCCCTAATCTCAGCATGACGCAATCAACAGATGTAACTAACTTGCATGTGTATCCTTTAAACGATAACAATAAGAGTAGAATGCATTAAAAGAAAAATCCACGGTTACAACCAAAGACAATGCAAGGCTTGGTTCCGTGTGTGTGTGCACGCGCTCATGCACGCGCACGCACATTCGTGTGTTTCATGGAACTGGGGTGTTGAACACAAAAATCACTGCTAACATATGCAACTATAGCCATATGAGATTCGGGACACTTTGCAACTTCTACACGGAAAAGAAAACAATGAAACAAACAAAAAAAGGCATCCTACGCACTTGGAGAAACTATAAAATATCCTACCCCTGAAAGAGGTTGTTATCTAACACTTACAATAAACTGGTATGACTAAGTGAAAAACAACAACGACAACAACAAATATCCAAGGTAAAAGGATCTAAACAGACCTGAGTGAAAAGAAGGCAGGAAACTGACTCACAGGTGACAATTTCTCAATATCGCTAATCCTCACAAAAATGTGAATCAAAACCATACTTGGCTACCATCAAATTCCACCTAGAATGAGTATTACAAAAGACAAAAATCAACATTGTTGAAGGCAATGGTCAGTGTAGACTTGTAAAAAAAAAAAATCTTCTACACTCTTTGTGGAATGAAAATTACCATACACACTACAAAAAACTTTTGGAAATTCCTTAAAAAAGTAAAAGATAGGCCAGGCACGATGGCTCACACCTGTAATCTCAGCACTTTGGGAGGCTGAGGCAGGTGGATCACCTGAGGTCAGGAGTTTGAGACCAGCCTCACCAACATGGTGAAATCCCATCTCTACTAAAAATACAAAAATTAGCTAGACGTGGTGGTGGGTGCCTGTATTCCCAGCCACTTGGGAGGCTGAGGCAGCAGAATCGCTTGAACACAGGAGGCAGAGGTTGCACTGAACCGAAATTGCGCCACTGCACTCCAGCCTGGGTGACAAGAGCAACACTCCGTCTTTAAAAAAAAAAAAAAAAGGTAAAAGTACAACCATTACGCCAGCTAACAATCCCAACACTGGGTACATGTTTAGAGAAGATGAAATCCCTGTGTTAATCTGCCTTTTCACGTGCCCTGAAGCCCTAGTCACAATAGCCAAGATGCGGAATCAACCTACCTGCCTATCCACAGATGAAGGGATAAAGGAACCACAGTACATGTATACAAGGAAACACACATCAGCTGTAACACTTCAGGAAATCATGTCATCTGCAACCACTTGGAGAAACCTGGAAGACAATTAGGTGAAATGAAACGAGTCTGCCAGGGAGAGACCCACGCTGCATGACATCAGGTATACGGAATCCAAAAAACATTGTCTCCTAGAAGCAGAACTTCCAACAGAGGTCACTAGAGGCTGGGGAGAGCAGGGAGCCTCGGCAGGGATTGGTAACAGGTACAGAGTGACGCTCTGATATGAGGAATCCATTCTGGTGTTCTATTGCACAGCAGGGTGACTACGGTCAACAGAATCTAGAAAAATTTTTCAAAATCAGCTGGAAAATACGGTTCTGAATATTCTCTCCACAGAGAAATAATAATGATGGAAGGTCACAGAGATGCCAGATATGATGATTTGATCATGATACTACATATACATATGTCAAAATGTCCCTTGCACCCTTGGGTTATGTGTGTGTGTATACACACACACACACACACACACACACTCTCTCTCTCTCTAGAAACAAAACTGCCATCAAACATTGGTAGTATTCATTCTAACTGGAATGAGATGAAATCTTGAGTGGGATTTTCACTTACGCTTTTGTGTGAATCAGCGATGGTGAGTATCTTCTCTTTCACCTGTGCATCAACCTCATGTCTTCAGGTCCTCTGCCCAGTACTACACAACAAATTAAAACAAATTCAGAATAACGTAACAAGTACCACTTATCATACACACACAAAAATCAAAAACACACTCAAGATTCCATCTCACTCTACATGCAACGGATGCTACAAGAAAAATGGTGAAACACATTAAAACACAAAACAAGGTGTGGATTTCCAGAGGAGGAACCTGTCTCCACAGTTGGTGGGAAATGGTCAACTAGTATGCACACTAAAGAAACCACCTGGATGTACCTTGAAATCCTAAAACTACAACTACCGTTTTCTCCAGTAATTCTATTCCTAGGTACATATGCAGAGCACATGATCAGGACATGGAAGAGATGATCTGTCACCTCAGGTGGAATTCAGCCCTATGCACAAAAGCCAAGACAAGCAATCAGCCTCCCTGTCCATCCACAAATGAAGGGATGAAGAATCTCTAGTACACAGACACAATGGAATACTTCTGGGCCATCAACATTCATGGAATCCTATCATTTCCATGATAGGATTGCCCCTGGAGTGCAACATGACGACACCTGCAGATATTCTGTTCAATCAAATCAGAAATGCAGACAAAGACCAAGCCTGCATGTTCTCACTCATGTGGGAGCTGAAAAATGCAACTCACTGAAGGTGAAAGTATAGCAGTGGTCATCACAGACTAGGTGGAGGAGATGACATTAAGGATTGGCAACAGGTACACAGAGAGTTACAGGAGAGGAATACATTCTGGTATTCTACTCCAAAGCAGGGCGATGACACTTAACAACATGGTCGTGCTGTTTTCAAAACAGCTACCAAGGAGGATATTGAATATTCACACATCAAAGATATCAAACCTATACCTGGTCACAAGCCTGGGAAACTCCCTGATTTTATCCATACTCAAGGTATACAAACAAGTATCACAATGTCCCAATGCATCCCTAATTCTGGACATGAAGTATGAAACAAATGTTTAAAGGAAGGTGAAGGATACACGGCTAAAATTTCACATGGAACTACCAAACACCCACAGATCCTGAATATGCAAAGCAATCCTAGGGAATACAAGCTCAATTGGAGGCCTCACACTCCCCAATTTCAAATTACATGTAAAACCTCCACTCAATCTAAAGACTACAGTAGTGGCATAAAAATGAATCCATGAACCTAGGGACATAAGAGAACCTAAACGCACGCCTGTATGCAGTCAACACATTTTCTTCAAAGGAACGCCTAGAAGATGCAATGAGGCTGGGTGCTGTGCTTCACACCTGTACTCCCAGCACTTTGGGAGACCAAGTCGGGCAGATCACTTGAGGTCAGGAGTTTCAGACTAGCTTGGCGAAAATGGTGAAATCCCATCTCTAGTAAAAATACAAAAAATACTAGTCAGGTGTGGTGGCGCACAGCAGCAATCCCAGCCACTTGGGAAGATGAGGCAGGAGAATCGCTCGAAGCAAGGAGGCAGGTGTTGCAGAGAGCTGAGACCTCGCCACTGCACTCCAGCGTGGGCGACAGCATGAGTGGGACTGTGCTCCGAAGGGAAAAAAGATGAGATGAGGAGTCAGCAGTCTGTTCAATTGAGCAGTCTGAAATGACTGGATAGCCACATCCAAAACAATGAAATAAGACCTTGATGTTATACAATAACAAACATAAACTCAAAATACATTAAATACTAAACACAAGATGTAAAAGCATCAAACTGCTACATGAAAACACAGAGTGAGCTTATGTTTAGGAAATCCTGAATCTAAGCTCGCAGGATGTAAAAGCAAATAACAGAAAAAAACAAAAACAGGAAAAAAAACCACTTCCAACAATCAAAGTTAAAAATCCTGGTATCTGGGAAAACAAGGCAGTGGTGTGGCAAGAAGGGAGCTCCAGGCATAGGAACCTGCAGCTTGAGAGGGGAAGGGACCTGCCCAAAGCCACTCGGCAAGACAGTGACCCATGACACCAGGAAGGCTGTGCAAACCACTTCCTGCAACTGGCATCTCATTGCAGACACACCCCACTGTCAGGTCCAGAAAGCTGACCACACTGAGTTCCAGGAATCACCCAGAAAGCCTCGTGCCCTGAGTGAGCCATGGTGAGGGCCATGGCGGGGCAGAGCAGGGTGGTGGGCGCATGGGGGCCTGATATCTTCAACTGCAGTCATGAGGCTGACAATGAGCGAGCAATATGGATGGGTCCAGATGCAAGCCGTGCCTGGCCCATACTCCAGAACTGCTGGAACATCTCAGGGACCCCTGGGAGCCAGAAACCCAATAATTATCCAGGACGTTTTGTGTCCCCTGGTGTCTTGCACCAAGGAGACACTTGGTAAACTGGCTAAATGAAACTGACTTCTAATCCAAGCAGCATAGCATTTGAGGCAATATTAGGATCACAGAATCTTAACTGCTTGGTCTCTGATATTCCAGCATCCCAGAAAGGTCAGCTTAACATACATTCCCCAATGGGGAGCTCACTACCTTCAAAGACAGCGGGACTGTAGTTAGTTGGCGAGTTCTTCCAAACCTTAAGTGCGAATTTGCCTCTTTGTAACACCTGCTGCAGGTGGGCCTGACCTCAGATCCTGCCCACTGTCTAAGGCCACAGAGCAGAGAAGCAGGGGCCACCCCAGATCCTGTACCTGGCCACAGCTTCTCTGAGCCACAAAGACCACACTGAAGGGATTTTGGAAGGAAGACTTCAGCTCAATGAAAGAGCTGGTGTCACTCAGTTGTGATGGAGGGAGGTCAGCACAGGCCAACTGTGGGCATGGGCAGAGCTCCTGTGCCCCCAGAGCATGGCCAACACTCCCAGTGCCATTTGCAGCATTTATTATTCCAGCACCCACCTTTCATGTGACGACACAGACTGGAGCACGGTCAAGTGCGTGGGTCCTTCAGAATTGTCAGCTTGTGAATGCCTGGGATCACCCAGCCACAGGGCTGGCTTGGCACTTGGTGGACCAAGTCCAACTATCAAACTCAGAGGCAGGATGGCAGAAGCATGGGCCCTAGAGTCTCTGGGTTCAAACAGCCTCAGCCACTGACAGTGTAGGTATCACTGCAGCCTTTCCCTTCCTGGCCTCAGTCTCCTACCTGAAGAGCAGGAATAACTAGAACAGTTGCTGGGAGGATTCCCTGAGATGGCCACGCGCAGACTGTAGGAGGCACCTGCTACTTTCGAGGCCTCACAGGGTCTCGCCAGGCTCTGACACCGGGCTGTAGGAGCTTCTCTCCTTTCCTGATGAGCAGCTCAGAGCAGGGGCCCAAAGGGCGACCTTCCTGGCCACCCTGTCCTCCCTGCCCAAGGCATCCTCCACAGGTAGGATTTATCACATCACCTCCTAATTATCTGCAGTGCCTCAAAACTCCAAGGAGAGGCCGGGGGTGGAAGGAGACTGTCCATGCCTCAGCCCCAACGCTATCCTACAGCCTGGTCTCCAGGAGAGCCAACCCGCTCCTGTCTCAAGGCCTCCCTGGTGATGCCCAAGACCACCTGTTCACACACAGCCCCCCGTGACTTCACTGATGCCAAAACTGCCCAGCACTTTCCACGCATGCCATGCTCTCATCTGGACTTTTGGGGACCTCCCCCTGCCTCGTAGCAGCACCTTCCCAACCTCCCTCGCTTCTTGGATGCTGGGCTCAGGAATGCTCTCGCTGATGAGTCTGCGCCCTGCATCCTTACTGGTCCTGTCCAACTGCTCCTGCCTCTATACCGCACTCCCAGTCTCACCTGACCCCCAGTCCCCAGGGTCCACCCCTCTCACCTGGAGACTCCCAATCACAGGTCTCAACCCCCCTGCTGTTTCCCTACTACAGCCCTGGCAATCCGCATGCAAATCTGAGCACACCCCTCCCCCACTGCAAAACAAAAAACAAAAAACAAAAACACTCCGGAGGCCCCCCTTATCCTACCCTGCTGATGCGCACGTTGTTTTTTGTTTTGTGGTTTTTTTGAATGGGTCAGCTGGATATGAACCATCCTTTCCTGTTGCTCCTTCCTGGTCTTTGGGACTTTACACTGACTCCATTATCATGGAGGCATTCTTCAGACACCAATCACAGTGCCACCTCCTCCTCAAGCCCTCCAGCACTGCATCCCACTCTGCAGGCCGGCTGCTACTGCTGCCTCCTCCACAGTATCCACAGTGCCCAGCAATCTTCACTGAATGGATGGATGCCAGCTGTCAGGTGGCTAGCTGTTTTTAGTAATACACATCTTCTAGGACTTTACACTGAATCTACCTAGCCACCTGACAGCTGGCAACACTAATCTTGTAATCTCAGAACTATGGGAGGAGAAGGTGGGTGGATCACTTAAAACCAGGAGTTTAAGACCAGCCTGGGCAACATAGTGAGACCCTGTCTTTAATTTTTAAAATTTTTTTTAAAGGCCAAAGAAGACAGGATTTGGGGAGCTTCATGTGGAGGCTGACAGGAAGGGATCAAGAACTCATCCATGGCCAGGCCCACTGGCTCATGTCTATAATCCCAACACTTCGGGAGGGTAAGGTGGGTGAATGGCTTGAGCCCAGGAGTTCACCACCGGACTGGGAAATATAGACAGACCCCACCTCTACCAAAAAAAAAGAAAAATTAGCTGGGCGTGGTGGCACATGCTTGTGGTCCTAGCTACTTGGGAGGCTGAGGGGGACGATCACTTGAGCACAGGAGGCAAAGGCTGCAGTGAGCTCAGATAGTGCCACTGTACTCCAGCCTGGGGAACAACAAAAAAACCCAACTCATTCACGTGTCCAACTCTACCAGGACAAAAACTTCTGTACTTGGGAGTCTTCCAGTCTTCACCTTATATTATCTCTTCATCTGACTGTTTATTTGTAGCCTTTATTTATCTAGTTTTTTGTGATCCGCCCATCTCAGCTTCCCAAACTGCTGGGATTACAGGTGTGAGCCACTGGGTCCGGCCTGTTTTTTAAAAATAATATTTTATTATTTAAAACAACCCTTCATTGAGGTATAATTGAAACACAATAAAGTGGACATTCCAAGCATTACTGGATTTAAGTGCACAATATGATACATTCTGCCACATGTATACATCCATGAAGCCACTATCACAATCAAGATAGTAAACGTACCTGTCACCCCCAATGTTTCCTCATGCCTCTTGGTAATCCCTCCCTCCTGTCTCTCCCTGCCCGCCGCCATCCAAAAGCAACCATTGATGTACTTTGTTTCCATAGTTTGCATTTTATAGATTGTGGGATATGTAAAATATACTTGTGTGTGTGTGTGTGTGTGTGTGTACGGTGGAGTCTCACTCTGTCACCTACACTGGGGTAGAGTCTCAGCTCACTGCAACCTCCACCTCCAAGACTGTAGCTCTTCTCATGCTTCAGCCTCCTAGGTACCTGGGACTACAGGCCCATGCCACCCTACCCAGCTAGTTTTTGTATCTTTAGTAGAGACGGGGTTTTACCGTGTTGGCCAGGTTAGTCTTAAACTCCTGACCTCAAGTTATCTGCCCACCTCAGCCTCCCAAAGTGCTGGGATTACAGGTGTGAGGCACCATGCCCGGCCAGAACTACTCTTTTCTAAATGGCTTTTCACTTAGCATAATTATTTTGAGACTCACTCACGTGTATCAGTAGTTCCTTTCTATTGTCGAGTATTCTGCAGGACGGTGTACCACAATATATCCATTCATCTGCTGATGGACGTTTGAGTTGTTTCCAGTTTTGGGCTTTAACAAATGAAGCTGCTATGAAAATTCATGTATAAGTTTTTGCATGCACATATATTTCCTTTTCTCTTGGGTAAATACCTAGGAGTGGAATGCAGGGATCATAAGGTAGATGCATTTTTTTGTTTGTTTGTTTTTTGTTTTGAGACGAAGTCTCGCTCTGTCACCCAGGCTGGAGTGCGGTGGCCAGATCTCAGCTCACTGCAAGCTCCGCCTCCCAGGTTTATGCCATTCTCCTGCCTCAGCCTCCAGAGTAGCTGAGACTATAGGCGCCCGCCACTTCGCCCGGCTAGTTTTTTTGTATTTTTTAGTAGAGACAGGTTTCACTGTGTTAGCTGGGATGGTCTCGATCTCCTGACCTTGTGATCCGCCCGTCTCGGCCTCCCAAAGTGCTGGAATTACAGGGTTGAGCCACCGTGCCGGCCGGTAGATGCAGGTTTAATGTTTTAAGAAACTGTCAAACTGTTTTCCAAAGTGGTGTGCAGTTTTACATCCCCATCAGCAGTGTTTGGGAGTTCCTGTTGCTTTACATGTTCAATAGCTCATAGCATGGTCAGGTTTTTAAACATTAGCCATTCTTCTGTGTGTGTAGCAGTATCTCTGTGGCTTTAATTTGGCATTTCCCTAATGACTAATGATGTTGAACATCTTTTTGCGTGTGTCTTTGCCATCTGTACCTTAAGTATGTTCAAGTTTTTTCCTCATGTTTTATTATTGAGTTTTGCAAATTCTTCTTTTCTTTTTTGAGATGGAGTTTCACTCTTGTTGCCCAGACTGGAGTGCAATGGGGCGCTCTTGGCTCTCTGCAACCTCCGCCTCCCAGGTTCAACCAATTCTGCCTCAGCCTTCCAGAGTAGCTGCGACTACAGGCATACACCACCACTTATACACTGTTGGTGTGACTGTAAATTCCTTCAGCCATGGTGGGAAGCAGTCTGAAAATTTTTCAAAGAACTTAGAAAAGAACTACCACTCAACCCAGCAATCCCATAACTGGGGATATCTGCAAAGGAAGATACATCATTCTGGAAAAAAAAAAAAAAAAAAAAAAAGTCACTTGCACCTGTATGTTCATCACAGCACTGTTCACAAGAGCACAGACATGGAATCAACCTAGATGCTCATTAGTGGTGGATGGATAAAGAAAATGTGGTACATACACACTATGGGATACTACTCAGCCATAAAAGCGAATGAAATTATGTCCATTGCAGTATCATGGATACACAGCTGGAGGTCATATCTAAAGCACATTAAGCAGAAACAGAAAACCAAATACCACCTGTTCTCACTTACAAGTGGGAGCTAAGCACTGGGTACACATGGACATCAAGATGGAACAACAGACACTGGGGACAACCACAGAGGGGAGAGAGGGGTGAGCGCTGAAAACCTACATATTGGGTCCTATCTGGGTGCTGGGGATCATTCATACTCCAAACCTTAGCATTGCACAATATACCCACGTAACAAACCTGCACATGTACCCCTTGAATCTAAAGTGAATGTTTTTTTTTTTTTTAAATCTCATGGGATTCATTAGAGTAATTAAAAGAGGCTGAGTCCATCCATGTCCCATTCAAAATCCAAGAGTGGCTCACAAATGCTCTGGTCTTAGAGCTTCATTATGGGTTTTGTGATACAACACAAACAGGCAGAAGGGAACTGTATTCAATGTACTTGAAACGAACCGTCGCATATAAAACAATACCATTTGTAGCCAGGCATGGTGGCTCACGTCTGTAATCTCAGCAGCACTGTGGGAGGCTGAGGAGTCCGGCAGATCATCTGAGGTCAGGAGTTTACATTCCCATCAACAGTGTTTGAGGGTTCCCCTTTCTCCACATCCTCACCAGTATTCATTATTGCCTGTCTTTTTGACAAACAACTATTTTAACTGGGGTGAGATGATATCTCATTGTGGTTTTGATTTGTGTTTCTCTGATGATCAGTGACATTGACATGCCGCCATGCCCTCGGCTGGCCACAGCTCAATTATACATCTAACATTCACGTGGCTCAAAGAGTCCCTATGAAGCCAATGGGGCCACTGGTATCATGTAGAAGGATACAAGACACGAAACACCGTGTGCCAGCAGACCGGTATCGTGCCTGTGTCTTTAGCAGGAGTCCTCATGACTGTGCACACATCAGTCCAGGGCCTATTCTCTGGATCCTGCTCCCCAAGCGACACCTCAGGTGCAAAGGAACAAGGTCACATGGGAGGGCACAGGGCTACCCGGCTTAGAAGCCTGTGTCTCAAAAAGGAACTGAGATTTCTTTTAACAGTCCTAGCGTCAAAGTTTTCAAGGGTCCCAGCAAGGGACATACCTAGTTACAAACACCACTGCACTCAGGGAAACCCAAAGTATGGTTTACCTCTTGATTTTTTCTCCAAAGTAAACCACCAAAAAGTTGACCATAGACTTCAAAACATGTGTAACAGCAAAGTCCAACTGATGGCAGACTTCCACAATTGCAATTACTCTTCTCTAACTCTAGACGCCCCCGTTGTTTACAATTCATTCATAGCTCTCCCAATTCAGATAATGATGACCAATTACGGGATGTTTTTATTTGTAGTCTGGTAACGCAACACAGATGACATTCCACCTTTTCCAGGTTTCCAAGGGAACCGGCTCAGAAAGTTAACCCAAGTTCACATTTATTTCTACAGAAAGATAAAAAAACTTTTGTAACTTTATTCATGCATATGCAATACAAGGGTCAGTGGACTTTCTGAGACACCTTCAACCTCACTGACAAAATTTCAAGAGCTGTGACAAACCTTAATGTCAAACAAAGACTGCTTTATAACAGCAGAACTGCTATCACATCTGTCAGCTGGATCTGCCACGGGCTTTTCTGTGTCGTATCAACTGCTTCCCCATGTCTCTGAGTTGTTGAAAGTATCCCAGCCCCAAACACATTTGTTTTTCTTTCTTTTTTTTACTTTTTTGAGATGGAGTCTCACTCTGTCCCCCAGTCCAGAGAGCCGTGGCGCAATCTCGGCCCACTGCAGCCTCCGTCTCTACCTCCCGAGTTCAAGCAATTCTGCATCCGCCTCCAGAGTAGCTGGGGCTACAGGCGTGTGCCACCACGTCCGGCTAATTTTTGTATTTTCAGTAGAGATGGGGTTTCACCATGTTGGCCAGACTGGTCTCGAACTCCTGACCTCAGCTGATCCACCTGCCCTGGCCTCCCAAAGTGCTCGGATCACAGGTGTGAGCCACTGCGCCCGACAGGAAAACACATTTCCAGTTCATGCATACATATGCCAGGTGGGATGAACCGGCCCCGGGGCCCCCGACGGTGCTCATGCTTAGAGCAGGGTGATCCCCAGGCCCCAAGATGGCATGCTTGGATGCTGGCAGCAGGTGATCTGGCCTGTTGTTAGGCCCCGTGCTGGTGCAAGCACAAACCAGAAGTGGCAGGCAGGGCAGGTCTATCCCCTGGTCCCTAGATGGAGTACTTGTGCATTTGGGAGGTAGAGGATCTCTGGGAGGGGTCAGCCTGTCCTTAGGCCCTGTGGGAGCCTGCATGGACACAGGTTGTGGTTGGTGGGTTGGGGTGATCCCCAGGCCCCTGAATGTCATCCTTGGGCACCAGGGGCAGGTGGGCTGGGTCTCTTCTCGGTTCTCCCTATGATAGGTGTCTGTACCCATGGCAACAGGTGGGCAGAGCAACTTCCAGGCTCCCGGGTGGTTTGCTTGGGTAGCAGTGGTGGTGACTGGTTGTGAGTGGGGTGAGTCTGCATTCAATAGTCAACTCAGAAATCCCAGACACCATTTTCCATGCCAACTGACCTGCCCACCACCCAGAAAGACACTGGACACTGTGCCGTGTGGCTGGCCCAGCACTGGGCCAGGCCTCCGTGAGGATAAGGAAACATGGGAGGCAGGAAGTCTGGGCCCTGCCCTGGGGAGGGAGAAGAATGAGACACAGGCAGTGGTCATTGACCAGAAGAGACGGAATGAGCAGAGGATGCTGCCAGGCGCTGAGTATAAGGAATCATGTAGCTGAAGCTGTTCATCTGACATATACCAGAAACCATATAGAGTGAGAAAATAAACAAAACCAAACAATGCAACAAAACTTGGGCAAAGAACTGAAAGACATTTCTGAAAAGAAGGCAGGAAATGAACAGGTAAAGGAAAAGCTTGTCCACATCACTAACCATCACAAAAATGTAAACCAAAGCCACACTAAGAGAGAGTCTCCATCCACACAAAATGAATGTTGCCAAAAGCAAAAACATAATTTTTAACAGGCAATCACCAGTGTGGATCTGCAGACAGGAAACCTCTTAGATACTACCAGTGGCAATGGAAATTGGTGTACACACTACGAGCAATAGTCGGCAGTTCCTCCTCCAACGAAAAATACAACCACTACGTCATCCAGCAATCTCACCACTGGGAAATACAAAGTACATGGATGTATTATGCTTCCTGATTACAAATGACATAGAAGAGCCATAGTGATCCAAACAATATGGTTTTGGCATCAACATAAAAATACAGAACAACAGACACAACGAGGGAACCAAATACCAAACCCAAATTCATCCATGACGGACAGAGTTTTAAAAAATACACCCAGGGGATGGGAGACTCTGGGCTGCCTTCGGTCGGGCTGCAGAAGTGTCCTGGGGGGGACCTGCAGCCGTCTCTCACCTGGGCTCTGGATGATTTCTACTCCATGACGATTTCCAGTTTCCCCTCAGCCACCTTCAGAGTCAGGAGGGCTTCAATGGGGCTGCGACCATCTGTCCCAGCGTTTCCTGTCTGAATGACACACCGCGCGATCTACGTATACTGCAATGTGTAGCTGCGTGTACTGAAAGCGTACAGTTAAGATGACTTGCAACCGATGCTACTCTAAGTCTTAAAACATTTTTCAGATATCCCCAGACCAAAACAAACTAGTGACATTCCATGGTTTTGCAAACTGGCACCAGCAGCTGCACAGAAACAGCTCCCTATGCACCATCGGACACTCTCCAGACCCGCCCCTCGCTCACAAATGTAACAAATGAGCATGAACCCAGGCAGTCTTCCCTCCTAAGGGCCACATAACAACCTCTTATCAGTCAGGAAGCCTTTGATCTGGGCCAGGATGCTGACACACAGGGGTTAATTGTGCCTCTAATGCTGAGTGTTGCTTTCCCTCACTGGGCTAAGCCTCACCCTTGCATCAAGAAGGGCCCCCAGGGAAACTACTGTCTGACATCCAGGAGCCCACGTGGAATGTTCCAGCAACCTGAATGGCCTCGGCCACCTCTACTACCAGGCTTTCCCTCTGTGGGGCTCCCTTTCTGGCTCTTGCTCGTGCAGGCCAATCTAAAGTGGCTGACATGTCCTGCTCCCTCAGCTTCCCGGGTCACCCTGATGGCACAGGCAGGTGTCTGCATTCAAGAATGAGGTAGCCACAGGCCAAATTCCCTGGTGCGGGGGACAATGCCTGGGGCCTCCAAACAGCCAGCCCCAGATAAAGAATCCAGCTCTGACACAGCTCAAAGACTGTGCGGTGGACCTGGAGAGACGCTCTGGGCCTGTGTCCTCTTCTGGCTCACTGGATTCTCTGGAGGATGACTGAGACACTGGGCTTAAAGCTCTCAGCCTAGGGCCCAGAATGCCACGCGGAATCAAATCAGTGTGACCCGGGACTGAAGACCTCTCCTTGGCTGGGAATGGGGCATCAGGGTTGCAGAGACAAGGGGCACAGAGCGATGCCTGTGCCATCAGAGAAGAGACTGGGGATCTGGTCCACCTTGGGTTCCTTAACCTGTGCGCAAGGCCTTGCTGGGCCCTGAGCTCACCTCCCCATTGGGAGTCCATTGTGACTGCAGTCTAGCGGGGTCAATGTCCGCACTAACGCCGGAAAGAAGTCCCGGGAGATGCGGAGGGCATCCTGTACTGGCAGGCAGTCTGGGTGGTCCACAGGTGTGTGCTTCAGCAGGTCCTGGTAAGGAATGAGGTGGTGAATTGGGGGCTGTGTGTTTGGGGCTCAGTGAGAAGCTCCTGGGGAATGCTAAGTCTTCGCCAAAAGAATTCAAAGGGCAGGTACTCAGGGACCCACACTCAGGCCTGCAAAATCTGAACTGAAAATTAGAATTGGAGCAGCAGGGTTGACTCTAAAAGGGCCCCGGCTCGCTTGTCTCCCTGCTGTAGTCATTACTCTTTTTCCCCGGCAGAGGCAGCTGGGTGGACGCTCATCTCACCAAGCAGCTAGCAGACACACCCCTCTACCTACCCTGCAGCTGCTCCAAGGAAAATGGGAGACCAAAACACAGGGTTTGGGGAAGCAGAACGTTCCTGCCTGCACCAAGAGACCAACTGGCCAAGTGTCGAGCACAGTAGCTAAGCTCTATTGAGGCCCTGACCCTGTTGGCATGGTCACCACTGGTCAGGCAGGCATACTCAGGGCCCAGGATCCCTCTGCCCAACTTATCAAATGGGCTGTTCTCAGTGACTCTGGCACCCTCCAACCCTGGGCTCAGTCTTCTGAGAAACTCCTAAGCCCTCTCTGGCCCTTTAAGGGGCCATAACACTCATGTGTAGGACCACGATGCTCTGAGTGACTTCCTTGGTCAATGGGCTGCTACAGTAGAGCTGTTGGGGATGGCAGAGAGGAAAAGAACAATGACATACAAAGAACCACTCAACACCTCAGAGACCAGCTTTGTCCCCCACCTGCCTTGCTTCCCAAAAGAACACCTGCTTGCAGGAAGCCAAAGAGGGTCCACAGCAGCCTCCACCTCTGTTCTCACTTGCCGGGCAGACCAAGGAGCAAGAACAGGTGACACACAACCCTGGTGACCCTGTTCCCTCCCTATCCATGCCTACTCTCCCACCAGATCTGGCTTCTTCGAGGGCCGCCCCCCAATTCTCGCCAGGCCTTATCTGGCTCAGAGCAGATAATCCCCTGCACCTCCCACCCTGAAACACACAGCTAAACCCAGCACAAGCGAAAGAGGCCCAGCACACTCTGGGTCACATCCAAAGACTCCACAATAGGGGAGGAAACATGCTGTTTCTGAGGAATGACAGCTCCCCAGGCCTGGTCATTCTCAGACTCCTCCAGTCAAACGCCGGGCACAGCCAGCAGGGATCGTTCACTCTGATCCACACGACTGCTACTGCCTCCTCTATGGTAAGAGACCCCTCCACACAACCTCAAACCCAGACATAACAGGACAGGACAGGCTGGGAGCTAGGGAGGCAGGCCAGATCTCCACACAAAGGCTCTGCTCTTAAGCAGGAGGCAGCCTGAGGGACAAAGGTTTCCTGAAGCAACTCAGGTCAGGCTTCACATACCAAAGCTCCAAAGTGGACTGCAAAAGCACCAGCTCAGCCAGCCAAGAACCCAGGTGCCACACCCTTCTGAGACCCAGACTCCAAGTGAGGATCGCTGGGATTCAACAGCAACAGGAGGATGTGACAGCTGATGGACCAATACTTCCCAACACCCTTCCAGGAAGCAGCTGTGCCCCGCCCCTCCTCACATGACTCATTCAACTTCATTCCTGTTCTGGATGTCTCTGACCATGGGGTCATGACCTTTGTTCTCCTGCCATAGGAGCAGTGAGAGGCAGGATGGTGGTCTGGGAAGGAAGATCCTAGACTGGGTGTCCCATAGGACCAGGCTGTGACAGATCCCAGAGACAACACTCATGCCCCAGTCAGCCCCCAAACCCAACAGCTCCATAAAGTCCAGGATATAAATAGCCTGTGCACTGCTAAGCAGACACTTCAGAGAACAATCTGTTGGCTGTGAAGAAGATGCAGCCTCAGTAGTGTTCCACGAGCCTTCTGCAAGCAAAATCTTTTTTGCTTGAATGCCCATTAGAAACACTAAGGGAACTCTTAAAAGAAACAGGGCCAGACACGGTGGCTCACAATTGTAAATTCAGCAATGTGGGAGGCTGAGGCAGGACGACAGCTTGAGGGTAGGACTTTCAAGACCAGCCTGGGTGGAACAGTGAGATCCCATCTCTACAAAATACACAAAAAGTAGCATGGCATGGTGGTGCATGCCCATAGTCCCAGCTACGTGAGAGGCTGAGAAGGGAGGATTCCTTCAGCCTGGCAGATCAAAGCTGCAGTGCTCAAGATGGTGCCACTGCGCTACAGCCTGAGAAACACTGTATGGTCCCGTTTCAAAAAAGAAAAAACAAAACCAAACCAAAGATACCTGTGTCTCCTGCCCCATCAAATAAATCCAAATCTCTGCGGGTGACTCAGAGTATTAACATTTTTAAATTTCGCCTTTACTGAAGTAAACGTATAGTAATGGTTGAAAGCCACCGCCTTATATAAATACACTTCCTATGACTTATTTGTAGCCCTTTTGTATTTAGCAATTTCTACAGAGCCTCTATGTGGGCTTCGGAAGCCGGAATGGGCAGGGCGAGGTGTGAGGTGTTCTAGGAAAGTGAGGGTAGAGCACAGTTCCCAGCCAGGGGGACCCATTTCTGAGGCTAAGACACCCACTGGGGGCTCAGTCGATCTTCAGAGGGAAAATCACACCTCAGAACCCCAGAGACTCAAAACAAAGCTCGAGTTCAGCAGATACCTGCCAGTGGGCCCTGTAGCGGCAACCGCAGGGAAAACTGCCACTGCACTCTCAGCTCCCTCCAGCCCCCTCTCAGGTCCCAGCAGGAGGTGGTTTATGACTAAGCTCAGAGGGCTCAATAAATGGCGGGTTGAACCTCAGAGGAGTTATTAACAGGCCTATAGTTACCTCAAGACTCCACCTGACCAGGGCCAAAAATGGGTCCAAGGAGGGCAGCCAGGAAGAAAGCAGGGTAGAGAGGAAACACAGGGAGAAGGGGCCCTGGGACCACGTCGGATACGGAGGGAACCAGGGGAACGAGGGCAGCCCTGATGATTGTGCTCCCCACAACCCCTGCATGCCTGTGTCCCCTGATAATTCAGGGTGAGGAGCTCACTCTTGCCCTTCACCTGTTCCTGGGCTCTGGCAGGCTGGCCTGCTTCCTGCCCCAGCCTCACCCACTCTCCGCACTCCTCACCACTGATGTGGGCAAGCTGATCTCTCTGGTTTGCTGGGCTCTCACTTTCTGCCCAATGGCACCGAGTTAACTTCTTTCCATGCTTTATTCTGTGTCATTAGAAAGGGAAGCAATTCTCACTAACGCCATTTCTCAGAGGAGAAAACAGGCACAGGGATGTTCTATGACTCTCTCACGATCACAAAGCTACAAGTGGGAGCGGGGCTTTGAACAGAGGTCCACCCATGCTCCTGAAGTTGAGCCATCCTCCAAGGAAAGGACAGCACTATAAAAGCTCAGTGAATGGGGAAGAAGTGTCCACACTAAGACCTGACCAGGCTGGAACCCTGATCTCCAACTTCCAGCCTCCAGAACTGGGAGAAACACAATTCTCTTCTTGATGAGCTCCCCAGGCTACGGTTCTTTGCTGAAGTAGCCTGAACTGGCCCAGGAGTGCTATTCCACCATCTGTGTCCTACTCCATCATTCAGAAGGGAGTCACTAAGCCCTCAGTGCTGTCTTTGTGGATGCTGCCCACCCTAGGCTGAGATGAGGCATAGGGTCTGGGACTAAATAAAATGAGAAGCCACTGGAAGGTGCAATGTCAGAGCAGGAGGATGTCTGAATTTCATTTAATCCCAACCTTGTATAGTACTGCAGCATGAAAGACGAGGCCCAGAGCAAAAGTGCCTTTTCCTGAGATCATACTGTGGAACCCAGGCCCACTGGAGTTGTATTCCATGCTACCTCTCACCCCGTCTTGTAGCTCTTCCATCTCAAAGTATGTGCAATATCTACAGGGACCACAACACCAAGAGTTTTTTAAGATTTATCTCAAACACACCTCATGAGTTCCCTAAGAAGGGTTATGATGCTAGCATAACTCCCATTGTGCAAGGTGGGGAGAGCCCAAAACACCAAAGGAGTTCTCTAGGGTCTCACAACTGCTAAGATAAAGACTGTTTGACCCAGCACTGGCTCCTTAAACCTGGGACCCCGGTCATATCCAGGTCTTCACAAGGTGCTAAAGAGGCACACTTTTGCATAATGGTGAACAGGTAAAGGAGTTGACGGGGAGGGTGAGCGGCCAGAAGCCCAGAGGGGCCTTTGAGTAGGTCTTATGGAGAGGAGGAGCTTACAGGATGGAACCTACAAGATGTGACCTCACTTCCTTGCTAACAGACCCCCAGTAGAACTTAGAATTCTGGTAACTAGGCACCCATATTATACACACAGCCCCATTTCCAGTTCATTTGGTAGGCGACACTGCGGAGAACAACATGTTCTCCTGCTGTGTCCCGACGTGCTGCCGACCTCCTCGTCGCAGAAGAGGCCAAAATGAGAGTCTTTCTCGAGAATATAGACATTGGTTCAACCCTCACCCTCGACGCCTCTGGCCCTTTGCCAGAAGGCACCCTCAGGTAACACAGGGCCCAGGGCAGGCCCGTCCAGGCTAGGCCTCAGCGGTGCCCATCAGGGCAGCACCGAGTCCCTCCCCATATGTTTGGGGGAAACAGGAGATGAGGGGCCCTCCCTGAACAGGAGCAGGTAGGTTGTCAGGTGTTTGGAGCCTGGTAGGTATGTCAGGTTTACAGCCCAGACCATGCCTGGCAGGATGGAAACTTCAGTGTCGAGGACACAGTTTGCTGCTCAGATGTGAATCTCAATTCATCTGTGGGAGACCTCAACCTTCTATGGCTGGAGGTCTATGTAGATGCTCCTATATGCCAAATCCTGTTGGGGATGGGGACACCAGGAAGGAGTTCTAATGGGGGTGTGCCACTGTGGGGTCAGCCAGGCAGGCCACTGACACCTCTTGGCCCGGCTCTCGGGCACTCTCTCTTTGCAGAGCTCCACACAGCAGATCAAGCAGGAGCTGTTGGATGGATTCCATTTCTCCATCTTCTTCAGAAAAGGACAGGGGCCCACCGCCACCAACCATGGCCAGTGCTGGTCTGGGGTGAGACAGGGCACAGAAGGGTCTCCACAGACAGGGACTCCAGAAAACCAGGGTGGGCCCAGGACTCAGACATGAATATGGGGACTCCCTAAGCTCTGTCCTAGGAATTTCCCACTTGAGTGACCCACTGTCCTCTCCCAAAGGAATTTGGCTGCCAGTAGTCCCCAGTGGCAACCTGGTTACAGGCAAAGTCCCTTTCACCTATCAGAGGAAGATGAGGGAACATCCTTGTTCTCACTTTATGCTATGCCAGGAGTATCTCCGCATGTTGCCACAAAGAATTGAGTACAGTGATAACACTGTAGCAACATACTCATACTGTTATCATTTTAACTCCCCACCGTAAGTGTATCTCTGGCAACAGGCATCTCTGCTGCCCTGCCCTGCGAGACCTCCTGCAGGACTTAAAATCCAAAACTTTAACACAAATAAGGTGGGGGTGGACACTGATTACAACAAAAGAAGGTGAAGCTTCTTTATGGATCTGTTTTTAAAGTGTCACCTCACAGAACTCATCCCTGCATCCCCATCAGGAAGGAGCTGCACCCTCACATCTCACTGTAATAGTCCTTAAGGGAGGCCATGCTCCACAGAGGTCAGCCTCTGAGTGCTGGTGGAGCCTGTCATGATAAAATTCCCTTTCTAGGCACCTGTTCTGCAGGGAGCATAATCCTCTGTGTGTCCTAATAGGCTGGAGCAGTTTGCCAGGGCTGCCATAACATGGCACGTCACTGAAGGGCTTAACCACAGACATCTGGTTCCTCACAATTCTGGAGACTGGAAGTCCAACATCAAGTTGTCAGCCTGGGGTGGTTTCTTTGGGCCTCTCTCCTTGCCTTGGAGATGGCTGACTTCTATCTCAGTCAGCACAGGGTCTTCTCTTCAACTTCTCTGTGCGCTCACCACCTCTCCTTGTTAGAACCCCAGGCATATTAAATTAGGGGCCAGTCTAATAAACTCACTTCACCTCAATTACCTCTTGGAGTACTCTGTGTCCAGACCCAGTCACATTTTCTGGGGTTGAGAATAGAAATAGTTACATTTGGGGGAGGGAACACAATTCAACCCATAAAATATACAAATATCCTGTGGAAGATAGACACCCAGGAAAGGGATATCTGGGTGAAAAGATACGCAGATAGCGAGTTTCAACAGCTCTAGCCAGTTGATTTTCCAGAAGGGCTCCAGCTGGTCACACGGTCACCAGCAGCCTCTGAAGGTAGCTGCTTCTCTGACTGCAGCCTCCCCTGAATACTAACATGCTTTCAACTTTTTGCCAGTCTGCTGTCTGGATGGCAGAGAAAATCACCTAGTTTCATTTCCCCTTTCAAACATACATTTGCTTAACCTTTCACGGCTTCAGTAACTGCCTAAGTTTTCTCTTCCCCGAGTCGCCTGGCAAATCCTGGGCCTTGGGATGCACTTTCTCCCACTCAGGAGTCTTTCAGAATTTTCCACTTGGCCGGGGCTGGGATGGCCAAAGCTGTTTCTCCAGACTCACGTTCATGTTAAAGGAACAAAAACAATCATATCCCTCTTGTCCGGTGTGCAGTCGCTAAAATGAGGAGGGGATGAGGCCTCTCCAGGCCCTTCCCCTGCGTATCAGAAGTGGAGCCTCAGGTGGCCTACAGGGAATTTCATCCAGTCCTCCCCATGGAAGGTGCTCCCTTCTGACCCGGGTGCTGCTGAGCAGACATTTGACATCCAAAAGCCCATGTCTCTTCTCTACCATGAGGGTGATTTTTGAGGATTGCAGGGATGATGCTCTTCATGTAGGCTGTTGATACAGAGGGCGCCATTGCCCCACAGCTGAGAAACACCATGACGGTGCCTTGAAGGCGTGAATCATTTTATCACTTCTCCATCCTCACATACAATTTTACTTGGAAAGCCTAGAATCCTTTTCACCATGGGCAATCAGGTTCTCCACATGCACAAGTCCCTGAAGGGCTGGTGCTTCTTGGTGTGACTTCCAGATCGCGATCCTCTGGTGGTTCATGGTGTTACCACTGACTCCCATGCCCCTCCTTGTCCCCACAGTATGAAAATGAGATCTGCAGGATGCCAACTTTCCAGCCCCGCACAGGGGAGAAGCTGTTGGACTCCCTGGTTCCAGCCTTGCTAACTAAACCCATCTCCTCCTATGCCACCTGCCTGGGCCCCTCCTGGGACTTTATCACCGTGCCACACTTTTTGGAACTACTGGTTAGAAGGTGAGTGTCCATCCCCTCCAAGGCACGGAGGAGCCTCTGTGCCCTACTGGCTGAGTCTTGAAGATGCAGCTCTCGGAGCCTTGGTTGGCTCCTCTGGAACAGGGAGTAGCCAGAAGATGAACCTCACAGGGTTCTTGTGGGGACTGAATGATCTAAGACATGGCAAACAAAGGGGTCCCTAGAGCCTAAAACTCTGGAAAATCTGCTGCGGGTGCTGTGATTCGTGTTTATTACTTTTCCCCTTCACTGAAGCAGCTCTCAGCATTCTGCCTCAATGGCTCATATCCTTCGCTGTTTGGAAAAATACATAGCAAAGCAAGTCTACCATGGCATTGGTAAAGGATGTCTGAGATTCCTTCTGGTTGGTCTTCTTGACACAGACAGAAGAGGGGTCCCTTGGTGCTGAAAAGGGAGCCAGAGGCCCACAGACAACTGGAGATGCTCGCTGGGGTTCTCCAACGGTTGGGGTTCACACATTCAACACATACATACAAAACACCTCATTTGTGCACTGCTCTTCTTGTGGCTTGGCATTATTTCATAAACAAAGCAGATGACAATCCCTGGGCCTTGATTCTACTTAGACTCAGGCGCTCACAGGAGACAGAACAACCAGGTCATATCTACAGAATGTTAGAGTTGAAACCCTCATGGTCTCCTCTACATATGGTGGCATCCTCCCAGATACTGACTAGAATGACGGAGCCCAGCCACAAGTATACACTGGGTGGATTTAGGGTTCTGAAGGGCCTTTTCACCCACAAAACATGGGGGAAAAGAATGGACTCTGGCTGGGGAGAGACTCAAGGAGCCCTGGGGCACATACCTCTTAAAATTCCCATGAGAAGGCTGACATCTGGGGACTTCCCCCGCAAGAGGCAAATAGTGAGTTCTGTAAATGGAGACTTAGGTGCCCTGCAAAGGAGAGCTGAGGCCGGGGTCACAGCTGGCCACTGAGAGACTCATCCCTAGCACCATGGCATCCCAGCTCTCCCTGTCCTCCTCCACTCTACATCTGCCCCCACCCTCCTAACCCCAGGATCAGGGGACCCAGAGCTGGAGCTGTCATGAGCAACCTGCTCGCAAATCTCCCTGGAGCTGCCATCTTGAGTGCCCAGGTGCACAGTGCTGTGCTCCAGGGCCTTTGGAAAGAGAATGTCTGTAGGACGCTGGGGCACAGAAGGGTCTGTACAGTCCTGCTGCATGGCCAGGTCTGCCCCTTCCAGGTCACCACTGATGGCTTGGCGGTAGGGTGGGGCTGTCCTCTACACAGGCTGCAACAGGTCAGGGGCCCAGAACCACACAAGGGTGCCCTGGAGGGTTGTGTGGGAGAAGGCCAGGTCTCTGACTCAGCTGTCCACTCCATCGCCAGAACCATCACCTGCGTTTTCTTCACCTGGCCCCTTGAAAAAACTTCATTGTGCTATCAGCCCTCGCAACGGTCATCTTTCCAGATAAAGCTGGCCTTCAGGAACTTCACCAGGCCTGGACTGGGCATGGAGGACCACCAGGAACTTGTCCTAGGCCAGTTGCTGCCTCCGGAGCCCAACAAGGCCAAGCCAGATGGTGAGGTGGCTTGCAGTCTGGAAGACTTTCCAGGGGTGGTGTTTTGGGGCTACAAGTCCCTTAAATTCCATTCAGTCACTTCTGTGCTTGGAAAGCCCAGTGAAAAGTGACTGGTGGGGTGACCTTTTCCCCTTTTCCAGATCCTGCTCCACATCCTGGGCCACAGGCATTAACAATGCCGGCCCTGGAGCCAGCACTACTACTGCTGGCGGAACTGGGGCCTGCTCTGGAGCCAGAGTCACGTGCGGCCCTGGATGCACCAGAATATCTACATTCACCACCAGCACCAGCCAGAGGGTCTGCTCCCGTGACAGTGCTAGAGCCACAGTCAGCCCCAGAGTCCCCCTGTTCCTCTCCTGTAAAGAACCAACCCACTGAGGAGCTGCCTGATGTCACGACCTTCCCTCCCAGGCTGCTGGCAGAGCAGCTGACCCTTATGGATGCGGTGAGCAGCTAGGCTTTGCAGGCTGTGCCTCTGGCACCAGCTGTCTCAGACCAGCCTCTCCCTGAGAAGTGGCCCATACCCTGGGACCAATTGTAGCTCCACTTCTTACCAACCACGGGATCTGGATGAGTTTCCTCATCCACAAGTCTTCCCTGTCTGCATGTGGACAGCAGAGATGGGACATCGCCCATGCCAGCTACACAGAGGGACTGTACAGATTGAAAGACAGGGGATGGACAGAAAGCAGGGCAGGGTGGTGATCACTGAGGGGCAGGCAGGGCCATGGGTCACTCACCCAGCTGCTCAGGAGCCTCACTACCCTCAGCGCTTATTAGGTACCTGATGCATACTAGATTCTATGGCAGACACCCAAACAGAGCCCATAGTTGCAGCTGCCACAGGGAAAGTGCACCGGTATGGAGAGAAAGAGTACAGGGATGATTGCATGGGAGGAAGACGAATCCTCAGGACGGGCAGGCCTGAGCCACCCTCTAGTTCTTGGAAGTGCGGATGGCCTGGGAGAAAATGTCACTCTCTCTTCCCACTCTTGTTGGGTTCTGGGACATGATGCATTCAGGGCCCTCGGTGGGCAGAAAATCAAAGCCGGAGACTCCCACATGTCTGAGGCCCATTTTAAAGCTTTTTGAGCTCCAGCTCAGTTCCTGAGAGAGACCGTGGATGACTGTGAGCTCAGTCCTTGCCTGGGACTGTGGGTGACTCTGAGCTGGGGTGTGCTCTGTCTGTGACACTCTCCTCCTACCCCCAAAGGAGCTGTTCAAGAAGGTGGAGCTCTACGAATGTTTGGGCTCCATCTGGGGCCGACGAACTAAGAAGGGGAATGAGCACGTGGCACCCACAGTTCGTGCTACCATCGCACACTTCAACAGGCTCGCCAACTGCGTCACCACCTCCTGCCTCGGGAACCATGGCATGAGGGCCCAGGACAGGGTCACGGTGGTGGAACACTGGATCAAAGTGGCCAGAGTAAGCTATAATTGGGCCTGAAGATTCCCTCTTTAAAAATGGGGAACTGCCTCTTCTCCTCCATCAGCTTTAGGATTGGCATCTGTATCTCTGGCCTGAGCCCTGCACATCCCCTAGGCCCTTCTTGCCAGAGCTTCATGGACCTTGACTCCCATGGCCCAGTGGGGGCTGCTCACTTCGGACCTGCACTCTTCCTTTGGTTGAACTAAAATCCTCCTAGATGAGTGACATTCACTCAGCCCCAGGTGTCCCCTCCTGAGGCTCCCTGGGCCTCTGCTTTGTCCAGGAAGGGAGATCTCAGCAGAGTGGGCTGAGGCTGAAGTGGGTCGGGCTGCAACTCTGGACCTAACAGCTCGCTCTTCCCTCTCCAGGAGTGCCTAAGCCTCAACAACTTCTCCGCGGTGCACGCCATTGTCTCTGCTCTGCGCAGCAACCCAATACATCGGCTACACAAGACGTGGGCAGGAGTGTCCAGGTGAGGGGGGCTCTCTCCACGGGAGCACCAGGGTTGACCTAGGGACCCATAAGACTCCCCACGTGCCCTCGACTCTGAAAGGTTCTTGGAGACCAGGGACACTGGAGGCAGGGATGGCCTAGTATGTGTGGTCACTAAGCTGCCCTGGACTTCTAGGCAAGGATTTCCAACTCAGGACTAAGGATTTTTAACGATCAGGAACAGACTGGAGCCAACTGGGGGCTTTCAGGTGTTTGCACCCGGCAGTGGAACTGTGTCCAGCTGGAAGCTAACTGTGAACACGCAGGGGCTCATGTGAAGTGGAGATGGGCCAGGGGAGGAGCATGACGGGTCCCACCCTGGTCCTCTGGAGCCCTTGTCAACAGAGGACCCCACTGGAAACTCCCACCCACTAAGTTGGGATTCTCTGGGTTTTCAAACAAAAGGGATTGGATGGGAACTCACAAATCTCTCTGCTTATTCACAAATTTACCCTTCTTTCTTTCCTCTGTCCATAGCAAAAGCACAAAGTATCTAAAACAACTCTGCAAAACAGACACTGCAATGAAGCGGGACCTGCTGATCAAGGTACAGTGGAGTCTGGGAGATGTGGGACAAGTGTTTAAGGGTCAGAGGAAAGACTGAGTTTGGAGGGCATTGGACCCGGTGTGCAGTGGTTATTTTGTTTTCTTTTGACTCATCTACTAAAAGTGGACTTGAAAATTTTCCTCCATGCCTACCTAGGGCCAACAGGGAGAGAGGTGTGTGGTCCATGGGCATGTGGTGGCACAGGAGTAGGAGGCCCTGGTAATGGGATGTGGCAATGGCTGCTGGGCTGCTGAGCCAGGGTGATGAGTTGCAGCATTAGCAGGGTTCTGGCTCCCATGCTGGTCCATCCTGCTGGCATGGAGCTTCCTCCAGGCTGGGGGATGGTTATGGTAGGTGGGACTTTCTTCCTTCCACAAACTGGCCGGCAATTCCTGAGGAAGCCAGGCCTCTGCTGCTGCTTCTGTCTGCAGCGCACCTCCACGGGCAGGGGGCCTCTGCCCACACTGGGGCAGAGGGGGAAGGAAAACAAAGGAAGATCATGTGCCAGGGAGTCCAGTGGACCTCACAGCTATGGGTACCAATGGGGATGCTCAGGACACACATACGTGTTTCCTGGGACTCCCCACTCTGCCCTTTGCAGATACCCGAAAACGGTCATGTCACAGGACTGTCACCAGTTATCAGTGACACAAGCTCATGACTGGGGGATTCATCATGCATTCCTAGGGGATCCTCCCTGACCAGATCTCAGAATATTCCATGCAAATGAGAAGACAACTTGTCACCCCACCCAGGATTCTGGAAAACCCTGCCATGTCAGTCAGAGATGGCACCGCAGGAGGCCACTTCCTGAGTGGAGGAAGAGAGTTCTCTGCACAGAACTCCCCTGGGAGATCACTGGCGAGGCAAAATCTTTGGCATAGCTCAAACCCAGTTTGTGTGGCAGAGACTCCAGTGGGGCTCAGATAGGCAGGTGCCACTTAACCAGGTCTCCTAAACCGCCCTGTCCCTTTCCTATCATGACTGTGCCTGGCTGGAGACCCAGACACTCAGACACTCCAGAGAACACGACCCTGATGGGTGGTGGTGCTGGGATATGGGGTGAAGGCAGCCGAGACAGAGCCTCCAGGATGGGGAGGAGGCGCCTTCTCTTTCGGGTCCCTGGGGAGTCACTGCCTGCTCTGGGTCTCCACTTCCTCATCTGGAAAATGAAGGGATGCTGAGCCTGTAGCGCAGCCCTCACAGAATGGAAATGAGGGTCAAGAAAAGAAAATAATTTGTGGGTGCTCATGCCTCGTTCTTCCTCAGAGGGATGAGGGTGAGAACAATGGCAACAGCTACGGGAAACAGTACTAAGGAGGCCTTGTGAGGTAGCTGTGGTTTTGATCACTCTTTACAGAAGAGGAAACAGTCACAGTGAGGCCTGGCTGCATGACTGGGTGACACACACAGGGAGTGTGGTGCTGGGCCAGTGGTATGAGCACCTTGCCAGGTGATTCACACCAGTCCCTGGGGATCCAAGGGCGGGGTGGCTGGGCTGTAACTGGGGGAAGGGAGGAGAGCCTCACTGTCTCTATCACTGACACCTGGCAGGCGGGGAGCTTTAAGGTGGCCACCCAGGAAAGGAACCACCAGAGAGCCCAGATGAGGCTACGGAGGCAGAAGAAGGTGAGTGAGCCTGTGGCATAGAGGGATCACAAGAGATCACAGGACAGGGTTCCTTTCCCCGCCAGCTGGAGGCCTCCATATCGAGACAGCAGGTGCTTCCTCCCCAGCCCTGTCCTCTTGTGGCCACTGGGCCTGGAAAACCTCTACTTGAGAGACCAGAACAAGGGTCTGGGAAAGCTGGACTCAGAGTGGATGTGGGGAAGGGTAAGGTTGGGACCACACGTCCTTGTGACTTGTTAATATCCCTAGACTTGGAGGTCATCTGGGATAGAGGAGGCAGAGAATAGGGAAAGGCAGCTGAGGGTCTATGGCTGCTCCATCCAGGAGACCTAGGGAGGGGGGTTCTGGGAGACAGGGGCTGATGGGATTTCATGAGACAGGACAGTGGGCAGCCATCTGATGGCCAATACTCATCACCACTTCCCCAACCCTCCTTGGCACAGGGTGTAGTCCCCTTCCTGGGGGATTTTCTGACTGTGTTACAGAGGTTGGATTCGGCCATCCCAGACGATCTGGATGTGAGTGAGCCTGGGGCAGGTTGGTTGGGAACCAGGATCCTGAGGCTTGGGAGGAGAGGGTCATGGACCGAGCCCTTAGATCTCAGCCCTAAGCAAACCTCCTCTCCTGAGAGCCTCACAGCTGCTCCTGTGGGTGGGGGTGTCAGGCCCATCTCATCACCTCTGCGTGATGGAGGCTCCATGGCAGCCACCAGTCCCTATCCCTGAGTGGTGAAGCTGCAGAGCTGCCTGACCGCAAAGCTGCTCAGGTGTGGGCTGAGCTGGACTCAGTGACTCCCCAGGATAGTCCCGTAATTGGAGAGTGAAATTGAGCCTCCCCAAGGGCAGGCAGTTCCAGGGTCACTGTGTGCTTTCTTTCTATAAGAGACCTCAGTTTCCCTGTCTGTCATCAGAAAAAGGTGGGGCAGAGTGTCCCTGAGCCTCAGCTCCCATGCCCCCTGCTCTAGAGCCCGGAGTCTGAGGCAGATCCAAGTCCTGTCACGCGCACATCCCCTGACCCTGGTGTCCCTGGCAGTAGTACAGCATGGGAAGGGGTGGAGTGGGGCTGGTTGTGGGCCATTGACCTTTGTGATGGATTCTGTCTGCCTTCCAGGGCAACATCAACAAGAGGAGGAAGGTGAGCAGCTGGGACGCTAACATTGGAGGAGGGTATGGATGTGGACCTCATAGTCCACCCTGGGCAGGACACTCCCTGGCTCCATCCTCTACATCTTAGGTTTACTGGGAGGGGTTGACACACACAGGAGGAGGAAATCTATCCCAGTGGAGAGTGGGAAACGCACTGGATCAAAGACCAATTCCTGCAGGAGGGGATGTTTACATCCAACTCTGAGAATAGGCTGGGGGCTGCATGGGGCCCCGGCAGAAAACTGCCCCAGGGATCAGCCCCTTCTCCCTGCTTACCAAAGGTCCCCTCAGCATCTTCCACCCAGGCCCTGTCAGCATCCTACCCTCTGTCTCTAGGAGGTCCGAGTTCTGCAGGAAATGCAGCTGCTCCAAGTGGCTGCCATGAACTACAGGCTTCGGCCTCTTGAGAAATTTGTCACCTATTTCAAAAGAATGGAGCAGCTCAGTGACAAGGAGAGGTGAGGGCCTAGTGGACGGGCAGAGGGTGGGAGAAGGCGCTCCATTTTTTTTTTTAACATCGTCTAGCTCTGCGCCCAGGCTGCACTGCAGTGTCGCCATCTCTGCTCACTGCAACATCTGCCTCCTGGGCTCAAGACCTTTGTCAGCCACCCAAGCAGCTGGGACTACCGCTGTACATCATGTCCCAGGATATGGTACAGCAGGTACAGACACCATGTCCTGTTGTTCTGCTGTTGTTGTTCTGGTACAGATGGGGTTTCACGATGTTGTCCAGGCTGGTCTAAGTCCTGGCCTCAAGCAATCCACCCCACACGGCCTCCCAAAGTACTGACATTACAGGTGTCAGCCACCCCACGTGGCCTAGACGAGGCTCTCCTGTGGCCAGCTACAGAGAGCCTATGGCCATGACTCCACGGCCAGCATCAAGCCCTGTTGCATGGGGACCGCTGGGGACCCAGGATTCCAGCTGGGTAGGCACTGAGAGGGGACCCGATGTGTGGCTCATGGTGGCCTCACAGCTACCTCTCTATCCTGCAGCTACAAGCTTTCCTGCCAGCTGGAGCCCAAATCCCAGTAGGCCAGCAACATCCTGCAGTGGCTGGGACCCCACCGGGATGTTGGTCAGAACACCGGCTCTGCACCATCCTTCACCCAGACCGTGACACCAGGAAACCACATCTAGGAGGCTGGCAGCTCAGCTGCATCTGGCCCCTGCTCCTTAACACAAGCTGCTCCTGCTGGCCAGGATCAGGCCATGGGTCTTTTGCGAGTCAGGCGGGAGACCATTTTATGTTTACTTTCTTTACTGTATAAGTAAGGGTTTTTTTCTAAGCTTTCGTTAAAATAAAATTTTAAAATGCTATTCAAAATGTTCTACAGTTGTTGGAATGAGAAAAGTAACTCCAGTGCAGTAACCGTATACCAGTCTTTAGGATTCATAGTCTAGCATGTCAAATTGAGGCTATGGCTGAACAAGTCATGGAACAGCGTTCATGTTACACATACCAACCGTTTAATGTTTTCCTTCTTTATTCAAATTGATTATTGTTAACTCTGTTTAAGGAAAACAAACAAACAAACAAAACAAAAACCCTTAAAAACCATAGCATGTCACCCAATCTACCACACTTGTTCTACTGACCAGCTACTCTCAAACTTAAATTCTAGTTAAATTCAACTTCCACTGGGTTACTTTACTTTCTTAAGGTTTAAATCTCTAATGAATCACTTAAATATTTACTGAAGAGCTGGAGATGGGAGGTATTTCAGCAACTGGTAGGCTGGCCTTCTCCAGAAGTCCTGGGCAGGTGGGAGCTGGCCATCAGTCTCCACGAAATACAGATAAACGTTTTCCACTATGGATCTTCCCAGACTTTCTGACACTTCTCCCCTAAGTGGACATCAAGGAAGGAGACAATCGTTTGAACCCAGTATCTAAAGGATTTCCCACAGCTTAATTTGAACACAACTCCCTTTGTGCTGTAACAGACAAAAACAAGACAAAGAAGTCAACATTTCAGGGTCTGCAATATCATACCTCTAAATCAACACCAAATAAACACCTAAACCCAATCCTGGAGCCGCAAAGCTCCTATAAGGTAAGTAGGAGTCTGTATCTCAGCAAAACTTGTATCTCTGCACGCAGTTTGCAAAAAAGAAAGAAAACAAGAGCAAAAATTATCTATGGCAAGAAACCCTTAGACCGTGCAATTGATTTGGCAATACTTTTTCTTATTTATTGTTCTTTTTGGATGGGACACTAAAATCACTGCTAACAAATGTGAATACAAACACATGAGACTATACATCATTTTAGAGCTTCCGCACGGGGAAGAGAAACAATGAACTATTAAAGAAAGCATCATACAGACTGAAAGAAAGTTCGGCAGAATCATATCTGTGAATGGGGTTGTTATCTGACATGTACGAGAAACTAACACTACTCTAACTGGGAAAATGAACAAAACCTAATACCCAAGCTAAAACTGGACAAGGAACCTGAACAGGCACATTTGAAAGAAAAACATGAAATTGACAGGTCAAAGAGAAGTTGCTCAACTTCACTAATTCTCACAAATGTCTAAGTACAAATCACACGCAGATACCTCTCACTTTAATTAGAATGAAACTTATCAAAACAAACAAACAAAAAAACAACCCATATGTTCACAGGCAGTGGCCAACGTAGAAATGCAGAAAAAGACACTTTTATGCACTTTTGGTGGGAATGTACATTATTATACACATGAAGCAAAGCAGTTGAAGGTGCCTTAAACATTTTACATTACAATCCCACCCCCAGTTATACACAGAAAGCACATGGAATCTGTTATGTTGAAGAAGTATCGGCCTTCCTATGGCAACAGAAGCACTATTCACAATAGGGAACGTATCCAATCAACGTACCTGTTCACGCACAAAAGGAAAAAGAAACTACAGTACACAAAAGAATCCTCTTCGGCCACAGAAATTCATGAAACCATGGCATCTGCAGCAACGTGCAGAAATTGGAGGACATGACCTTCAACGAAATGAGCCAGGAAGAGAAACGCAAACACGGCATGATTTCATGCATGTGAGAATGACATCAACTTTCTCTCTAAATGACTTTATCTCCTAGACACAGAAAGTTCCACAGTGGTGAAGAGAGGCTGGTGGTGGGGGAGCAGGGGCAGGAACTGGGAAATGGATACAACGTTACACTCAGATGACAGGAATAAATTCAGCTGTTCTACTTCACAGCAGGGTGTCTAGACTTAACAGTATCCCACATTTTCCAAAAAAGGTTGAAAAGAAGGACTCTGAATATTGCAACCACAGAGAACTAATAAATAATAACTACACAAGGTCACAGAGACAGTCAATGCCTTCCTTTGATCATTACACAAGGTATATATGCATGGATTAAAATGTCCCACTCTACTCTTTAATTGTATACTTTTACTATGGGACAAATTGTTTTTAAGGACATAGAAAGAAACAATGCTGAAGTTCACGTGAGACCAGGAAATGCCCCGTATTTCCAAAGCAGTTCTGAGAAATCCAAATTACATTGGATGCATCACACTCTCTGATTTGAAATTTCACTAAAACTCTGGGGACCTGCTTCCACATGGATGAGTGGAAGAGAACACAGAACCTGAAGTAGACCCACACACCTCATACCACCTGATTCTGGATGAAATACACAATGATTAAGTAATGGGGAAAGAACTCCCTTTTCAATAGTCTTGGGGATAAATGGCGAGGCATATGCAGAAGAGTAAGTAACACTAGGCCTCTACGTCTCACCATGTACCAAAGTTCACTCAGATGAACGAAGGATGTAAATGGAAGACTTCAAAATACAGAAAGCCTACAAGAGACCCTAGGAAATACCCTTCAACATCAGCTTTGACAAAGCATTTATATGCTTAAAACCCCACATGACACTACAACAAAAGCAATCATCGACATGTGGCACCTAATACACTAAAGAGCCACCACACAACACAAGAAATTACCAACGGAGTAGACAGACGACATACAGGATGAGAGAAAATGTTCCCAAACTATGCACCTGACCAAGGTTCTAATGTCCAGAATCTACCTTAAAGACCTTACACAAATCAATTAGCCAATCCCCCCGCCAAATAATTAATAGGCAATGGATATAAGCACACACTTCTTGAAAGATGATATAAAAGCAACCAAAAATCTGAAAATATGCTGAACCTAACTGTCAGAGAAATACCAATCAAAAGCACAATGAGACATATCGCACGCTGGTCAGAATGGCGATTACACAGTCAAGAAAAAAAAAAGGACACTAGTGAGGCAGCAGAGAAGGGGGACACTGGTCCACTTTTGGTGAAAATGCAAAGTAGTTCAGACACCACAGAAAGCACTTCGGACACTGCTCAAAGAACTTAAACCAGAACTACCATCTGACACAGCAAGCCCACCACTGGGATATACACAAAGGAAAATAAATCCTTCTGTCCAAAACACACATGCACACAAATGGTCTTGGCGGCACTATTTACAATGGCAAATACGTGAAATCAACCTAGGCACCCATCAACAGTGGATCAGAAAAGGAAAATTTGCTACATATATACCACAAGAAACTAGGCAGCCATAAAAAAAAAATGAGGAAATCATGTCCTTGGCAGCTACATGAAAAGAGCTGGAGGCCATTATCTAAAGGCAAAGAAAGAAAAAACAGAACACCAAATGCCACATGTTCTCACTTCTAAGGTGGAGCTAACATTGAATACACCCTACCGTAAAAGTGAGAACAACAGACACTGATGACTTATCAGACGAAAAAGGAAGAAGGGACGAGGTATGGGCTAAAGACCTAGCCAGTGGGTCCACCCACTCCCTGCGTGATAAGGTCTCTGGGATCCCAGTCTCAATGTCCTGCAAAATACCAAAGGCAGTAACTAATCTGCGTTTGTACCTTTCAGTCTACAAAAAATGTAGAAATTAGTTAACAAATACAAACTGAGAAGCTACAACAATGAATGAAAAACACAAACTTTTATAATTATCCAAACAATCATTTACTGGCATAAACTAAGAAAGTGGACAGAATGAGTAAATCAAATACTTAACCCCAGTTACATATAGTGAACACATTTTTCAAAAGAACACCAAAAAGACACAATGGGCAAAAGGCCGCCTGTCCAATAGATGATTCTGAGTAGACTGAATATTCACAAGCAAAACACTGAAATAGGACCGTTATGTCATGCCAACACAAAAATCAATGCAAAATAAGTTAAAGGCCTAAAACTCAAATCTGACACCACAAAACTACTATAAGAAAACATACGGTGCGCATGTATTTTCGAAAAGTAATACGTGCACATAGGCTCTTAAAGGTATTTTTAAAAAATTAAAACAAAGGAAATACTCTAAGAAAACACTCACAATGTAATGGCTAGGCATTTTCACTAAAAAGCTGGGCACCCGCTTACACAGAACAGTGGAACAGATTAGAAGACCCAGATACAAACCTGCACACCTGAAATCATCTGATACTTGAAAATAAAACAACAAAAATAAGCAATGGAGAAAGGACTCCCTACCACTAAGTGGTGTTGGGATCAGTGGCTACCTAGATGCAGAAGAAGTAACACTGGGCCCGTGTCTCACCATGTACAGAAAGCAACTCAACTTGAATCAAAGACTGAAATGCAAAATCCTGGGCTGGGTGTGGTGGTAGCTCATGCCTGGAATCCAAGCACTCTGGGAGGCCACAGCAGGCGGATGACTTGAGGTCGGGAAGTTCGAGACCACCCTGGCTGACATGGTGAAACCCTGTCTACTTAAAAAGCAAAACTTAGCTGGGTATGGTGGCACGTAAATGTACTCCCAGCTATTCGGGAGACTGATGCACAAGAATCACTTGAACCCCGAAGGTGGAGGGTGCAGTGAGCCAAGATCGTTCCACTGCATTCCATCCTCTTTGACACAGCAAGACTCGGTCTGTAAATACAAAAATACATAAAAATCCAAGACCTGAAACTATAAAAAAATCCTGCACGAGAATCTAGCAAATACTCTTCTCGACAGAGGTTTTGGCAAAGCATTTATATCTCAAGTCGCCAAAAGCAATGAGAACAAATACAATTCCTGATAAGTGGGACCTAATACACAAAAGAGCTACTGCACCAACAGAGTTAACACACAGCCTATAGAATGAGGGAACATATTACCCAACTATGCATCTGAAAAACGTCTAATATCCAGGATTTATGTAAAGAGCTTAAACAAACAAGAACAACAAAAAAAACCCAACCCAATTTGTAAATGGGCAAGGGACATGAACACACACTTAAAAGAAGGTGTACCAGTAACCAATGAGAATGAAAAGATGCTCGATCTCACTGATTATCAGAGAAATGCAAATCAGAAACATACTGAGATACCATCTCACACTGGTCAGAATGGCAATTATGATACACAGTCCACAACAACAGAGGCTGGTGGAGCAGATGAGCAAAGAAATGCAGGTTCACTGTAGGGGGAAATGCAAACTAGTTCAGACTCCCTGGAGAGCAGTGTGGACAGTTCTCAAAGAACTTAAAAGAGAACTACCACCCAGCGCTGGAATCCCACTCCTAAGGATCTACCCAAAGGAAAATGCTTCCATCCAAAACACACATGCACTCGCATGTTCACGGAAGTACTACTCACAATGGTGAAGACATGGAATCAGCCTCGGTGCCCATCAGCAGTGGATCAGAGAAAGGAAATGTGGTACATACACACCACGGAACACTACACAGCCATAAAAACAAATCCATGCCCTTACCAGAAACCTGGACAGAGCCGTAGGCCATTATGCCAAAAGGCAAGAACAGAAAACCACAATTTTTAAAACAGCTACAAAGGTCAGTTGTGAATATTCTCTCCACAGAGAAATCATAAGTCTGGAGCTCACAGAGATGCCAGACACCGCGACTTCATGATGATGCTATGTTTACACAGATCAAACTGTGCCTTGCACTTGCTGGTTATACATACAGACTATACGACAATGAAACTGCTGTCCCATTTTGGTAACATTCATTCTCACCAGAGAGAGAGATGCTATCTGAGTGTGGTTCTGATTGACGTCTCGTGAGGATCAGTAATGTTGAGTCAGAAACTTTTACCTGTGCATCCATCTCAGGTCTTCAGATCCACTGCCCAGTCTTACATGTCAAATTGAAACAAGTTCACAATAACTTGGCAAACATCACTAACCACAAGCAAAATGTAAATCAAAACCACACTTAGACACCATCTCATTCTAATTGGAATGAGTATTAACATAAAAAGGAAAAAAAAAAAAACATTGAAAGAAAGGGAAACGCTGGTGTGTTTTCAGAGAGAGACAGAGAGAGACACTCTTTCACAGTTCGTGAGAAGGTAAACTAGCACACGCACTCCAGAAACCACTTGGAGGTTCCTCCAAACCTTAAAAGACTCCAACTACCGTTTCAACCAGCAATTCTACTACTAGGAATACACTCAAAGTCATTGAAATCAGGACACCAAACATAGATCTACGCACCCATGTGGATTCCAGCACTGTTCCCAAGAGCCAGTGTAAGCATCAACCTACCTGCTTGTCCACAGAAGAAGGGATAAAAAAGCTGCTCGACATGTACACACCGGAATACTCTTTAGACAGAAAACCACAATGAAATCCTATCGTGGGGAACCACAGGGTTGCACCTGGAAAACATGATGGTAAATTAAATGAACAAGAGGGGAAAGAAACAAATCTTGAGTCATCTCACACATGCAGAATCTGAGAAACTCTATCTCAAAGACCTGGCGAGCACAATATGGGTTTGCAGAGATTGGGGGAAAAGAGGAGTAATGGGCAGGGATTGTAAATGGGAAATGAGAGGAAGAAAATTCTGTTGTTTTATTCCAGCGCAGGGTGACCAGGGTTAACAGCAAAGGCACATCACTTTCAAAGCAGCTTGACAGGAGAATACTGAAAGGGTCTCACCATAGAGGAATAAACAATGGGAAAAGGTATCAGAAACACTAAGTACCCTGATTTCATCATTTCACAATGTATGCATGGACCATAATGCCCCACTCTACCCTCTCATTGTATTGTTCCTTTACTATGCAACACATTTGTTACAAGAAATAGAAACAGGTGATGCTAATATTCATGTGGGACCATGAAGCGCCCTGAGTTTCATCCTCTGCAATCCTGAGACATCCAGACTACATCGGACACATCACACTTCCTGATTTCAAATTTCATGGAAAAGCTAGGGACCGGCCTCCACACAGAGCAGTGGAACACAAGGGAGGACCAAGAAGTAAACCCACACACTGAAAACTATCTAATCTAACACAGAATCCACCAAAGTAAGCAAAGGCAAAAGGACATCCTATTCCATCAACGGTGCTGAAATAAGTGGCTAGCCATGTGCAGAAGAGTAAGACTAGGCCCCTACCTCTCACCAGACACAAAGAGGAACTCAAGATGAATGAAAGATTTCAATGGAAAAACTCAAACTATTAAAATCTTATGAGAAAACTTGTGAAATATCCTTCTCCACAAAGGCTTTGGCAAAGAATTTAGATGGCTAAGTCCTGAAGAGTAACGGCAACAAAAACAGAAATTGACAAGTCAGACCGAATACCTGAAAGAGCTGCTGCACAGTAAAAGAAACTACCAACAGAGTTAACAGTGTACACAAAGGGAGAACACGGTCCCAAACTGTGCATCTGCACCACATCTAATATGCAGAATCTACAAGGCCCTTCAACAAGTCAACTAGGGAATATCCTATTAATAAACAGGCAAGAGACGTGAACACATACGTCTTAAAAGACAATGTACAAGCAACCAACATATAGGAAAACATGCTCAAACTCACTATCAGAGAGCTGCCAATCAAAAACATTACAAGACGTTGTAATCCCATGGAGGTCACAATGGTGAGGACCACGCAGACAAGGAACACATGCTGGCGAGGCAGCCGAGGAAACGAAACGCTGGTACGCTTTCGGGGAGGGGAGGGGATTAAAACTAGTACAGACACCATTGAAAGCAGATTGGGGATTTCTCAAAGAGCTGAAAACAGAACTACCATCTCACCCAGAAAGCCCTCTCCTGTGCATCTACCCAAAGGAAAATCAATCCTCCTATCCAAAAGACACAGGCACTCGTTATGTTCATAGCAGTATTATTCACAATGACAAAGACATGGAATCAACCTACCCATCAACAGTGCATGAGAGGCCGGCACAGTGGCTCACATCTGTAATTCTAGCACTTTGGGAGGCCAAGGCAGGTGGATCGCTTCAGTCCAGAATTTGAGACCAGCCTGGGCAAAATGGTGAGATCCCATCTCTACAATAATAAAAAAATTAGCCGGATGTGGTGGTGGGCACCTGTAGACCTTTCAGGGAGGATCACCTGACAACAGAAGGTGGAAACTGCAGGCCAGTGTCAGAAGTGAACTAAGGTCCAAATAGAAAACCAAATGCCACATGTTCTCACTTATAAGCAGGAATTAAACTTTGAATGCACTCAAACATAAAGAAGAGAACGACAGACACCGGGAATGACCACAGACCAATAAAAACACAGGGGAGAGGGAGCGTGTGCTAAAGACCCACCCTGTGGGCCCTCTGCTCACTGCCTGGGTTACGGGGTTGTTGGGACCCCAAGTCTCAGTGTCATGCAATCAACAGATGTAACTAACTTGCAAATATAGCTTTTAAACTGTAATAATAAGAGTAGAAAGCATTAAAAGAAAAATCCAAGGTAAGAACCAAAGAAAATAATCAATCAAAAAACAATCTGTAGTTATCCAAACAATTCATGACTGTCACAAACACAGAACGAGGACCTAAGTGACACAAAGAGGCAGCCAAATACTCTATCCAACATGTTGTGTAGGGAACACATTTTTCAAAACCCCAAAAAGATATAATGGGAAAGGGAAAGTCTGGTTCAATTATCGATTTTGAGAAAACTGAATATCCACAGGAAAAACACTGAAATAGGACCCTTACAATGCACGATACACAAAATCAACACAAAATGAAGACCTAAACTCAATCTTGAAACTGTAAAGGTCCTATAAGAAAAGAGAGTGGGTGTATATTTTAGGAAACCCTCGATCTATGCAAACAGGCTGCAAAAGGTAAAAAAGCATCATAACACTAAAAAATAGGTAGGGAAACTATACCCACAGACAATGCAAGGCTTGGCTCTGTGTGTGTGCGTGCGCACGCACGCATGTTTTTCTGCTATCATGGAAGCGGGGTGTTGAACACAAAAGTCACTGCTAACATATGCAACTATAACCATATGTGACTAGGGACACTTTACAAATTCTACAGGGAAAAGGAAACAATGAAACAAAAAAAAGGAATCCTAAAGACTGGGAGAAACGATAAAAAATCCTAACCCTGAAAGAGGTTGTTATCTAACACATACAATAAAGTGATATGACTAAGTGAAAAACAACAATAAAAACAACAAATATCCAAGTAAAAGGATCTAAATACACCTGAGTGAAAAGATGGCAGGAAATGGACTCACAGGTGATAGTTCCTCAATATCACTAATCCTCACAAAAACATGAATCAAAACCATACTCGGTTACCATCTAATTCTACCTAGAATGAGTATTACAAAAGACAAAAATCAAAATTGTTGAAGGTAATGGTCAGCATAGACTTGCAGGGGAAGAAAAATCTTCCACACACTTCGTGGAATGAAAATTATGTACACACTACAAAAACTTTTGGAAGTTCCTTAAAAAAGTAAAAGGTAGGCCAGGCACAGTGGCTCACACCTGTAATCTCAGCACTTTGGGAGGCCGAGACAGGTGGATCACCTGAGGTCAGGAGTTCAAGACCAGCCTCACCAACGTGGTGAAATCCTGTCTCTACTACAAATACAAAAATTAGGCGTGGTGGCAGGTGCCCGGATTCCCAGCCACTCGGGAGGCTGAAGCGGGAGAATCGCTTGAACGCAGGAAGCGGAGCTTGCATTGAGCCGAAATCGCGCCACTGCACTCCAGCCTGGGCGACAAGAGCAAGACTCTGTCTTTTTTTTTTTTTTTTTTTTTAAAAAACAAACAACGAAAGGTAAAAGTACAACTGCCACTCCAATAACAATCCCACCACTGGGTACACGTTTAGAGAAAATGAAATCCCTGTGTTATCTGCCTTTTCATGTGTCCTGAAGCCCTAGTCACAATAGCCAAGATGTGGAATTAACCTACCTGTCTATGCACAGATGAAGGGATAAAGGAACCACAGTTGACATACACAAGGAAACACATGTCAGCTGTAACACTTCAGGAAATCATGTCATCTGCAACCACTTGGAGAAACCGGGAAGACAATTAGGTGAAACGAGTCTGCCAGGGAGAGACCCACGCTGCATGACATCAGCTACATAGAATCCAGAGAACATTGTCTCTTAAAAGCAGAACTTCCGGTAGGGGTCACTGGAGGCTGGGGAGAGCAGAGAGCCTGGGTAGGGACTGGTAACGGGTACAGAGTGACGCTCAGATACAAGGAATCCATTCTGGTGTTCTATTGCACAGCAGGCTGACTAGGTGACTAGGGTCAACAGAATCTAGAAAAATTTTTCAAAATTAGCTGGAAAATATGGTTGTGAATATTCTCTCCACAGAGATAAAATAATGATGGAAGATCACAGACATGCCAGATACAATGATTTCATCATAATGCTACATATAGATATCTCAAAATGTCCCTTGCACCTTGGGTTGTGTGTGTAGGGGGGTATAATGTATACTCTATGGAAACAAATTGCCATCAAATGTTGGTAGTATTCATTCTAACCAGAGTGAGATGAAATCTGGTGTGATTTTCACTTACACTTTTGTGTGCATCAGCAATGGTGAGAATCTTCTCAGAGGAGGAACTTGTCTCCAAAGCTGGTGGGATATGGTAAACTAGTATGCACGCTAAAGAAACCAATTGGATGTTCCTTGAAATCGGAAAACTACAACTACCGTTTTATCTAGCAATTCTATTACTAGGTATATACACAGAGCACATGATCAGGACATGGAAGAGATGATCTGTCATCCCAGGTGGAACTCAGCCCTATGCACAAAAGCCAAGACAAGCAATCAACCTCCCTGTCCATCCACAGATGAAGGGATGAAGAATCTCTAGTACACAGACACAATGGAATACTTTTGGGCCATCAAAATTCCTGGAATCCTATCATTTCCAGCAACATGGCTGCACCTGGAGATATTCTGTTCAATCAAATCAGAAAGGCAGACAAAGACCAAGCCTGCATGTTCTCACTCATGTGGGAGCTGAAAAATTTAACTCACTGAAGGTGAAAATATAGCAGTGGTCACCACAGACTAGGTGGAGGAGAGGACATCAAGGATTGGCAATAGGTACACAGAGAGTTACAGGAAAGGAATACATTCTGGTATTCCAGTCCAAAGCAGGGTGACAAGACTTAACAACATGGTCGTGCCGTTTTCAAAAGAGCTACCAAGGAGGATACTGAATGTTCACACATCGAAGATATTAAACCTATACGTGCTTAGAGGCATGGGAAACTCCCTGATTTTATCCATACTCAAGGCATACAAACAAGTATCACAATGTCCCAATGCACCCCTAATTCTGGACATAAAGTATGAAGCAAACGTTTTATGGAATGGTAGCGATACATGGCTAGAAATTCACATGGAACCACCAAAGACCCAAAGAACCTGAATGTATAAAGCAATCCAAGGGAATACAAACTCAATTGGAAGCTGCACATTCCCCAATTTCAAACTACATGTAAAACCTCCACTCAATCTAAAGACTACAGTAGTGGCATAAAAATGAATCCATGAACCTAGGGACATAACAGAACCTAAACGCACACCTGTATGCAATCAACACATTTTTTTGAAAGGAACACCTAGAAGATACAATGTGGCTGGGTGCTGTGGCACACACCTGTACTCCCAGAGCTTTCGGAGACCAAGTCAGGCAGATCACTTGAGGTCAGCCTGGCCAAAATGGTGAAATTCCATCTCTAGTAAAAATACAAAAAATAGTAGTCAGGTGTGGTAGTGCACACCAGCAATCCCAACCACTTGGGAAGATGAAGCACGAGAATCTCTTGAAGCAAGGGTGCACATGTTGTGGAAAGCTGAGATCTCGCCACTGCACTCTAGTCTGGGTGACAGCATGAGTAGGACTGAGTCTCGAAGGGAAAAAAGATGAGATGAGGAGTCAGCAGTCTGTTCAACTGAGCAGTCTGAAACGACTGGATAGCCACATACAAAAGAATGAAATAAGACCTTGTTGTTATACAATACACAAACATAAACTCAAAATACATTAAACCCTAAACACAAGACCTAACAGCGTAAAACTGCTACAGGAAAACACAGAGTGAGCTTAAGTTTAGGAAAACCTGAATCTAAGCTCACAGGATGTAAAAGCAAATAGAAAAAAAGAAAAACAGAAAAAAAACCACTTCCAACAATAGAAGTCAAAAATTCTAGTTTTCGTCATTGACCTTACCTTACAAAAACAGTCAGTGCTAGCCAGGCACGGTGGCTCACGCCTGTAAACCCAGGACTTTGGGAGGCCAAGGCGGGCAGATCACTTGAGGTCAGGATTTGGAGACCAGCCTAGCCAACATGGTAAACCCTGTGCCTACTAAAAATACAAAAATTAGCTGGGAGTAGTGGCGCACACCTGCAGTCCCAGCTACTCGGGAGGCTGAGACAACAGAATCGCTCAAACCTGGGAGGTGGAGGTTGCAGTCAGCCAAGATCGTGACACCCTACTCCAGCCTGGGCAACAGAGCGAGACTCTGTCTCAAAAAATAAAAAGGAAAAACAAAAATAAAAATCACAACTAAAATAATCAAGAAATAAAAACACAAAACAACCTGAAGAAGTTCTGCACAGTAAAGAAAACAATGCACCAACCAACACTCAGAAGGCATTCTTCAGACAGAAAGGATATTACGAGGAATCATATATCTAAAAGCGGTTGTTATCTGACATCTGGGAGCAACTAACACCCCACTGAGGAGCAAAACACCCAAAACCAAGTAACCCAGCCATAACTGGGCAACAAACCTGAACAGACATTACTGAAAAGGCAATATGCAATTCACTAACAGGAAAAAAAAGGTGGTTCTCACCACTGCTAGTCATCTCTAAACTGTAAATGATAATCACACTCAGATACAAACTCACTCTAATTCTAACAAAAAATAAAAATCAGTTATTTCAAACGAATGCCCCAGGGAAACCTGCATACACAGATACTCTTTCACACTGTTGAGAGAAATCACCATTACCACAGGTACTACAAAAACCACTTGGAGCTTCCCAAACAATCACAAAGCTAGCTACCACTTCATCTAGCAATTCCAACAGTGGGTATCTACTTATGGACAGAGAAATCTCTACATGGAAATCATAGCTGCCTTCCCAGGTGGAGTGAAGCACTACTCACAACAGCCAAGGGCAGATCACCTGAGGTCAGGGATTTGAGACCAGCGTGGCCAACATGGTGAAACCCTTGTCTCTACTAAAAACACAAAAACTATCCAGGTATGGGGGAACACACCTATACTCCCAGCTACTCGGGGAGCTGAGGAGGGAGAATCCCTTAAACACAGGAGACGAAGGTTGCAGTGAGCTGAGATGGCGCCACTGTACTCCAGCCTGGGCAACAAGAGAGAAACTCCGTCTCCAAAAAACAAAAACACAAACACAGGTAAAATAATGGGTTTCTCAATATCAGTGTTTGAGATCAATTCATCTCAAACATGTAAATGAAAACCACACTCAGGCACCATCTCAATCTAACTGATATGAATATTGCCAAAAAGAAAGACTGTGTTTGAAATAAGGCAAAGTCACTTGCTGGTGACAAGACAAAGAAAGGGATAATCTTACACACTACTGGGTGGAACTTTAATTAGGATGTACTCTAGGAAAAACAGTAGAAGGTCCCTGAACAAATTAAACCTGTGCCTAACTTGTAATGTCATCATCCCACCCATGGCTCTCCATGGAAAGCAAATGAAATTTGTATGCTAGAGACAAAGCTTCCTTCCCCTCTTTCTTGACATGCTACTGACAATAGCCAAAGGATGGAATCAACCTACCTGTCCATTCACAGATGAAGGGATGAAGAATTTCCAGGACACAGGCACAATGGAATACTTTTCAGCCATCAAAATTCAGGGCATTTTTCATTTCCCACAACATGGCTGCACCTGCAAGATACTATGTTCAATCAAATCAGAAAAGCAGAGAAAAGAGAAAGATCAACCTGCATGTTCTCACTCAATCATGTGGGAGCTGAAAAATTTAACTCACTGAAGGTGAAAATACAGTAGTGGTCACCACAGGCTGGGTGGAAGGGAGGACATGGGCAAGGATTGGCAATAGGGATGCAGAGAGTTAAAGGAGAGGAATACATTCTGGTATTCTACTCCACAGCAGGGCGACTGCGCCTAAAAATATGGTCGTGTCTTTCTCAAAGTAACTACCAAGGAGGATACTGATGTCCACACCTCAAAGATATAAGACCTATACCTGATCACAGGCACAAGAAACTCCTTGATTCTACCCTTATGCAAGGTATACAATTATCACAATGTCCCACTGCACCACTAATTCTCGACATATGGTATGAACCAAACTTGTTACAAAATGTTAACTACACATGGCTAGAAATTCACATGGAACCACCAAAGACCCTGAATATGGAAAGAAGTCCTACCTAGGAAATACAAACTAGATTGGAGGCATCACACTCATCTTCAAATTACAGGTAAAAGCTCTACTTACCCAAAGACTATGGCAGTGGCATAAAAAGAAACCATGCACCTGTGGACATAACAATACCTAAACGCACGCCTGTATGCAGTCAACACATTTTTTTCTTGTTGCATCTTGTAGGCGTTCAAAAGAACGTTCAAAAGAACGCCTACAAGATGCAACGAGGCTGGGTGCTGTGGCTCACAAACTAAAACCTAAACACATGACTCAAAAGCATAAAATGCCTACAGGAAAACAGTGAGCTTAAGTTTCGAAAAACCTGAATCGATGTTAAATAGTTGTGGTTGGGCACGGTGGCTCACACCTGTAATCCCAGCACTTTGGGAGGCCAAGAGTGGGTGGATCATGAGGTCAGGAGATCAAGAGCGTCCTGGTTAACACAGTGAAACCCTGTCTCTACTAAAAATACAAAATAAATTAGCCAGGTGTGGTGACAAGCGCCTGTAGTCCCAGCTACATGGGTGGGTGAGGCAGGAGAAGGGCATGAACCCGGGAGGCAGAGCTTGCAGTGGGCCGAGATGGCAGCAACACTCCAGCCTGGGTGACAGAGAGAGAGACTCCATCTCAAAAAAAAAAAAAAAAAAAAAAAAATCACTGAAAACTAAAATAATAATCAACCAGTAAAAACAAAGAAAAAAAACTGAAAAAATACTGCACAGTAAAGAAATCAATGCACCAACCAACACTCAGAAGGCATTCTTCAGATAGAAAGGATATTATAAGGAATCATGTATCTGAAACTAAGACATCACTGAGGAGAAAACACACAAAACCAAGTAACCCAGCCAAAACTGGGACACAAACCTGAACAGACATTACTAAAAAGACAATGTGCAATGCACTAACATGTAAAAAGGGTGGTTCTCGACATTACCAGTCATCTCTAAACCGTAAATGAAAAGCACGCTCAGATAGAGACTCATCCTAATTTGAACAATTAAAAGAAACCAATTATTTCAAACAAATTCCCCGGAGGAAGATGCAAACACACTCTCATACACGGTTGGGAGAAATATACAGGCACTATGAAAACCTCTTGGAGCTTAAGCATTCTTCATATAGGGAGGGCATGATGAGGAATCATTTATCTGAAACAGGTTGTTACATGGCATGCACGAGAAACTAATGCTATTAAGATGCGAAACATGCAAAACCAAGTCACCCAGCCAAAGTTGGGCAATGAACCTGAAGAGATATTTCTCAAAAGTCCTAGCTAATCATGAAGCTGAGGTGGGAGAATCACCTGAGTCCCAGGAGGTCAAGGACGCAATGAGCCGAGATCACACCACTGCACTCCAGCTTGAGCAACCAGACCCAGACATGATCTCAAAAAATAATAAGAAGAAAAAAAAAGAGGAAAAAAGAAAAGAGAAGAAATAAACTACACAGAGAAAGACAAACATCACATTGTCTCACGCCGAAGGAATCTAAAAAACATATTGCATAGAACTTTTAAGCATAACTGTTCTTAACATGGGTTGGGATTAAAAGGTGGGGCACGGTCAGGGATTGGAAACAGGAATACAGTTACACACCCCATGAGAGGAATGAAACCCGTAGTTCTATTCCACAGCAGCGGGTGAGTAGGTCTAACATTATCAGAGTGTACTTTTCAAGAAAACTAGAAAAGAGCATTCTCAATGTCTTCATCTCAAAGGAATAGTAACTCTATGAGGCAAGAGATATGCTAAATACCCTGATTTCATCACTAAACAATGCACCCGTGGACCAAAGTGTCTCACTCTACTCTCTGATGGTACACCTTTACCACAGGGTAAATTTTTGTAAAGAAATTTAAGGAAACAGGCTAAGCATGGTGGCTCACGCCTGCAATCCCAGCACTTTCAGAGGCTGAAGCAGGTGCATCACTTGAGGCCAGGAGTTCGAGACCAGCCTGGCCAACATGGTGAAACCCCATCTCTACTCAAAATACAAAAATCAGCTGGGCACAGTGGTGCACGCCTGTAATCCCAGGTACTCGGGAAGCTGAGGCAGGAGTATCACTTCAACCCAGGAGGCAGAGGTTGCAGTGAACCAAGACTGCGCCACTGCACTCCAGCTTTAGTCCAGGCAATAGAGTGAGACGTTGTCTCAGAAAAAAAGAAAAAAAGAAAAAGACCACATTCAAGGGATCAACCGACATGAAAAAATGCACGAGCTCACTAATCATCAGTGAAATGCAACTCGCAAACACAATGAGGTAACATCCCACGTTGGTCAAAATGGCCATTTTTCCAAAGTCAAAACAACATGCTGGCAAGGCGGCAAAGAAAAGGGAACGCTGCTACACTCTTGCGGAACGTGAAAACAGGTTTGCACTGTGGAAACCAGTTTGGAGATTCTCAAGGAACTTAAAACAGAACTACCATCAGACCCAGCAATTCCACTACTTGGTATCTACCCAAAAGACAGTAAATCCTTCTATCAAAAAGACACAAGATCTCGTGCATTCATGGCCGTGCCATTCACAAGAAAAAAGACGTGGAAGAATCCTAGGTGACCAGCAACAGAGGATTCAACTTTTTTTTTTTTTTTTAATGTGGTGCATACACACCACAAAATACTACGCAGCCATAAGAAGAACACACAATCATGTCCTAAGCAGCGTGGATAGACCTGGGGATTATTATGTTTAGCAAATCAAGGCAAGAACAGAACAGAAAACCAAACACTGCATGTTGTGGGAGCTAAACAGTGAATACATTCGAACATAAAGATGGAAACAACAGACACTGGGGACACAGAAACACAACCGAATGGGCTGGGCGTGGTGGCTCACGCCTGTAATACCAGCACTTCGGGAGGCCGAGGCAGGCGGATCACAAGGTCAGGAGATCCAGACCATCCTGGCTAACACGGTAAGACCCCGTCTCTACTAAAAATACAAAAAATTAGTCGGCCGTCGTGGCGGGCATCTGTAGTCCTAGCTACTCGGGAGGCTGAGGCAGGAGAATGATGTGAACCCAGGAGGCGGAGCTGGCAGTCAGCCGAGATTGCGCCACTGCACTCCAGCTTGGGCGACAGAGCGAGACTCCATCTCAAAAAAAAAAAAAAAAAAAAAGACAATCGAATGGACAAAATAAGGGAGCCAAGTAATCAATCCAAAATTATATTTAGGTCACACATTTTTCAAAAGCACACCAAAGGCACAACAGTTGAGAAAACTGGGTAGTCACATGCACGAGATTGAAACAGCAGCCCTATGTTGTCCGATACACAAAAATCTATGAAAAATAAATCAAACAGTTAAATTCCATCTGGAAAGCAAAACACTCCAAGAAGAAATCATGGGATAAGCGTATATTTAGGGGAAGCTTCACCCTGTGCACACAGGTTGCAAAAAAAAAAAAAAAAAGAAAAAGAAAAGGAAAAATTAGGGGAAAAATATGCACAGACAATAAAATAGCTTAACAATCTCTTTCTTTTGGATGAAACACTGAAATCACTGCCAACAAATACAAATATAAACATGAGAGACTAAGGACAGCATTAGCGCCTCTGTGCAGGACAGAACAAATGAATCCAAAGAAAAGGCATCCTAGACCGGGTATTGGGGCTCACGAGATCAGGAGTTTGAGACCAGCCTGGCCAACATGGTGAAACCCCAGCTCTAGTAAAAATACAAAAATTAGCCGGGCATGGTTGTACACACCTGTAATCCCAGCTACTCAGGAAGCTGAGACCGGAGAATTGCTTGAACTCAGGAGGCAGAGGTTGCCGTGAGCCAAGACTGCCCCACTGCAACTCCAGCCTGGGTAACAGAGCAAGACTCCATCGGAGTCTGGTGCAGGGGAAGGGGGAGGAGAAAAAAAACAAAAAAGAACAGCATCCTAAAGGTGAGAAGAAAGTTTGAGGAAACATACAGCTGATAAGGCATTGTTTTCCAAAAGGCACAAGCTACTAACCTTAGTAACTAGCAAAAAAAATAAATAACCAAAAGCGAAACGAGGAACCGATCCAAAACTGGGCAAAGAGCCTGAATAAACTTTTCGCCAAAGAAGACATAAGACTGACTCTATCTTTACGAAAACGTGGTTAACACTCCTAATCTTGCACAAAACGGAAATCAAAACCACACGCAGAAAGCATCTCACTTATTCACACGAATGTGACAAATAAAAATACAAACACAAATGCTGGTGTCAATTTCCAGGAAAAAAGAAGTGTTTATGGGAGGGTCAATTACTATATACACTCTGGAAAGCAGTTGCAGAGTCTTCAAAAAAACTGAAAGTACAATACCATATGATCTATTCATCCCACTACTAGGTATACAGTCAAAGCAAACCAGGATTTTGAACAGACATCTGCCTTTCCATGTCTATTACATCACTATTCACAATAGCTAGAATGATGGAATCCGCCTAACTGTTCACCCAACAGATGAAGAGATAAAGAAAATATAGTACATATATACAACGACATATTCTCCAGCCATAAAAAATAATGCAATTTTCATTTAGGGCAACACTAATGAACCTAGAAAACATTCTGTTAAATAAGCCAAGCACAGAAAGACAAACACTGCATGACCTCACTCACACTGAATCCAAAAAATTAACCTTCAAGAAGCAGAAAGAACAGGAGTGGTCTTCCGGAGGCTGGGGGAAGGAGGGGAAATAGGAGGCATTGGTGATGGAAACAAAGTTACATTTAGTTGGGAGGAACACATTCTAGAGTCCCCTTCCACAGCTGCGTGACTCTAGTTACAATATTGTTTGTATTTTTCAAAAAAAGCTAGAAGGGAACAATTTTGAGTGTTCTCACCACAAAGAAATACCTGTATGAGGAAATAGTTATGCTAAGTACCCTGATTTGATTATTACCCAAAATATACATGTACCAAAATGTCCCAGATAAGGCTGGGCAAGGTGGTTCATGTGTGTAATCCCAGCACCTTGGGAGGCTGAGGTGGGTGGATCATCCGGGGCCAGAAGTTCGAGACCAGCCTGGCCAATGTAGCAAAACCCGATCTCTACTAAAAAATACAAAAATTAGTTGGGCATGGCAGCACACACTTGTAATTCTAGGTACTTGGATGGCCAAGGCACAAAAATCACTTGAACTTGGGAGACAAAGGTTGCAGGAAGCCAAGATCATGCCACTGCACTCCAGCCTGGGCAACAGAGCTGAACTCTGTCTCAAAACAAACAGAAACAAAAATGAAAAAGTCCCAGATAAGAAAAAAAGTCCCACTATACCCTCTGCTTATGTGCCTTATTATAGACAAAACATTTAACAAGTATAGGCCAGGCGCAGTGGCTCACGCCTGTAATCGTACCACTTTGGGAGGCTGAGATGGGCAAATCACGAGGTCAGGAGATCGAGACCATCCTGGCAAACATGGTGAAACCCTGTCTCTACTAAAAATACAAAAATTAGTTGGGCATGATGGCCCATGCTTGTAGCTCGAGCTAATTGGGAGGCTGAGACAAGAGAATCACTTGAACCTGGGAGGCGGAGGTTGCAGTGGCCGAGATCACGCCACTGCACTCTAGCCTGGGCGACAGAGCGAGATGCCGTCTCAAAAAAAAAAAAAAAGGGGGGGGCGGGCGCGGTGGATCACGCCTGTAATCCCAGCACTTTGGGAGGCCCAGGTGGGCAGATCTCCAGGTCAGGAGATTCAGACCATCCTGGGAAACATGATGACACCCCGTCTCTACTAAACTACAAAAAAAAAAAATTAGCCAGGCATGGGGGTGCGCACCTCAGTCCCAGCTAGTCGCAGCTACTCGGGAGGCCGAGGCAGAGGAATCGCTTGAACCCGGGAGGTGGAGGTTGCACTGCAGCCTAGTGACAGAGCAAGACTTCATCTAAAAAAAAAAAAAAAAAAGTGTAAATACACAATGTTAATATTAACATGGAACCACAAACAGCCCTGAACATCTAAGGAATCCTGAAAAATGCAAACTAAGTTGGGAGACTCACAATTCCTGATATCAAATTGGGTTTCAAAGCTGAAGGTGGTCAATATTCCAACACATACGGTCATGTGATTTGCTACTGTGCTCCGGCTTGGGTGAGGGTGACTTGTCTCAAAAAAGAAAAAGATGAGCCGGGCGCAGTGGCTCACGCCTGTAATCCCAGCACTTTGGGAGGTCGAGGCTGGCGGATCACGAGGTCAGGAGATTGAGACTACCCTAGCTAACACGGTGAAACCCCGTCTCTACTAAAAACACAAAAAATTAGCCGGGTGTGTGCTGGCGGGTGCCTGTAGTCCCAGTTACTCGGGAGGCTGAGGCAGAAGAATGGCGTGAACCCATGAGGTTGAGCTTACAGTGAGCCGAGATCACGCCACCGCATGCCAGTCTGGGGAACAGAGTGAGACTGTCTCAAAAAAAAAAAAAAAAGAAAAAGAAAATGATTGGGACAAAATAGGAGGGAATCACAGAAGAGATAACTGGTTGTTACAGAACGCGTGCACAGAAAAAAAAATACTACGTAGCATGAAAAATTCATATCCAAACTAAAATTCGACAAAAAAATCTCAACAGACATCGCTGTATAAATGACATAAAATGCACAAACATGTAAGAAAAAAGGTCCTCAACGTTATTATTCCTCAGAAAAGAATGTACTCCAAAACCATATTCAGATACCATCCCACACCTACTGGAATACACATTACTGAAAATATCTTAAAAATTAAAAAGAATGCTGGTGTGGATTTGGATAAAAGGGAAATCTTATACACTATTGCTGTAAAGATAATTTAGGATACACAGTATGGAAAAAAGTTGTAAGCCGCATGCGGCAGCTGACGCTTGTAATCCCAGCACTTTGGGAGGCTGAGGCAGGTGGGTCATCAGGTCAGGAAATCTGGTTAACAAGGTGAAACCCCGTCTCTGCTAAAAATACAAAAAATTAGCTGAGTGTGATGGCACGTGCCTGTAGTCCTAGATACTCAGGAGGCTGAGGCAGGAAAATTGCTTAAACCTGAGAGGCGCACATTGCAGTGAGCCAAGATCGTGCCACTACACTGTAGCCTGGGCGACAGAGTGAGAGTCCATCACCAAAAAGAAAAAACAAAGTGGTAGATTCCTCAAAAAAACTGAAAATGCAACTACCGTATGATCCAGCAATCCCACTACTGGGTACACCTCCAAAGCAAATGAAAACCGTATCAGAGATCACAAAGCCTCAATGGGGATAGGAGATTTTTTTCATTAAATGGTTTTGAGAAAACCAATGTTTATATGAAAAAGAATGAAATAGGACCCTTCTGGTATAGAATACACAAAATTCAACTCAAAATGGATTGAAGACCTAAACACAAGACCTGAAATTATACATCATCATCATCATCTGTAAGAAAAAAGGGGGTGGCGGAGCTGGTGGAGCACTTAGTTTTGAGGCAACTTGCCTCTAGGCTCACAGGTTGGAAATGGGAAAAGAAAAAACGGAAAAAAAAAAAAGAAAGCAGAGGATAAAACCTCATCGAGAATGGAATGGCTTGTGGATATATTTATCTTTTAAATTGGGAAAGCGAATCATAGGTAACAAAAGCAAAAACCACCATGGGGGGCTACATCCAACTGGAAAGCTTCTGTACAGAAAGAAAACAGTGAACCAAATGAAAACCAATCCTACGAATGGGGAAAAAGTTTGGGGGAAGCATGTATCTCCTAAGGGATTGTTATAAAAAATATGCAATACCTTCACAATGCTCAACAGCAATAACAACAAGAAGATCATCAACCCCAAACTGGGCAGGGCCCAGCACAGACATTTCTGCACAGGGGACACAACACTGAGCAGCATGGACAGAACCAGGTCCTCAGCATCGCCATCACCAGGGACAACTCCCCGTCAGGCTCGCACCTGGGTATTCCTCCCTCCCGGTCAGGTGGTCGTGCCCAGAGGGACAGAAGAGGACACAGGCTTCCCTGAAGGCCAGGGGTGGGGGATGAAAGAGTCCCAGACACGATGGCGGGAAGGCAAATTTAAAAATTCATCAAATCCTGGAGGCCGCTGGGATCTTTTCTCCTCTGTCTGAAGCCTGGACAGGAGGCACCAAACACCCAGGCCTGGTCCCAACTCCCACCTGGGCCGGGCTTCCCCTTCCTCCTGGGGCTTTCCTCTCTCCCCATCTATACGGGACAGGTTCCCTCAGAAAAAGTCCTCGAACCCTAAAAATACCACAGTCTGCTATACTTGCCACCCTCAAAAGCCCTCAGAAACAAAACCCATGGTAAGACAAATACCAGAATACCAGAAGAGAAAGACAAGAACTATTGAGAAGATGAGAAGAGAGGGAACGTTTCAGAAAACAAGCTTTTGTACTCACCACGTAGAAAAAATGCCCGGGAGAAGCTGAGTAGCACGCAGCCCCCGCCTAAGCAGTCAGGGCCACAGACAGGAGCTGTTTCCTCCCCAGGACGAGTCTCCAAGTCATCCCCACGCCGCTGTGGTGCCTCCTCAAGCAGGTCCTGAAGGAACCAGAGACTCTCTCCTTCTACTCAATATGGACGCCAGGCCACGCACAACACGCAGCGTCTGTGGTGAGAACACGCATGCGCACCACGTGGGGCAGAAAAGGCTGCTTCTGCGCCCCCTGCCAGTCACAGTGCACAGTGCAGGATGATCAGCCTCTTGGTCTGCATCACCCCAGGCCAGTCTACGTAGGGTAGAAGGGTGGGTTGTGGGACACCAGGGAGCAGGAACTCCCCAAGCCATGCATGTGAACCTCCTGCTGTGAAGACCCTTTTTTTTTTTTTCTTTTTTTGGACAGGGTCTCACTCTGTCGCCCAGGATGAAGTGCAGTGGTGCAATCACAGTTCACTGCAGCCTCAACCTCCCAAGTGATTCTTTCATCTCAGCCTTCCAAGTACCTCCGAATCTGGTTGCTCCATGTTGCGTGCATATGTATTCAGAATAAGTAAGTCTTCTTGTTGGAATGTACCCTTTATAACTGTGTAATGGCCTTCATTATCCTACTTAATTTTGATTGTTTTAAAGTCTATTTAATTTTAGAATAGCAACTCCTAGCCGGGCACGGCGGCTCATGCCTATAATCTCAGCACTTTGGGAAGCCAAGGTAGGTGGATCACCTGAGGTGAGGAGTTCAAGAGCAGCCTGGCCAACATGGTGAAGCCCCGTCGCTACTAAAAATACAAAAATTAGCTGGGCATGGTGGGACACACCTGTCATCTCAGCTACTCAGGAGGCTGTGCCAGGAGAACCGCTTGAACCCGGGGGGTGGATGTCACAGTAAGCCAAGATCATGCCACTGTACTGCAGCCTTGGCGACAAAACAAGACTCCGTTTCAAAAAAGGAAAAAAAGGAAAAAAAGAAAAAAAAATAGCAACTCCTGAGCCAGATATAATGGCTTATGCCGATAATCCCAACACTCTGGGTGGCCGCAGCAGGTGGATCATTTGAGCTCATGAGTTTCAGACCAGTATGGGCAAACTGGTAAAAATGCATCTCTACCAAAGAGTAGGAAACTTAGCCTGGTGTGGAGGTGTGCACCTATAGTCCCAGCTACTGGAGCGGCTGAGGTGGGAGGATTACTTGAACCTAAGTGGTTGAGGCTGTAGTGAGTCATAATTATAACACTGTACTCCAACCTGGGCAACAGAGTGAGACACTGTCTCAATAAAAGAAAAAAAAAAGAGAATACCAAGTCTTATCTTTTTTTTCTTTTTGGTTTGCATGGCAGATACTTCTCCAACCCTTTACTTGGAGCCTGTGGATGTTGTCACATGTAAGATGACACTTGAATACGGTTGAGTCTTGTCTTTATATCCAGCATATCCCTGATTAAATATTTAAATGTACGACCTCAAACCATAAGAGCTCTACGAAGAAGAAAACCTAGGAAATACTGTTCAGAACATCAGCCTTGGGGAAGAATTCATGACGAGGTCCTCAAAATCAATTGCAATGAAACCAACTGTGACCTAATTAAACTAAAGAGGTTCCACACAGGAAAAGAAACTCAACAGAGTCAACAGCCAACCTACAGATGGGAAAAAATATTCACAAACTGCATCTGACAATGGTCTAATATCCAGAATCTACAAGGAACTTTCAACAAATCCAGAAGCAAAAAGCAAACAACCCTGTGAAAAAGTGGGCAAAAGATGTGAACAGGATTTCTCAAAAGAACACATACAGTCACCCAGCCAACATAGGAAAAAATGCTTAACATCACTAATCATCAGAGTAATGAACATTGAAACCACCATGAGATACCATCTCACACCAGTCAGAATGGCTATCACCAAAGTAAACAAATAACAGATGCTGGCAAGGCTGTAGAGACAGGAGAACACTTGTACCCTATTGGTGTGATTGTAAATTTGTTCAGCCATGATGGAAAGCAGTTTGAAGATTTTTCATAGAACTTAGAAAAGAACTACCATTCGACCCAGCCATCCCATGACTAGGTATATCTGCAAAGGAAGTTACATCATTCCAAAAGAAAAGACACTTGCACCTGTATGTTCATCACGTGAAGGGACAAGCGCTGAAAATCCACCTATTATGTCGTACCTGCATGCTACGGATCATTCATACCCCAAACCTTAGCATCGTACAATATCCCCACGTAACAAACCTGCACATGTACCCCATGAATCTAAAGTGAAAGCTTTTAAAAATCTCATAGGATTCATCAGAGGAATTATCAAGTTGAGTCCATCCATGCCCCATTCAAAATCCATACCACATTCAAAGTAGAATGAAAGAAGGATGCTGAAGGTTCTCACCACAAAGGAATAAACAATGGGAAAAGGTAACAGAAACACTAAATACCCTGATTTCATCATTCCACAATGTATGCGTGGACCATAAGGCCCCACTCTACCCTCTCATTGTATTGTTCGTTTAGTACGCAACACATTTATTGAAAGAACTATAAATACATGATGCTAATATTCACGTGGGACCATAAAGGGCCCTGAGTTTCGTCCTCAGCAATCCTGAAACATCCAGACTACACTGGATATATCACACGCCCCAATTTCAAATTTCATGGAAAAGCAAGGGACCCACTTCCACACAGAGTAGAGGAATGCAAGAGAAGACCAGGAAGTAAAACCACACACTGAAAACTATCTGATCTAACACAGAATCCACAAAAGTAAGCAAAGAGAAAAGGACACCCTATTCAATCAACAGTGCTGAAGTAAGCGGCTAGCCACGTGCAGAAGAGTAACACTGGGCTCCTACCTCTCACCAGACACAAAGAGGAGCTCAAGATGAATGAAAGATTTCAATATAAAAGCTCAAGCTGTTAAAATCTTACAAGAATATTTGTGAAATATCTTTATCCACGTAGGCTTTGGCAAAGCATTTAGATGGTGAAGTCCTGAAGAGCAACGGCAACAAAAACAAAAACTGACAAGGCACACCTAGTATCTCAAAGAGGTGCTGCACAGCAAGACAGACTACGCAGAGTAAACAGACAGCGCACAGAATGGGAGAACACGTTCCCAAACTGTGCATCTGACCAATGTCCAACATGCAGAATCTACAAGGCCCTTCAACAAGTCAACCACGGGAATAAACAGAAAAAGAATATCCCATTAATAAATGGGCAAGGGACGTGAACACACACTTCTCAAAAGTCGATGTGCAAGCAACCAACAAATAGGAAAACATGCTCAAACTCATTCATTGTCAGAGAGCTGCCAATCAAAAGCATGATGAGATGCCATCCCACGCAGGTCACAGTGGTGAGGACCACGCAGGCAAAGAACACACGCTGGCGAGGCAGCCGAGGAAAAGAAACGTTGGTACGCTTTCAGGGTGGGGGATGAAAACTAGTACAGACACCATTGAAAGCAGATCGGGGATTTCTCAAAGAGCTGCAAACAGAACTACCATCTCACCCAGTAAGCCCACTCCTGTGCATCTACCCAAAGGAAAATCAATTCTTCTATCCAAAAGACACAGGCACTCGTATGTTCATGGCCATATTATTCACAATGTCAAAGACACGGAATCAACCTAGCCATCAACAGTGGATGAGAGGCCGGCACAGTGGCTCAGACCTGTAATTCTAGCACTTTGGGAAGCCGAGGCAGGTGCATGGCTTCAGTGCAGAATTCGAGACCAGCCTGGGCAAAATGCTGAAATCCCATCTCTACAACAATACAAAAATTAGCTGGATGTGGTGGCGGGCACCTGTAGTCCTATCTAATCCAGAGGCTGAGGTGGGAGGATCACCTGAGACCAGAAGATGGAAACTGCAGGCCACTGTCATAAGTGAACTAAGGCCCAAATAGAAAACCAAAAGCCACATGTTCTCATTCATAAGCGGAAGCTAAACTTTGCATGCACTCAAACATAGAGAAGAGAACAACAGACACCTGGAATGACCACCAGACAAATTAAAAAAAAAAAAAGGAGAGGGAGCGTGTGCTGAGGACCCAATAGTTGGCCCTCTGCTCACGGTGTTATGGGGTTTTTGGGACCCAAGACAGCGTCATGCAATCAACAGATATAACTAACTTGATTATGCACGCTTTAAACTATAATAATAAGAACAAAAAGCGTGAAAAAAAAAAATCCAAGGTAACACTGGGCACTGTGGCTCATGCCTGTAATCCCAGAACTTTGGGAGACCAAGGTGGGCAGATCACAAGGTCAGGAGTTCAAGAGCACCCTGGCCAATAGAAACGCCGTCTCTATTAAAAATACAAAAACTAGCCTGGTGTGGTGGCATGCGCTTGTGGTTCGAGCTACTTGGGAGGCAGAGGCAAGAGAATCACTTGAACCTGGGAGGCAGAGGTCGCAGTGAGCCGCGATCATGCCACTGCACTCCAGCCTTGGCAAGAGAGCAAGACTCCGCCAAAAAAAAGAAAAAAATAAAGATAAAAGAAAAATCCAAGGTTAGAAGTAAAGGAAACAATAAGTGAAAAAACAACCCGTAGTTATCCAAACAATCCATGACTGTCACAAATATGGAACGAGGACCTAATGGACAGAATGAGGTAGCCAAATGCTCAACCCAACATGATATGTACGCAACACATTTTTCATTTTCTTTTTTTTTTTGAGATGGAGTCTCGTTCTGTTGCCGAGGTTGGAGTGCAGTGGCGCAATCTCAGCTCACTGCAAGCTCCGCCTCCCGGGTTCATTCCAGTCTCCTGCCTCAGTCTCCCGAGTAGCTGGGACTACAGTCGCCCATCACCACATCCGACTAATTTTTTTGTATTTTTAGTAGAGATGGGGTTTCACCGCGTTAGCCAGGATAGTCTCCATCTCCTGACCTTGTGATCTGCCTGCCTCGGCCTCCCAAAGTGCTGGGATTACAGGCGTGAACCACTGTGCCCAGCCTGACTGAGCATATTTGTTAAAAGAACATAATGGGGAAGAGAGCGTCTGTTTAATAAATTGTTCTAAAAACTAAATATTCCTATGCAAAATAATGAAACAGAACTACTATTATGCAAAATATATAATAATGCACTCAATATTAATTAAAGACATGTAATACAAAACTTGAAACCATCTTCTATAAGACCCAGGGTGTGGGTATACGTACGACAGGCTGGATCTACACTCACAGTTTACAAAACAACAAAGATAAAAACGGGAAAACCCTTATTAACACAGAGTGGTATGCTCATGCTTTTCTTCATCAGTCACCAACATCACAGACAAAAAAAAATCATACACATTTGCGACTACATCAAATTCTATGTCTTATGGTCAAGGAAGAAAACAATAAATAAAATTTTTAAAATCCAAAACAATGATAAGAAAGTATGGGGAAACATGCAGCTGACGAGGGGTTCTTTCAAAAAAGTGTAAGCAACTGGCCGGGCGTGGTGGCTCATGCCTGTAATCCCAGCACATTGGGAGGCCGAGGCAGGCAGATCACCTGAGATCAGGAGTTCAAAACCAGCCTAGCCAACATGCTGAAACCCTGTCTCTAAAAAAAAATAAGCTGGGTGTGGTGGTGCACGCCTATAATCCCAGCTACTTGGGAGGCTGAGGCAGGACAATCACCTGAACCCAGGAGGTGGAGGTGGCAGTGAGCCAAGACTACACGACTGTACTCCATCCTGGGCAACGGAGCAAGACTCCGTCTCAAAAACAAACAAAAAAACCCAAAAAGCGTAAGCAACGAACACTACCTAAACAGACAAAAAAAGGAAACAAAACAAAATGAAAGAGAAACTACTGACCTAACCAACATTAGGAGAGGAACCTAAATAAACTTTCCAGCAAAGAACACATAAAATAATAAGTTTACACACAGTTGGTTAAAATAATCACAAAATGATGTAAACCGGAACAACTCAAATACCATGCCACTCTAAGTAGAACGAATTTTACAAGAAATTTAATACGTGAAAGACAAACAGCGGTGTGGATTTCCAGAGTGGGGAAGTTTCATCCACAGTTGATAGGAATGTAAGTTAGTATACATGTCATAAAAACCAGTTGGATATTCCCCGAAAAATTAAAAACACAACCATCATTTTATCTATCACTTTCAGGCTAACCACTCTCATGCTAAAATACATCAGAAACCACCAAAGACCTTGAATATGCAAAGCAATCCTAGAAAATACAAACTCCATTGCAGGCCTCACGTTCCCTGATATCAAATTGCTTTTAAGAGCTATCCTTATTTAAACAATGTGGTAGGGGCATGAAAACGGAAACATGCACCCAGCTTTGGACATAATTAGGCAGCCAAAAACTAAACATAAATGAGTATGCAGTCAACACATTTTTCAAAAGAACACCTAAAAGACAAAACGCTTGGAAACGGCCAGTCTATTCAATTAGTAATTCTAAATAAACTGGCAATCCACATAAAAATGAATGAAGTAGGACATTACTTTGTAAAATACACAAAAATTACCTCAAAGGAAATAAAAGACCTCAACCCAAGTCCTGAAAGCATAAAACTCCCAAAGGATGACACAGCCTGAGCTTAAGTTTAGGCAAACCCAAATGAATCTCTGTTCACAGGATGTAAAACCAAACAAGAATTAGGAAAAAAAAAATTGAAGAAAAGTGCTCACTTCCAATAACATGAGTTGAAAGTTACTGTATTTTTTTTTCTGGACCTTAGCTAACAAATATAATCACTGCAAACTTGGAAAAGAAAAAAAAAAAAAACACATATACACACACACACATACCCCTAAAGAAATACCGCATAGTAACGAAAACAATGCACCAACCAAAAATGAGAAGACATTCTTCTGACAGAAAGGACATGATGAGAAATCCTGTATCTGAAAGGGGTTGTTAACTGACATGCAGCAGAAACCAACACTACTAAGGAGCTAAACACAAAAACTCAAGTACCCCAGTCAAAACTGGGCTTAGACCCTGAAGGGACATTTCTGAAAAGAAGATATGAAATCCACTAACAGGTAAAAAATTTGGTTCTCAACATCACTAGTCATCTCAAAACTGTAAATAAAAATCACACTCAGATACCAACTTACTCTAACTAGAATAAATATCACCAAAAAAGTGACCACCATTTCATCTACAAATTCCAATAGTGAGTATATGCATAGCAAAAATGAAATCAGTATATCGAAGCAATAGCTGCCTTCCCAGGTTTAGGGAAGCACTACTCACAGTAGCCAAGGTATGAAAATCAACCAAATCAACCTAACCTGTTCATCAATTAATAGAGCAATGAAGGAACTTCAGCACACAGACACAATGAAATATGCCCCATCCCTAAAAATTCATGGCCTGATGTCATTTGCAGCAACCCAGAAGATCCTGGAAGACATTAAGTTAAATGAAATCAGCTAGGCAGAGAGAGACAAACACTGTTATCTCATTTCAGCCATGTGGAAATGAATCTAATCGAAGGTGAAGGTACAATAGTGGTTATCGGAGGCAGTGGGGAGGAGAGGGAATGGGCAGTCACTGGTAACAGGTGCAGAGCTGCGGTTCAGGGCAGGAGTGAATTCTGCTGATGCGCTCCACAGCAGGGTGGCTGGTGGTACCAATATGGCAGCCTCTGTTTTAATATAGCCAGAAAGAAGCACACTGAAGGTTCACAACACATAGAAATCAAAACTAGACACGGGAACAGACGCGATAAACACCCGGATTCCATCATTCCTCAGTGTATACAAGAAAAGATCCCACCGTGCCCCCTAATCTTGGACATGTATTACAAAACAAATTTTAAAACTGGAAATAAGCAATACAAAAATACACACAGAACCATCAAAGTCCCTGAAGATCCAAAGCAGTTCCCAGAAATATAAATACGGCTGGAGGCCTCGCTCTAACCAATGTCAAATTACGTTGAAAAGCTATAGTTATCTAAACAATACGGGAGAGTCAGAAAAATAGAACCATCTGCTGATGGACACAATTAGGCAGCCAAGAAACGAACCTGAATGTATAAGTCAACACATTTCTCAAAAGAACCCCTAAAACACAAAATGGAAAATGGCTAGTCAATTCAGCAAATGATTTTGAGAAAACTGGAAATCCACATACAATAGAATGAAATAAATTCTTTGTGTTCCACGCCACACAAAAATCCCATTCAAAATTTTTTCAAAATCCAAACAGGACATTTATAAGTATAAAACTTCCACGAGAAAACTTACGGTGAGCATTACTTTTTGGAAACCTGAACCTACATGCATGTGCAAACAGAAAAGATGCAAATAGAAAAGAAGATGAAAGAAACACAGAAGGAAAACACTCACTGCCACAGGAATGAATCCCAAATTAATTTTTCTCTTGATTGGATAAAAAATCATTTCCAACAAAAGGAAAAGTAAACGCGTCAGAACACAAAAAACTGAAGAGCTTCTTCACGGGAATTTTTAAAAATGAAGCAAAACAGCAGGCCTCCTATAAACTGGGAGAAAATGATAAGTAATCACATATCTGAGGGAGGTTCATATATTTACCAGAAACAAAGACTACTAACGAAAACACACACACACACACACACACACACACACACAGAGCAGCCAAAATTGGGCAAACAAACTTAATGGTCACTTTCGGTAAGGACAGATGAAACTAACGGGTAAAAGAGTGGGTTTCTCCACATCACTGTCCCCTAAAATACCTCAAATAACACTGGAGCCCTACCTGTCACCACACAAAAATTAACTCAAGATGAAAGAAAGAGTTCAATGGAAGATCTCAAACTACAAAAATCCTACAAGAAAACCTGGAAAATAATCTTCTCCACATGGGCTTTCCCAAAACATTTATTTGGCTCAGCCTCCAAAAGCAATTCAAGAAGCAGCGAAATGCACAAGTTAGGTCTAATGATCCAGAGCTGGGGCACAGAAAAGAAACTGCCAACAGAGTAGACACACAGCCACATGACGGGAGACAATGCTCCCACGCTATGCATCTGAACAACTGCTAACAGCCAAAATCTACAACAAGAACCTTAAGTAAAGTAAGACACACACAAAAAAATCCAGTTTTAAAAATGAGATCCTGTCCCCCAAAAAAAAAAAAAGACAGGTGGAAAAAACCCCACCACAGAACAAACCCAAATAATGTAAATGGAAGAGAACACAAATGAAAACGGAAAATAATGAAAGAGCTCTTCCTGCTGAGGGACGGTGGCAGGGAAGTGGCCAGGGGGCACGAGGCTGGATATATCAAGCTGGCTGCCCCAGACATGACTCCCTGTGACCCTGGATTCCTCTCCCCTGACCTGAGTCTCTAGAAGTCGCAAGCACCTTCCCCCAGGACCCTCAAACTTGCTGGGCTCACATCAAGCACCTGGCCTGGGTCTTCCCTGCCCAAATCAACCCTCACCTGCCAATGTCTCTTCCTAAGGGAGCCTCCGCCAGCCCCCCTCCCAAGCTCATGGAGCTCAGCTCTGGGGATTACAGCAGCCCACAGTGGCCCCGGGGCTGTCTCTGTGGGACTGTTGGATGCCACTCACCACTGAGCTCAGACAGCAGGAGAGCAGAAGCTGGGACAGGGCCTTCCCAGCAACAGAGAGCCAGGGGAGGGTGCCCTGGATGATGTGGTCTCCACAGCTCCTCCAGAGGGGGATGCCCTTGCCAGTGTGGGCAATGGGCCTGCTCTGTCCAACGGCCCTGCCAACCCTGGTGGGACATGGAGCCTGGAGTTCTTGGCTGAGTAGATGCGTAAGAGGATGAGGGGTGCTCTTCCCAGCCTGTGTGGCAGGCACCAGGGCTGAGGGCAGTACTGTCCAGTCTGCCTCTATCCCTCAGCCAGGTGAGGGAGGAGCAGAGAGAAACCCCCAGATTCTTCAGATCCCGCCTGCTTGGCCTTTGGAGCAGGCTAGAGGTGGGACCTGGGGCCTCATCCTCCAAGCGCTGACTGCAGACCGACTCTGCCATATCATGGCAGCATCCTCTCTCTTCTCTCAGCACGGTCACTCCTTCGCCAACAGCATTGGCAGGGCCTTGTCCTGGCGCAGAGCTCACTCAGGTCCATCTCCTGCAGCCTCTCTCATGGTTGCCAGATGTGGTCCCCATCCTGGCCCTTGAGAGGGTCCACTGCGCAGTTGAGTGCAGGCTCCGGGCCCAAGGAATGGAATTCAGAGGAAACGGTTTGTGGACACAGGGTCTTGAGAGAGGTTGGGCTGTCCCTGCCTGGGGACTGCATCGTGGAAGGCCTCAACTGGGTGAGAAGGGACCCAGAGATGCACCTGCCTTCTTCCTCAGCTTGCAGCTCTCCAAGTCCCATCTGTGCTTAGCCCACAAGAAGCAGAGGTGCAGACAGGCCCAAGTTCAGGTGGCTACAGGTCAGTAGGTGCCAGGGAGTTCAGCTGGGAGGCTGGGACAGTGACAGCCAAGGATGGGCAGTGGCTAGGACAGGAGCCTGGAACCTGGGCGGCCTCTCGACATCTCCATCCCTCCTCGTCCTCATTTTGGAGGACAGAGGTGCTAAGGTAGGAAGAAGGTACTGAGGCCCCAAAAGGAAAGTAAGGTGCAGAGGCCAGGCTTGGGTGACAGGAAGTGGCAACTGTCTCAGCTCTTCTGGAAACATGGCAACTGGTTTCCCAGTCCTAAAGTGAGGGATGCTGGCCTCATGCCTTCTCAGGCCAGGACCCTGCAGTGAGTGTGTGTGGCCAGATTCAGACGGCATGTGGCCTCTGCTGGCACTGTCTGGGGACAACAGAAAAGAGTACTGGAGAGTGGACATGGGAAGATTCTGTTTAATTCAAGAAAAGGGAACTTTCACAAGCGCCCTTGCTGCCCTCCCAGGCCTGCCAGGCCGGCTCACAGCTCCAGGTGGGCACCCCAAGCATCTCAAAGCCACAGAACAGCCACAGCAATGTCCCCTGGGAAGCAGCACCACCTGCCACTTGCTTTGGCTGTGACCTGCATCTCGGGCCTGCTCTCTGTGCATCTTGGATGGAAAACAGTTGGGAAAGAGGCCACGCTCTCCTCCCGGCAGTGTGGCCCAGTGGGAACTGCATTAGCCAGGCACTCTCCGGCTGCCCGACCTGCTCAGGAAGAGCAGGGCCCACACGCCCGATCAAAGGCCTCTCCCCAACCCCTCTTCTCCCTTGGAGACCAGGACCCCAGAGTCACTCTCTGGACATCTGGCCAATAACCCTGTGGACCCCAGAGCTTCTTTCAGACAGTGCGGCGGCGCCTGTCGATCTCCACGCCTTCTCTGCTGCTTCCCTGCTTGACTTCAGCCTCACAGCACATGGGGTGTGACCGGCATGAAGGGCAGGAAAAGGTCACCCCCTGCCTGAAGGTGAGGAGGAGGTCCCTAGGCAGGTGCGTGTCTGCAGCACGGAGAGACCAGTGCTCACCAGGCCTGCTGCTCAGCATACTCAGGGGTCTGGGGGATGGGTTCATGGAGTCGGTTTGTGGAACAAATGGGGCCTTCTCGTGGCGGGGGATGGGGAGCCACCCTGGGCCTGGCCTTTGGTCTGGTGGAGATAAACACCTCAGACTGTGCAGTACCTGGCCCTCAGTCTGTCAGAGAGGAATACCTCAGGCTGTGCAGCAGCTTCAGCGTCATCCAACACCACACTGCCCTGGCAACACCTGCCCACAGTGGCTTGGAGAAGATGTCCGTGTCAGCCCCTGGGCTATGGGCCAGCGTCTGCCTGAGACAGGACTCCTGGGAGGGGCTGGCCATACGTCCCTTCTAAGTTGCTCTCAGCTCCCTAATGTGCCATTGGGTGCTCTCAGGAGAAATGTTTCCAGGACAGGTTCTTCTACACAAAAGGGGTTACCTCCTGGGCCTGGAGTGACAACATAGACAAGGAGGCTTTTGGACACCAAGGCAGGGTCACTGTGCACACATCTCACCAATGAAAATCCTCATTAGAAAATGCATCAGCTTTCCCTGGGGACTCAACTGTCTCTAGGGAGGGCCTCATCTCTATCTTCCACTCCCCTCTCCACATGATACAAGAAATAGAAGCAACAGCATAAAAAAATGAAGAGGAAGAAGAAAATGATAAGAAAAAAACCAAACTGGAAAAAAGAGAACAGGCAAGGGAATCAAGAAGCCTATTACACATTTTGTCCCCTCCCCAATACATGAAATTTTAAAAAGTCTGACTATCCCAACAAAAAACAAGCAAAAAGATACACAAATAGTCACACCCAAGCTTTTTTTTTTTTTTTTTTTTTTTTTTTTGAGACGGAGTCTCGCTCTGTCGCCCAGGCTGGAGTGCAGTGGCGCGATCTCGGCTCACTGCAAGCTCCGCCTCCCGGGTTCACGCCATTCTCCTGCCTCAGCCTCCCGAGTAGCTGGGACTACAGGCGCCCACAACCGCGCCCGGCTAATTTTTTGTATTTTTAGTAGAGACGGGGTTTCACCGTGGTCTCGATCTCCTGACCTTGTGATCCGCCCGCCTCGGCCTCCCAAAGTGCTGGGATTACAGGCGTGAGCCACCGCGCCCGGCTTCACCCAAGCTTTAATAAAGACACAATGGTGCCACTCACGCCTGGCTCAGGTCCCAGCAGGAGGAGGGCACCCCCCGGATTCTGCAGGAGAAGCGGGAAGGACTCCTCCTTCCCCTGGCTGCGCCTGCACAGCTGCCACAGAGGCCCACTGTACAGCACTCACAGCTTCCTCCCCAGGCCAGGCCAGGAAGGCCAGTCCTGCAGGCCTCCTAGCTGCCTTCCCAGCCCCCCGACTTGCTGCTACTGCTGCCACCACGAGCGCCGATATCAACAGAGCCACTGCTGCTGATGCCCTCAACGCACTGGCCCATCCTACAAGGTTATTACCTGGCCACTGCCACAGCCTTGCTCTTGCCCTGGCGGCAGCCAGCCACCCTTCTACTGTTCCCTCAGCTCCATCTGCAGTCTCCATCGCGGCTACCAAACACAGCGAGGCGCTGTGGTGCTACAAGGCCCAGCCTCCAGCGTGTGACAAGCAGCTACTCCTCCTGGCATGGAGCAACTGGGCAGGCAAAGCCAGAAAAGCCTATAACAGGATGCAGAGTGGTAGCGTTAGAGCCTCACCTTCTCATGCAGGCCACTGGGTTGCAGGAGCCAGTTTCAGCCAAGGAACTCACATGAATCCTCTCAAGTCCAGCCTCTCCTTTTGGCCCATATTGGCCAGGAACTGGGGCCTGGCGTGGGGACTGGAGACACCACAGTGCCCGGGCTTCCCACTCCACAGGAACCACTGGGCCCACCCTAGCTGCGCTTCACGGAAAGCAGGAGCAGCAGACACTCAACCCCAGTCAGCCCTCCCCACCCAAGTGCTGCTTCCCCTTCCTCATCCCTCCACTCACAGGGCCCTGTCGCCCTGTGGTGTCTGTTACTGTGTGCCTGGGGGTCCCAGGTGGTCTGCGGAACACATACACTGTGCCCCAGCCACACATAGCCGTCTAGAGTCTGGAGTTGGGGAGAGAAAGACCACTCTTCTGACCATCGCTGTCACTGCCACCTCCGCCACCTGCCAACAGAGTGGCAGTGGAGACCCTAATGGTGCCCCTAACCCGCCGCCGGCAGTGTAGCCTCTGGATATCACCCCCAACACCCCGCTCCCCAATGCCAGCACTGTAGCACCTATTGGCAATTGCAACCCGCCTGTCTCGGACAATGCAGCACCCGATGGTACCCGCAACCCGCCCCCTGCTGAGCACAGTATAGTCCGGGATATTGCCCCCAACCAGATCCCTGGCGCGGACGGTGACGCCCCGATATGGCACCCAAAACACCTCCCACTGCGGGCAGTGCAACCCCGGATAGTGCCCGAAGCTGCTCCCCACCAGGAGCAGCAGCCCGGGACAGTGCCCCCAACCCACTCCCTTTCTGAGGCAGTGCACGTACGATAGCACCCCAAACTCTCTCCCCACCTCAGGCACTGCAGCCACAGATAATGTACCCAACCCACCCCCCTGGCTCAGGCAGTGTACCCCCGATAGGGCACCCAACCCGCCCCCGTCACAGCCAATGCGGCCCCAGACAGCATACCCACCTGCTCCCTGTCATAGCACCCAACCTATCCCCCCAGCCACGGGCAGTGTATCTGGCCTTCAATACTGCCCCCAACCAGCACCCTCCCCCCCACTCCACGGGCAGTCCGCCCCAACAGCATTCCCAACAAACCCCGTTACCTCTGCCTCACTCTAGCCCCCAAACAGCACCCTCAACATCCCTCTCCCTGCCACCAACAGTGACCCCAACCCGTCCCCCACCACCAGCATTGCAGCCCCAGACAGTGTCCCCAACACACTCCGAGCTATGGGCAGTGCAGCCCTCGATAGTTAGCGCCCCCATCCAGTTCCCAGATGCAGGCAACGATGCCCTGGATATCATACCCCCTGCCCACTGCAGGCAGCGAAGCACCCAATAGCGCCCCCAACCGGGCACCTCACCTCTGGCAGTGTTGCACCCCATGGCGCACCCAACTCATCCCCCACCAGAGCATTGCAGCACTCCTTAGTTCCCCAACTCGCCCCCACCCGGCCATGGGCAGTATATCCCCAAATAGCTCCCCCAAACCTACCCACTGCGGCAGTACTGCCACAACCCACCCCCAGCCACGTGCAGCGCAACCCCGGATAGCGCCCCCAACCCACTCCCCTCCGTAGGCAGTGGATGCCCCAGATAGCACACCCAACCAGCCCCCCAACACGGGCAGTAACGCCCTGGATAGGACCCCCACCCCCACCCCACGGGGTCCCTGGAACCCTAGACCCTGTCCCCGACTCCTGGGGAAATTCTTGCCACTTTGGGGCACCCCCGTTTGCAGAGACACGCCCCCTGGAGGGAAGCCAGGGACTCCACGAACCCCCCACCCCCAGCTCGGGTTCAGGAGCTGCGGGGCAGGCACTGACCTCCGTCATGGGAACCCAGCCTCTTCTTCGGCCTCGCCAGTTTTTCTCCGCAGCCTGCCTCAACCTCTCCCTGGAACCCTGGGCGCCTGACCCCGTTCCCCGGGAACTTCCTGACGCTTTGAGGTGCCCCCGGAGGGAGGGACACACACCCTGGATGGGAGCCAGGGACTTCAAGACCCCTCCGGGTCGGGTGCGGGGGCTGCAGGGAAGAAATTTGATTTCCGTCCAGGGACCCCAACCTCTTCTTCGACCTCGCTGCTTTTCTTCCACGACCCGCCCCAACCTCCCCCTGCAACCCTGGACGCCTGTCTCTGTCCCCCGAGGGACTTCTTGTCACTTTGGGGTGCCCCCTGGAGGAGAGACACGCACCCTGAGTGAGAACCAGGGACTCCAAGAGCCGTCGGCCACAGGCGCTGCGGGAAAAGCACTGACTTCCGTCTGGGGACCCCAGCCTTTTCTTCAGCCTCGCCACTTTTTTTCCGCGGCCTGCCTCAACCTCTCCCTAGAACCTTGGGCGCCTGTCCCTGTTCCCCGAGAATCTTCCTGCCACTTTGAGCTGCTCCGTGGGGAGAGACACTCACCATAGGTGGAAACCAGGGACTCCATGAAGCGCCCGGGTCAGGAGCGGGGGCTACCAAGAAGGCACTGACCTCCGCCGTGGGAACCCAGCCACTGCTTCGGTTTCGCTGCTTTTTTCCGCCGCCTACCTCAACCTCCCTCCGGAACCCTGGGCACCTGTCCCCATCCCCCGGGGAACTTCTTGATGCTTTGGGGTGCCCCCGTGGGGAGATACACTCACCCTGGATGGAATCCAGGGACTCCACAACCCCCCAGATTCAGGCGAGGGGTCGCCCCAGAAGGCACTGATGTCTGCTGTGGGAATCCAGTCTTTTCTTTGGCCTCGCCGCTTTTTTTCCGCGACCTGCCTCAACCTCCCCCTGGAACCCTGGGTGCCTGTCCCTGTTCCCCGGGAGACTTCTTGCCGCTTTGGGGTGTCCCCGTGGGAAGAGACACGCACCCCGGGTGAGAGCCAGGGACTCCACAACCCCCCAACACACACCCCGGGTCGGGCGCGGGGTTTACCGGGAAAGCACTGACAGTACATCCTGGGATAATGAACCTATTCCCCCAGCCTTTCACCATTCTGGCTGTGCTGTATCCTCCCTCACCGCCAGGAACCGCAGAAGCGAGGCGAGTCAACTCAAACTCCAGCTTCCAATATACGCGGATACTGCCTCCCCCTTCTTCTCCTCTAAACGAGAAATGGAGCAGCTACGGGTGCCGATGCAGAAAAACCTGTAATCGCAAGCCTCCCCACTTGGCATCCCTTATATATAAGGTTTAATGCAAATATAGTTCCTGGACTACATGTTCTGATTGGATGAGGGAAACCTCTAGGCCTATTCTGATTGGACTTTGTTATCATGTTCTGATTGGTTAGTATAAGACTTCCTCTTATCCAATCAGAACGTGAAAACAAAGCCCAATCAAAATAGACCTACCGCTTTTGCGCTCATCCAATGACATCATGTAGTACAAGAACCTCTCTAATATAACTTCAGTAAGGGGCAATCGTGTCCGTCTGTGCCCTACTGCGTTTGCAAGGCCGTGTGTTCCGCGCCCGGCCTAGAAAAGGAGGCGTCACCAGTGGTATGGTGGAGGCTTGAGTCTGCAGCAGCGTCGCTCGTCCCGCTGCCATTGGTCGCGGTGAGGGAGAGTACTGCGCAGCCAGTGTGGTAGAAAGGTGGTAGAGTAGGTGAGCTATCCCAGGCTGCACTGCCTGCGGCGGCGGAGTGAGGGGCTGGGCGGGCGGGGACTGGTTGGATGCAGTATCAAGAGCTACACTGCCCAAGGCGAAGGGTGGATTGGGGCGCCATCTTGGGCTAGACCACCTGTGGTGGGGAGCATGTTAGGGGCAGTATTGGGTGTTGCACTGGCCTCGGCGGGGGAGGTTTGGGTGCGTTATCCCGGGCGTCATTTCCCACAGTGGCGGGGGCGGGGGGGGCTTGTTGGGGACGCTATCTGTGACTGCACTCGTCACCATGGGGCAGGGGTTGGGGGCGCTATCTGGGCCCTCAGTGCCCATGACGGGGAACTTGTTGGGTGTGATATATAAGGCGTCATTGCCCGTGGCTGGGGGTTGGTTGGGGGCGCTATCCATGGCCTGTACTGCCCACAGCCAGGAGCATGTTGGGGGCGTTACGGGGGGGGGGGACTGCCAGTGGCGGGGGTGGAAGGATGGGTTTGGTGCTGTGGCGGGTGGTGGGGGGGCTGCATTGCCCGGAAGGGAGTGGTTGGGTGCACTCTCCGGAGGGGCTCTGCCGGTGGTGAGTGGCAGATTGGGTGCACTATAGGGGCCACACTGCCACGGCGAGAGGGATGCTGGCGAGAGGGGAGTTGGCGGCGCTATCCTGGGCTACACCGCCGGTGGCGGGGGGACGTGTTAGGGGCGCTATCCGGTGCTGCATTGCCTCCGGCGGGGGTCGAGGGGCGTGTGGAATGGGTTGGATACACTATTGGGGCTATACTGCCCGAGGCGGGGGTGGGATTGGGGGCGCCATCGTTTGCTGCGCCGCCGGTGGTGGGGTCGTGTTAGGGGCAGTATTGGGTGTTGCACTGATATTGGTGGGGGGAGTTTTGGGTGCGTTATCCCAGGCATCATTTCCCGTAGCGGCGGGGCTTGCTGAGGGCTCTATCCATGGCTGTGCTGGTTGCGGAGGGTCACGGGTTGGGGGCGCTATGTGGGCCCTCATTACCCATGGCGGGGAACTTGTCGGGTGTGATATCCGAGGCGTCACTACCCATGGCTGGGGACTGGTTGGGGGCGCTATGCATAGGCTGCTCTGCCTACAGCCAGGAGCGTGTATGGGACATTATCGAGGGCGGACGGCCAGTGGCGGGGGTGTGGGGGCGGGTTGTATGCTATGGGGGGCGCTGCACTGCCCGGCAGGGAGTAGGCTGGGTGCGCTATCGGGTTTGCACTGCTGGCGGTGGGTGACACATAGGGTGCACTATCAGGGGCTACACTGCCCCGTTGAGAGACCTGTTGGCGGCACCATCCTGGGCTATTCCGCTGGTGGCTGGGGGCTTGTAAGGGGAGCTATCTGGTGCTACACCGCCCGTGGCAGGGGGCGTCACTGCTAAAGGCTGTGGTCTAGTTGGGAGTGCTATCCCAGGACTCATTCTCCATGGCGTGGGGCAGGGGAATGGGGGAATGTGGGGCTGATTGGCGGCGCTGTCCGTCGCTGCACTGCCCATGGCAGGGAGCAGTTTGGGGGCGTTATCCCGAGCTGCGCTGCCCGTGGCAGGGGGCAGGTTGCAAGCGCCATTGGGTGCAGCAGTGTCCCAGGCGGGTCGAGTTAGGGACGTTCTCGGGGGCTGCACTGCTGGTGGCGGGCAGTGGATGCGTCAGTGACAGCGGTGGCCTCCAAGAGAGGAGCGGCCCTTCTCTCTCCAGATGCTGGACTTTAGCCGGCCACATCTTCCTGTTTGTGCTTAAGTGTGGCAGGCGTACAGCGTTTCCGCGGGAATCCTGAGCACCGCAGGGGCCCCAGACCCACCGTGGTTCCCGGACCCGCGTCCTTTTTGCTCTGTGTTGTGGGGACTGCCTGGGTACCCCGGGCACGCAGTAACAAACACAGCGAGGCTACAGAGCCCTATGGATGGAGGCATCAGGGACAGGAACCGACACATGGGTGGGGCGGGCTGGCTGGGGTTGAGTTTCTGCTGCTCCTGCTTTCTGAGGAGCGCAGCCAGGGTGGGCCAAGAGGTTTCTGTGGAGTGGGAAGCTCAGTAACTGTGGTGTCTTCAGGCTCCACCCCTGTCCCCAGTTCCTGGCCAACTTGGGCCAAAAGAAGAGTCTAGGTGTGAGTGCTTTCGCTGAAACCGGCCCCTGCCAGCCATTGACCAGCATGACAAGAAGAGGCTCTAACGCTGCTACTCTTTGGATCTTTTTCTAGGATTTTCTGGCTTTCCCCGATCAGTTGCTCCGAGCCTGGAAGAGGAGTCACCTGCCGCTCGCTGGAGGGCAGACCGCGGGCACTGCGGTGCCTACGCTGGGAGGCAGCTGCGCACCATGCCACAGAAGGTCAGCCACGGTGCTGGGATTCTGCAGCCAGCCGGGATCCAGACGTGCTTCCTGGTGTGACTGAAGGAGAGTCGGGCCGTGTGTGGAGTGTGAATGCGTGTGTATTTGCAGACAGACACCAATAGGTATGGATGGTATGAGCCGGTGCTGCGATCCCGCAGAGCCATACGGCATCATGGGTTGTGCTAGGCAGGTGGAGTGACCGTCCTCAGAAACCCCCGCGAGTAGGCACTGTACCCACTTCCACCCATAGGGTGTATGTGCCTGTGTGAGTTGTTCAGCCCCTGTCAGACTCTGGTGAGGGAAGCTGTCAGGGATGGAAATCAGAGATGATGGGCTGTTTACAGGTGGCGGTGGAAGGAAAACAGCCAGGAGCCCCAGTGGTTCCCGTAGCTAGGCCAGGTTTGCAGTTTTTCCCGAAAGGGCTGAAACCCCATCCACTCTTCACTCCAGCCTGTGCTTGTTGGAGTGAAGTAGGGTGGTGGAGTGCTGACTGAGAGACTTTGAGGGATCTTTGGGAGTGGGACCCGCTTCCAGCCTGATGCTCCTTTCCAAAGGCTTGGATGGATGTGGGGGTGCCAGTCCAGGACAGGCGAGTGTTCAGGAGACCTCAGGAGTCCCTGCAGACTGTTCTCTGGCTTTGCCAGCTCCAGGTACTGTGCATCTGGACCTGGGAGCTGGCTGAGGGGCACCCTTCTTTCCCCTCATTTCTTTCTGTGATTCTCCCTACATCCTTGTTAACAAACCTGAAGGGCACTTGATATGCCATCGGGGTTTGCTGGGATGTGCCCCTGTTGAGTGGCTCTCATCAGAGAAGCCTCCATAGGGAATAAGAGTTGTCCTGAACCAGGTGCCAGGGCTCTGGGGTTCTTTGCATGCGTTGAGACCCCGGGGATGTCCTTCAAGCCCCATAGGCCCCAGTTTCCCATGGTACACTTCCCTCCCCATTCTTCCTGCGGCGAGGTGGGGAGTAAACAGCTGGCAGAGCTGCCTGAGGCTGGGAGGCCAGGAGTGACTCAGGGCCTGTGAGGTCTTGGGCAGTGATTTTTCAGAGGGAAGTCTCGGCACATCTTCTCGACTTGGGCAGGAGTTGGGGGAGGCTCTGTGCTCACCTCCAAGCTGTGGTGCTGGGTTTTCTGAGTCCAGGGGTGAGGTGGAGTGGGCGTCTGTTGGGTCTGGCTGTTCAGGCTTCCAGAAGGTGCCTCAGGTCCCTCTTCCCTTTCCAGATGTTGAGGAGTTGGAGAGGGATGGGACCAGGGGGTTGCCACAGTGGGGTGGGGTGGGGTGGGGGACTGGAGCTGAAGAGCTACAGCAGCCACTCTTGACCCCTGTGGTTGATGTTTCTGGGCAGAGACAGATGCTAAGCTCGGGTAGTGTCGGGCAGGTCTAAGTGGGACTGCTCAGCTCAGCATGTTGAGGCGATTGGTGGGAGGTGGTCTCAGTCCCAGAGAAGGCGATTGGTGGGAAGTGGTCTCAGTCCCAGAGAAGAGGACCCTGCTGCTGGAGGCATGCTTGCAGCCCTTCTCACCCTCTTTCCCATGACCCTGTCTGATCAACTTTGGCTGAGCCACCATGGCTCAGAATGACGAGCCTTGAGGGAAAGGGACCTTGGCATGGTTGGGGGTGGTGACAGGGTCGCATAGTGGTTAAGCATGTAGGCTCTGCTGTCACTCAGACCTGGGTGTGAGTCCCAGCTCCAGCACCTGCTGGTCTGCCTCCACCTGCGTTCCCCTCCATGGGAGCCTGAGAGAAAGGCTTGCAGGCCGTGGCTTATTTAGGAAGTGGTCTCAGTAAACAAGGGCCAGGACAGGGGATTTGAAGGAGAGGAAGGGAAAGCAACTATGTGATTATTCTCACCACTCTCCTGGGCGGTCTCTCTAGTAGCCTTAGAGATTGATAACTGCTCTGTTGGGAAGAGAAACAGAAAAGCGTTTATCCGTTAGCCTGGTCCCCGCCAACAAGTCTGGCTCCGTGGACTTTGACTCCCATGTGTACTTCCAGATTGCACATGGGTGGGGCTCTAGTGGTTTCTTGTGTGCTCTCCACACTGCACCTTCCAAGAAGGCCCAGGATGGCCTGACATGAAGCACTCTCCCGTTGTACCGGTAAGATGCTGGTTGGAGCCTGCAGGGATCCGGTCATTGCAGAAATGGTTGGCGTGAGAGGTGGGGCCGGGAGGGCTTGAACAGCACACTGAGGTGTCTAACACTGCATGACCTCAGGCAAATTACCTGACTTCTCTGAGCCTTGGTTTCCTTAGCTGGGTGTTTTAATTGTTAACACGGTATTTTTTTTTCTTTTTTTTAGACGGGGTCTCACTCTGTCGCCTGTGCTGGAATGCAGTGATGTGATCTCGGTTCACTACAGTCTCTTTCAGTGCTTTGGTGCCTGTCCAGTAGGAAGTTCTGCCTCTTGGCTGATCTCACCCTGACATGCTGCACTTTTCTGGGTATGTTTTGTGTTTTTGCTTCTGTATTTGTTGCAACCCTTCAGGGCTTCCAGATGGTTATAAGGGCATTCCTGTCCACCTGCTCACAATCCGAAGCAGACACAGGGTCACCCAAGGCAGGTGTGATGCCAAGGCAAGGATTCTGCTTTGGGGAAATTGGCCCTAGACAAGGTTGTGCTGAGCCCCTGGCCCTGCCCACACTCTGGTTCTGGATTTGTGGCTTGCTCTCAAGGCCAGCTTGTTTCCACTCGTTTCCCTGGTTCAGATCCATGATTACTGGTCTCCTCCTTGGACCATGCTGGGGCTGCTGGCTGGCCTCTCCCAGGCCTGGATCAGCAGATGGGAGCAGGAGTGGGCACCTGGGAGGACCTTGGCACAATCAGGGCCCTGCCGATCAGATGGCTGGCGGTGAGCAAGAGCAAGAGGAGAGACAGGGAGTGACAGGCAGCTGGGAACATTGAGGTGTGCCTGTGCATGTGTACACATCTGTGTGTGGCATGCGTGCGTGGCCCCGGGTAGCTTCTTGTTGGATTGCTGTGTCTGGATGTGTCTGGGTGGCTACGTGTGGTTCTCCTGAGCACGTCTGTGTGTGTGCACTGTTGGGTGCTCTAGCTTGTTCATGGGTACTTTTCTCTGGATATGTGTGCCAGCCACCTACTGAGTGCTCTTCAGGGTTCTTGAGAGTGTGCCCATCTGGATGGCAGGTGATACTTTTTCCTGCCTCCACTGAGGTTCTTTTGTGTCTTCTGCCATGCCCTGTTCTGCCCTCTCTCCAGGCTTCCTTACCCTGTTCCTTCCTCTGCCTGAGGAAGTTGCTTCTCCCCATCTGGCTGTGTGGGTGCCCACTGCCTTCTGGGCAGGGCCTGAAGAGGGACGGCATATCCAGCCTCCAGCCCCATCCCCCCGAGTCTGAGCTGAGGGTGATGGGCTCAAGCTCGGGGTTGAGGAGATGAGTCAGGGATGGCTGCAGGGGGTGGGCAGAAGTGGCGTGTGTGTCACCATGCTGCAGAGAAGCGTGTTTTCCTGCCTGCCTCCGCCTGACCCGCCCTCAGTGGCTGGGGCACCAGTGCAGCTGGGAGAAGTCTCCCTTACTTAGCTGTTCTTATTCTCTTCCCAGTAGCCTTGGATGGCAGTTTCTGATGGGGAGCAGAGTGATCTCTGGGGCTCTGTGCATCCACTGGGGGACCCTGGCCTTAGGATAATTAATCTCACCAAAATCATTGGTATTTATGGAACTCTTCCTGCACCAGGCTCTGGACTACACACTTGTACATGTAATCAGCTCATTGGCTCCTCAGAACAGTCCCATTTCAGGGGATAGTAGTCCGATCACATGGGTTCGAAAAGCATCCCTGGCCAGACATAGTGGCTCATGCCTGTAATCGCAGCACTTTGGGAGACTGAGGTGGGCAGATCACGTGAGGTCAGGAGTTCGAGACCAGCCTGGCCAACATGGTGAAACCTCATCTCTACTAAAAATACTAAAAATTAGTCGGGCATGGTCACATGCACTTGTAATCCCAGCTACTCGGGAGGCTGAGGCAGGAGAATCGCTTGAACCCGGAAAGCAGAGGTTGCGGTGAGCCGAGAAAATCGCGTTGCACTCCAGCCTGGGTGACAAAGCGAGACTCCCTCTCAAAAAAAAAAAATAAAAAGTTAAAGCATCACCATTTTATGAGGAAGTTTTCACATTTTATGAGGACCTATAGGCTCAGAGAGAGTGGGTTACTTCTACAAGGTCACACAGCTAATAAGTGAAGGAGCCGGATTCTGAACCCAGACCTGTTCCTCTGCTGTTCCCTCCACTCTTCACAAAGCCGTGTCCATGTCATCTTGGCATTCTCCCTCTCAGAAAGGCCATTCCACATCACCCCTTTTACATAGCATTCCCTAGTCATCTGGTCCCATTTGGATCAGATCACTCAATTGTGAATACCCCGCATAAAGGTAGTCCTCTGTTATCCTCTACTTCCTAACCGCCTCTTCCCTACCTAGAGCAGGGATCTGTCTGTCTTGCTCACTAAAATATTTTTAGGACTAGCAAACAGCTTGGAACACAGTAGGGATACAATAAACATTTGATGAATGAATGAATGGATGAATGAAGAGAGGTCTGACTCCAGAGCTAAGGTTGAAATTCCTTCTCTGTACTGTCTATCATACAGCAGGGACCATTGCAGAGTGGCGGGAGCTGAGGCTCTGGAGCCAGCTTGCTTGGTTCAAATTCTGGCCCTGCTAGTGTTCTGGTTATCTAATGCTGCTTAATAAACCACCAAAAGCCTACGGCTTAAAACAATGGTGACATTGATTTTGCCCATGAATCTGCAACGTGGGCAGGGCTCAGTGGGAATAACGCTTCTCCACTCAGCATTGTCTGGAGTGGTTCAAAGTCTGGGGGCTGAAGTCATCTGAAGGCTAAGTTGTCACACATCTGGTGTTTGTTGCTGGCTGTTGGCTTTGGGTCCGTTCCTCTGCACATGGGCGTCTCTATATGCTGTCTCCACCTGCTAGATTGGGCTTCCTCCAGCATGGTGGCTGAGCTAAGGGACAAGCATGCCCAGAAAGAGAGCCAGGTGGAAGCTATTTCATTTTATTTTATTTTATTTAGCCATGGAGTCTCACTGTGTCACCCAGGCTGGAGTGCAATGGCGCGATCTTGGCTCACCACAACCTCTGCCTCCTGAGTTCAAGCGATTCTCCCACCTCGGCCTCACAAGTAGCTGGGATTACAGGCACCCACCACCACCCCTGGCTAATCTGTGTATTTTAGTAGAGACGGGGTTTTGCCATATTGGCCAAGCTGGTCTTAAACTCCTGACTTCAAGTAATTGCCTGCGTTGGCCTCCCAAAGTGCTGGCATTACAGGCGTGAGCTTCCACGCCTGGCCAGCAGTTTATTCTTTTAGCAAGAGCTACACTTTTGCCCACTGATCCCCTGGCCACAGGTGAAGCTTGGGTCTCCCCAACTGACAGGATCTATCCCCAGATCCCCACCTGCTGTCATGTAATCCAGGAGGCATCTTACTGTGCAGAGCCCTGCTGAGGGTGGGGCCTGTAATGAGGAGAGGAAGGGGAACTTGAATGGAAAAGGCCTTTTCTGTCCCAGTTTATTATCTCATTCCAGGTCAGCCCTGCTCCCTTCAGGGGGTCCGGGACAAGTGTTGCTGATGGAGATAACCACGAGGCTGGTTCTTGGGCAGAATTTCTCTGGGCCTGGGGCTGGGGTGAACCCCACCAGGACCCCCATCTTTATCCGGGGAAAATCAGGATAGTGAACCCTGAACATGCTGTGTTTGAGCTGAGTGAACTGTCCGCCTCTCCCCATCCCTGCCTCCTGCTTCCACCTGAGTCACTGTTTATCTGCCTGAGGCATCAGCCCCCTGCCTCACTTGCTAGCCTCGAGGAGGAATCTCAGGGTTTGCTCCTTGTGGCCCAGGTTGGGGCTGCTCCTGAGCAGGGCGTTGGGAGGGGGCCTGGGAAAAATCTGGGGGTTTGCTTGAGCCCAGCCTGGCAGTATCTTCCATCTACCGCAGCCCTCATTTATTGCCTGCTCTGCTGTGAGCCTTCCCTGAAGGAATGGCAGAAGGGCTCAAAGGGAAGTTCTGGTTTTGAATTCCGCTGTCACTTTCCAACTCTGTGACCTTGGACAAGTCTCTTAACCTCTCTGAGGCTTCAGTTACTCGCCAGGAGGGAGACCATGGTATGGTAAGAATGAAAAGAAATAAAAAGTAGGACTTTTTTTTTTGGAGACCGAGTCTTGCTCTATTGCCCAAGCTGGAGTGAAGTGGTGCAGTCTCAGCTCACTGCAACCTCTGCCTTCTGGGTTCAAGAGATTCTCCTGCGTCTGCCTCAGCCTCCTGAGTAGCTGGGATTACAGGCGCCCACCACCACGCCTGGCTAATTTTTGCATTTTTAGTAGAGACCGGGTTGTACCATGTTAGCCAGGCTGGTCTCAAACTCCTGACCTCAGGCAGTTTACCCGCCTCAGCTTCCCAAAATGCTGGGATTACAGGCGTGAGCCACCGTGTCTGGTTTTTTTATTTTTATTTTTTTGAGACAGAGTTTTGCTCTTGTCGCCCAGGCTAGACAGTGCAATGGTGTGATCTCGGCTCACTGCAACCTCCACCTCCTGGGTTCAAGCAATTCTTCAGCCTCAGCCTCCCAAGTAGCTGGGATTAGAGGTGCCCACCACCATGTCCAGTTAACTTTTGTATTTTTAGTAGAGACGGGATTTCGCCATGTTGGTCAGGCAGGTTTTGAACTCCCGACCTCGTGATCCGCCTGCCTCAGCCTCCCAGAGTGCTGGGATTACAGGCATGAGCCACCGCGCCCTGCCTGAAGTTACTCTTCACAGATGAAAAACCTGAGATGGAGGAAGTTTAAGCAGTTTCCCCGCAGCTACACTTAATGTCAGAACTGGGGCTGGAATCCATGTGTTCTGACACCAGGTGCTGGTTGCTTATCTGTTCAACAAGGAGGATTTCCCCCTTCCCTCGACCCCTTTTGCCAGAGGGCAACATGGCTGTGTCATCCTAGATATAAGCCCAAGAAAGATGCTCCCTTTCATCCTCGCACCACCCAAGCTTGCCCGCATAGAGCGTGAATGCCCGCCTTGTTGCCTGTCCTGTGAGGTGCCAGGTACCCTACCTTAGTAGGGGAGGGCTGGAGTGACCCAGCTGCATAGGTGTGGGCGAAGAGTTGGCTCTGTGAGCTCCTTTAGTGAGAAGCGCCTTCAGACAGCCCCCAGCGTCCAAGCCTTTCTCTTTTTTTTTTTTTAAGTTTTATTATTTTTTTATTTTTTGAGACAGAGTCTCACTCTGTCGCCTAGGCTGGAGTGCAGTGGCACGATTTCTGCTCACTGCAACCTCTGCCTCCCAGGTTCAAGCTGTTCTCCATCCTCAGCCTCCTGAGTAACTGGCATTTGCAGGCACCTGCCACCACACCAGGCTAATTTTTGTAGTTTTTAGTGGAAGACAGGGTTTCCATGTCTTCCAGGCTGGTCTCGAACTCCTGACCTCAGGTGATCCTCCTGCCTTGGCATCCGAAAATGTTGGGATTCCAGACATGAACCACCACCCCGGCCTCTCCGTCATTCTTTATCTTCATGTGATTTATGAAGGAAACAGAAACCAATATAAGTCTCCCCTTGGAAGAATAGTAGACTGAAGCCTCAAAAGAGTAGGTGGCCTGCCCCCAGTGACTTAGAGGTGGAGCTGAGATGAGAGCTGAGCTCCAGGGGATTAGTACTGGGGCCGGATGGGTACTGTCTGGAGCGGGAAGGATCTGGGTCAGACCACCTAGCGCCTGCTGCTCTCAAGACATCTGTTTTCTGAGCTTCCTGTAACTCCCTTATCCCCCTGCCTGGGAAAGGAGCTTGTCTCATCTTCAGCCCTCTCTGGTGGCTGTGAGGCCTGAGCTGCCCAAGCAGAGGAAACTACATTGTCCCTTCCTCCTGTCCTGCCCAGGGGAACACAGTGGAGGGGCTGCTGCTGACAGGAGCCTGAACTGCCGCCTCCTCCGAGCCCAGCCAGCTTTCTTGGCTCTGCCTGCCTCAAAAGCCCATAGAGGCCGGGCACCGTGACTCACTCCTGTAATCCCAGCACTTTGGGAGGCTGAGGCGGGCAGATCACTTGAGGTCAGGAGTTCGAGACCAGCCTAGCCAACCTGTTGAAACCCCGTCTCTACTAAAAATACAAAAATTAGCCAGGTCTGGTGGTGAGTGCCTGTAATCCCAGCTACTCTGGAGGCTGAGGTAGGAGAATCACTTGAACCTGGGAATTGGAGGTTGCAGTGAGCAGGGATCGTGCCACTTAAGCCTGGATGACAGATCGAGACTCTGTCTCTAAAAAAGAAGAAAAAAAAGTTCATCAAACTGGGTGGATTTCCTAGGGTTGGGACTCTGGCTGGGACTTACCCCTAGGCCGGCCCCCCAGGAACACCTACAGCCCTTGTGACCTGTGACCCACAGCAGGCTCTGGGAAGTATTTCGAGTCTCAGAGAGAAGGAGCCCTTCCAGCCAGGTGTTGGGGGGACCTGGGTACTTGCTCTTTCCCTCTTCATTATTCTCTCCCCTGTGATGAGCTGAACTTTGCTTTAGCACCTCAGTTTTCCCTTCTGTAACATGGACACTGATGAACTGTGTATTTCTGTAGGTTCCAGAATTAGTGGGGCCAATAATCATCAAGCTGGGTTAATTTGGTTGGATTTCTTCACTTCTCTGAGGCTCAGTGTTCCTATCTGTAAAATGGGATAATAGGGCACCTTCCCAGAGGGGGTTGTGAGGCTGAAAAGCTAAGTGGTTCTGTCCGTGCTGGCCCACTGGAGACTCGCAGATGCAGGTGCTGCCCTAGCTCTCCTGTGCCCACAGCTTATCCTCCTGTCACCACTGGCTGCCTGGCTGCTGAGTCAGTGGAGCTGTGGGAGGAACCTGGGCTGTGCTTGGTGGGGCCAGGAGGGCTGGGCCTGCCTCACAGAGTGCTTCCCTTTTCTTTTTCTTTTCTCTGAGACTTTTGCTCTTGTGGCCCAGGCTTGAGTGCAATGTCACTGTCTTGGTTCACTGCAGCCTTTGCCTCCCGGGTTCAAATGATTCTCCTGTCTCAACTTCCCCAGGAGCTGGGATTACAGGCACCCACCACCCCACCCAGCTAATTTTTGTATTTTTGGTAGAGAAGGGATTTTGCTATGTTGCCCAGGCTGGTCTCCAACTCTTGACCTCAGGTGATCTGCCTGCCTCGGCCTCCCAAAGTGCTGGGATTACAGGCGTGAGCCACCATGCCTGGCGGCTTCCCTTGTCTCTTGAGTGACAATCCTTTCCAGAGTGCCTGCAGTCCCCTCGCTGTGCACTGCACATGGAAGAGGAACCAAGGGGTCTGAGCAGGGGCGTCAGGAAGCTGAGCAGTACTGAAGCAGGGGCAGAAAGCGCCCTCGGCGGTAATGATAGCAGCCGCCTTGGCGGCGTTCGAGTTCTGTGCTGAGTGTTTCCGTTCGCTGATGACCTCTTGAGTGGGTAGCAGCCTCCCCAAATCATAGAAGAGAAAGCCGAGGCCTGGAGAGGTTAGGTAACTTGCCCGAGGTCACTGGGCCCCAAGGAAGGAGAGGAAGAAGGGTGGGAAAGGCCCTAGGATGGCTCTCACCTCCGCCCAGGACTCACGAAGTGCCATGAAAAGCCATCTGGGAGAGTCCCTTCCCTCTTTCCAGCCCTCACTGTGAGGATGCGTGGGGCAGTGGACCCTTCTGGTTTCTCCAATATTCCTGGAACCAGTGGCATCAAAGAAGACCAGGCTGCTGTGGGTTCTGCACCCCTGCCTGCTGAGGCAGCCAGGCCAGTCCTACTCCTTGGCCAGGTGTCTGAATCAGTGCTCGTTGTGGCTGTCAAGGAGCAAAACCCCCAGGTGGGAGAAACCAGCCTCAGAGTGGCAGCAGTGGAGACCTTGAAATGTACCCCTTCCCTCGTCTCTAGTCTGCCATTCAGATGTCCGGGCCCGGGCCCGAGTCTCTCCAGGCTCTGGGAACACTTGGTCCAGATGTTCATGTCTGGGCATTTACCTGGGTATCTCCATAGACTGGGAGGCCCCAGATGAGAGCATCTGTCACCTTTGCCTTTCTGTAGAACACAAGCGATGGCCAGCTTTCACATGTGGTCAGTGTAGGTGGTGGATATGCCAAGTGTGATGTGACTGTCACCCCACTTCTCTGTCATGCATGAAAGTGCATCAGAGTGTACTCCAAAGATGGGCCTGTCGTTGACTCTCTCTAATTGATCTTTTAAAAAGTAAGTGGGTTACAACAGGAATTTTTGCAACCCATGCTACACCAGGCATGAAGCTATACCAGGCATGAAGCATACTAGGCATGAAGCTATACCATGCTATACCAGGCATGAAGCAGAGTTACTAAGATGTGTAGAGTGATAAGAGTGTTCTTTTGGTGCTGTTTGGAGACATCTAGTTCAATCTCACAAGCATTTATTGAGGGAGGGTCTGCTTGTAAATATAATATTTGTAACTTGGAAGTGTACCAGTTACAGGGTAGAGTGAAAAGCTGGGGACATGGGCCAGTGCTGAGATTGGGACCCCAGTGGGGTCTCTGGGTGATATCTGGGAAGGCGTTATTGGGATGATGGCGTGGGATAGTGTGTAGCACTGTGTTTCTAGTTTTATTGTTTAAAATTCCTTTGATGGCAAGAAACAAAAACCCAGTGTCATCTGGTTAAGCAAAAGATGGAATTTATGGGAAAGAAAGCGGGGTGCCCCAGGGAGCCCAAGGGGAGGAAGCAGAGCTGGAGCTCAGGAGCAGTTGAACCAGGAACTGGAAACCCATTGCCATCAAAATCCCAGCGAGCTGCTTCTCAGACATTGATAAGCTGATCCTGAGATTCACATAGAAGTTCAAAGATAATCCTGAAAAAGAAGAACAAAGTTGGTGGACTCATTTTTCTGATTTCAAGATGCACTGTGGCCACCCATGGTGGCTAATGCATATAATCCCAGCAATTTGGGAGGCTGAGGCAGGCAGATCATTTGAGGTCAGGAGTTTGTGACCAGCCTGGCCAACATGGTGAAAACCTGACTCTACTAAAAATATAAAAATTAGTCAGGCATGGTGGTGCATGCCTGTAGTCCCAGCTACTTGGGAGGCTGAGGTAGGAGAATCGCTTGAACCCAGGAGGTAGAGGTTGCAGTGAGCTGAGATGTTGCTATTATACTGCAGCCTGGGTGACAGAGTGAGACTCAGGCTCAAAAAAAAAAAAAAAAAAAAGTATTGCAAAGCTATGGTAATTAAGACAGTGTGGTACTGACATGAAGATGGACAGACAGATTGATCAAGTAGAATTCAGTGTTCAGAAATAAGCCCTTGCATTTCGGGTGAATTAATGAGGCAGCCAAGTCCCCACCGTTGGGGCTCCGGAGTCACCAAGATGCATCCTCCCTCTCCTCTACTGGGTGAGGCATCTCTCCTTCTACAGCAGCTCACTGCATTCACCGCCGCGTAGCAGATACTCCTGGGCTGCAGCCCATGCTCTCTAGTTGCCTTGGCTCCCTCCCCAGGGACCTGATGTCCTTGACGCCTCCCCAGGTGTCCCTGAGGCCTCCCCAGGTGTCCCTGAGGCATGCAGCTCTGACGACGGGGGTGTGACCGCACCATTATTAAGCATTGACAGTGTGTTAAGGTTTCATTGCACTGTTTTCCTGAGGCTTTGTAACCACCTCACGAAGCAGGTGCCATTACTCCGCATTTTACAGATGAGAAAATGGAGACCTGGAGAGTTTAGGAAACTCCTTCAAGGTCTTCAGTGAGGAAGTCATGGAGTTGGGATTCGAATCTGGGTCTGTGCTTTGTGGGTGGAGCTGACTGGTTCTCAGCACCTGCCTCCTGCCCTACTTTGCCATTTTCTTTCCCTGATGTGCTCAGGGGCTGTGTATGTAGAACCTGTGGCCACACAGTGTACCTCTGCCTCCACAGCACCGTGGGTGAGAAGGCCCCTGGTTTGCTGGGGCCCATCCTCTTGCAGGAGGCCCACATTGAATGGGGTCTCTGGTGCCTGGATGAGTTGGACACTCAGAAGCAAGGATTTACTTAACCGCAGTGTGGGAGTAGAGGGGCCACGGAGCCACGCTGGAACGCTGGAGAGGAGGTGGCAACAGTACCACACAGGAGAAGGAGGCTTTCGTGTGGAATACAGCCCCCGGCTAACACATGGGCAAATCGTTAACCTCTCTGGGTCAGTTTCTGTGAAACGGAGGGGTGGATTAGCGTCCAGCCTGCTCTCTTCTAGCTTTGACATTCTAGGAATTTGCGTACGTAGCTTGAGTCCTTTTGTGTTTTTCTCAGGACCTTGTTGATAGTAGGGTCTCACTGTTGAGTGAGTGAATGCGTGGCTGTGTGAATGGAAGTCTCTGAGAGCAGGGGCTCTGCGCATTTCACCCTGACTCCTTAGGACCTTACCCAGTGCCTGGCACAAAGCAGGTTTTCAGTCTGTATTTGCTAAATGAATCAATGATGGGTCGTCACGTTTGGCCCATCACACGTAGGTGGAAGGATGGGGAGAAAGAGGCAGGCTCAGCGCGTGAGGCCCCTTCTTCTCCAGTCTGCTCTGGGAGCCAGCTGGGGGCGGGGTCCACTTTGTTATGAAAGAGTCATTTTTGTCAACAAAAGTAAGCTTCTGCCCTGTACTCCGTGCTCTGTGAGTTATTTCTCAGGGGAGACTGAGCTGGCCAGAGCCTGGTGTTGGCCTCCCAGCTGTCAGATACCAGGGTTAGGGCTGTAGGTTGAGGGGTCCTTGGCTTTGGTCTGTCAGTAGCGTGGTGATTAAGAGCTTGGTGTCTCTCTCTCTCTCTCTCTCTTTCTATCTCTCTCTCTCTCTCAAAACATTTTTTTGTTTTTAGAGACGAAGTCTTGCTCTGTTGCCCAGGCTGGTCTCAAATTCCTGGCCTCAAGAGATCTCCTGCCTCAGCCTCCCAAGTAGCTGGGATTACAGTTGTGAGCCACTGTGCTGCCTAGCAGTCTCTTTATTTTACTTTATTTTTTTCCTGTAAAAAAGTTTACAGTATTTATTTTATTGTGGTGAAAACACATAACATGAACTCTACCCTCTTATTTTTAAGTGTACAATATTTTATTATTGAATGTAAGTAAGAGTTTACTCTCTTAAAGCCTTCCACTGGGTGGGAAGTCGAGCACCTTACAACAGGACCCTGTTATCCCAGCACTTTGGGAAGCCGAGACAGGTGGATCAGTTGAGGTGAGGAGTTCGAGACCAGCCTGGCCAACATGGAGAAACCCTATCTTTACTAAAAATACAAAAAATTACCTGGGCGTGATGGTGCATGCCTGTAATCCCAGCTACTTGGGAGGCTGAGGCAGGAGAATCGCTTGAACTTGGGAATCAGAGGTTGCAGTGAACCAAGATCGCACCATTGCACTCCAGCCTGGATGGAGTCTCGCTCTGTCACCAGACTGGAGTGCAACCTCCACCTCCCGGGTTCAAGCAATTCCCCTGCCTCAGCCTCCCAAATAGCTGGGACTAGCTGGGACTACAGGCATGTGCCACCACCCCCGGGTAATTTTTTTTTTTTTTTTTTTTTTGTATTTTAGTAGAGGCGGAGTGTCATCATGTTGGCCAGGATGGTCTCAATCTCCTGAGCTGGAGATCCGCTCACCTCGGTCTCTCAAAGTGCTGGAATTACAGGTGTGAGCCACCACGCCTGCCCACTTTTTTTTTTTTTTTTTTTTCTTGAGATGGAGTCTCGCTCTGTCGCCTAGGCAAGAGTGCAGCGTCGTGATCTTGGCCGCTGCAACCTCCGCCTCCCGGGTTCAAGTGATTCTCCTGCCTCAGCCTCCCAAGTAGCTCAGACTACATGTGCATGCCACCATGCCCAGCTAATGTTTGTATTTTTAGTAGAAACAGGGTTTCACCATGTTTGCCAGGATGGTCTGGATCTCCTGACCTCATGATTTGCCTGTCTCAGCCTCCCAAAGTGGTACGATTACAGGCGTGAGCCACTGCGCCTGGCCTATACTTGTTAAATGTTTTGTCTATAATAAGGCACATAAGCAGAGGGTGTACTGGGACTTTTTTTTCTTCTCTGGGACTTTTTTGTTTTTGTTTCTGCTTTTGTTTTGAGATAGAGTTCCGCTCTGTTGCCCAGGCTGGAGTGCAGCGGCATGATCTTGGCTTCCTGCAACCTTTGTCTCCCACGTTCAAGTGATTTTTGTGCCTCGGCCACCCAAGTAGCACATACAAGTGTGTGCCACCATGCCCAGCTAATTTTTCTATTTTTTCGTTAGAGATGGGGTTTTGCCATATTGGCCTAGCTGGTCTCCAACTTCTGGCCTCAGATAATCCGCCCACCTCAACCTCCCAAGGTGCTGGGATTACACACATGAGCCACCTTGCCAGCCTCATCTGGGACATATTGATGTGTATTTTGGGTGATGATCAAATCAGGGTACTTAGCATAACTATTCCCTCATACGGGTATTATTTCTCTGTGATGAGAACACTCAAAATTGTTCCCTTTTAGCTTTTTTTGAAAAATACAAAACAATACTGTGACCAGAGTCACGCAGCTGTGGAACAGGACACTAGCATGTATTCCTCCCAACTAACTGTAACTTTGTTTCCATCACCAATCCCTCCTATCCTCCCCTCTTTCCCCAGCCTCAGGAGACCACTCCTGTACTTTCTGCTTCTTGTATTAAGTTTTTGGATTCAACGTAAGTGAGGTCATGCAGTGTTTGTCTTTCTGTGCTTGGCTTATTTAACAGAATGTTTTCTGGGTTCATTGGTGTTGCCCTAAATGATAATTGCATTATTTTTTATGGCCAGAGAGTATATTATTGTATATATGTACTACATTTTCTTTATTCCTTCATTTGTGGGTGAACAGGTAGGCAGATTCCATCATCCTAGCTGTTGTGAATAGTGATGTAATAGACATGGAAAGTCAGATGTCTGTTCAATATCCTGGTTTGCTTTGACTGTATAGCTAAGTAGTGGGATGAATAGATCATATGGTTATGTACTTTCAGTTTTTTGAGGAATCTGCAACTGCTTTCCGGAGTGTATATAGCAATTGACCCTCCCATAAACACTTCTTTTTCCCTGGAAATTGACACCAGCATTTGTGTTTGTATTTTTATTTGTCATATTCATGTGAATAAGTGAGATGCTTTCTGCATATGGTTTTGATTTCCGTTTTGTGCAAGATTAGTAATGTTAACCACGTTTTTGTAAAGATAGAATCAGTCTTACATCTTCTTTGTGGAAAAGTCTATTCAGCCTCTTTGCCCAGTCTTGGATTGGTTACTTGTTTCTCTTTTGGTTAGTTTTTTTGCTGGTTACTAATGTTAGTACCTTATGCCTTTTGGAAAACAATGCCTTATCAGCTGTATGTTTCCCCAAACTTTTCTTCTCACCTTTAGGATGCTGTTCTTTTTTTTCTTCTTTTTTTTTTTCCTCTGCCCCCTTCCCCCAAACTGGACTCCAGTGGAGTCTTGCTCTGTCACCCAGGCTGGAGTGCAGTGGTGTGATCTTGGCTCACTGCAACCTCCGCCTCCAGGGTTTAAGCAATTCTCCAGCCTTAGCCTCTTAGCCTCCTGAATAGCTGGGATTGCAGGTGTGCACAACCATGCCCGGCTAATTTTTGAATTGTCACTAGAGACAGGGTTTCACCATGTTGGCCAGGCTGGTCTCGAACTCCTGACCTTGTGAGCGACCATGCCTGGTCTAGGATGCCTTCTCTTTGGGTTCATTTGTTCTCCCCTCTGCAGAGGCTCTATTGTTACGTCCTTAGTCTCTCATGTTTATATTTGCATTTGTTGGCAGTGATTTCAGCATCCCATCCAAAAAGATTGTTAAGCTGTTTTATTGTCTGTGCATATTTTCCCCCAAATTTTTCCTTTTTTTTTTTCTTTTTGCAACCTGTGTGCACAGGGTCAAGTTTCCTCTAAATATATGCTTATCCCATGTTTTCTTCTTGGAGTGTTTTGCTTTCAAGATTGAATTTAACTGTTTATTTTTCATAGATTTTTGTGTATTGGGCAACATAGGGGTGCTAGTTCAATCTTGTGCACATGAGTACCCAGTTTTCTCAACTGTTGTGCTTTTGGTATGCTTTTGAAAAATGTGTGCCCTAAATATAATTTTGGGTTGATTACTTGGCTCCCTCATTTTGTCCATTCGGTTGTCTTTCTGTGTTTGTGCTATTCAGAGATTGCTTGGGTGACTATAGCTTTTGTTTTATCTATCCACGTATCTATCTATCTATCTATCTATCTATCTATCTATCTATCTATCTATCTATCTGTTTTATCTATCATCAATGTATCTATCTATCCATCTATCCATCCATCCATCCATTTATAATATATCCTAATATTTTTTTGAGATTGGTTATCATTCTGTCACCCAGACTGGAATGCAGTGCTGTGATCGTGGCTCATTGCAGCCTTGACCTCCCGGGCTCAAGTGATCCTCCCTCCTCAGCCTCCCAAGTAGCTGGGACTACTTGGAGGTCCCATACCTTACAGGTGTGCACCACCATACCCCACTAATTTTTTTATGCTTTTTGTAGAGGTAGGGTTTTGCCATGTTGCCCAGACTTCTCTTGAACTCCTGGGCTCAAGTGATTTGCCTGCATCAGCCTCCCAAAGTGCCATGAGTACTGGTGGGAGCCACTGCGCCCGGGGAAACCTTGTTTTAAATATATATATACACACTTTTATTTTCATTAAATTGCAGTTTAGTTACATGTGAACATTTGATGACACTGAGGCTTGTGGCCACTGACCCCAACACCCAGGTAGTGAGCAAAGTGCCAATCAGGCGGTTCTTCCGCCCACACCCCCTTTCTGCCTCCTTTTTTCATCTGATAGTCCCCAGTGTGTATTGTTTGCATCTTTATGTTCGAATGTATTCACTGTTTAACTCCAACTCATAAGTGAGAACATGCAGTGTTTGGTTTTCTGTTCTTGCCTTGATTTGCTAAACATGATAATCCCCAGGTCTATCCACGCTGCTTAGGACATGATTTACTGTCTTTTGGGTAGATACCAAGTAGTGGAATTGCTGGGTCTGATGGTAGTTCTGTTTTAAGTTCTTTGAGAATCTCTACACTGCTTTCCACGGTGTGAACTAGTTTTCACGTTGACGAAGAGTGTAGCAGCGTTCCCTTTCCTTTGCTGCCTCGCCAGCATGTTGTTTTGACTTTGGAAAAATGCCCACTGTGACCAACCTGAGATGTTATCTTACAGTGTTAGTGAGTTGCATTGCACTGATGATTAGTGACGTTGTGTATTTTTTTCATGTCAGTTGATCACTTGAATGTCATCTTTTTATTTTATTTTTTTATTTTTTGGGATAATGTCTCACTCTGTTGCCCAGACTGGAGTGCGGTGGCACAATCTTAGCTCACTGCAACCTCTGCCTCCTGGGTTCAAGTGATACTCCTGCCTCAGCCTCCCTAGTATCTAGGATTACAGGCAAGCACCGCCATGCCCAGCTAATTTTTGTATTTTGAGTAGAGACGGGGTTTCCCATGTTGGCCAGGCTGGTCTCAAACTCCTGGCCTCAAGTGATGTGCCTGCCTCAGCCTCTGAAAGTGCTGGGATTGCAGATGTGAACCACCATGCTCAGCCTGTTCCCTGACATTTCTTTACAAAAATTTACCCTATGATAAAGGTATACTACCAGAGGGTAGAATGAGGCACTTTGGTCCATGCGTACATTGTTCAGTGATGAAATCGGGGTATTTAGCGTATCTCTTGCCTCATAGAGTTATTATTCCTTTGAGGTGAAGACATTCAGAATCCTCTTTTCTAGCTTTCTTGAAAAGTACACTCTAGTAATGTTAGACCTGGTCACCCTGCTGCTGTGGAATAGAACTACAGGTTTCATTCCTGTCATGGAATATGTAAGTTTATACCTCTTTCCAATCTCTGACTGTGCCCCACCTTTGAACCCCAACCAGTGGTAAGAACAGTTATACTTACTAGTTCTGTGAAATAAGTTCTTTAGATTCCTCCTGAGTGAGACAATGCGATGTTTGTCTTTCTCTGTGTAGTTTGTTTCTTGTCTTTTCTTTTTTCCTTTTTTTTTTTTTTTTTTTTTTTTTTTTTTTTTTTTGAGGTTGTGTCTGGCTCTGTTTGCTCAAGCTGGAATGCAGTGGCGTGATCTGGGCTCACTGCGTCCTTGACCTCCTGGGGCTCAGGTGATTCTCCCACCTCAGCTTGGCGAGTAGCTGGGACTTTTGAGAAACGTCTCTTGAGGTTCATTGCCCAACTTTGGCTGGATTACTTGGTTTTGCATGTTTCGCCTCTTAGTAGCATTAGTTTCTCGTGCATACTGTGTAACAACCTCTTTCAGATAAATGATTCCTCATCATGCCCTCCCTATATGAAGAATGCCTTCTCATTGTTGATTGGTTCATTGCTCCCTTTACCATGCCATAGTTCTTGAGTTTTCTTTTTCATGTGTTGAGTTTTCCTTTTGTTAGCAGTGATTTGGGGTCAGGCCAGAAAGAAAAATCACAATTTGGATGCATTTCATTGGTTCTGAGTATATTTTCCATATATTTCCTATTTTTTCTTTTTGTAGCCTGTGAGCATAGATGAAGTTGCCCTGAACTTCCACTCACTCTGTGTTTTCCTGTAGGAGTTTTATGCTTTTGGGTCTTGTGTTTAGGTTTTCATTTATTTTGAGTTGATATTTGTGTATTGTGTAACATAAAGGTCCTATTTCATTCTTTTTCATGTGGATATCTGGTATTTTCAGATTCATTAATTGAACAGAAATCCACTACTCATTGCGTCTTCCAGGCATTCTTTTGACAAATATGTGTTGACTCCATACAGACGTACATTTAGGTTCTGTTTTGTCCGCATGGTTTCATTGTTAGGCCTCTACCATAGTCTTTGGGTGAGTAGATCTTTTCCATGTAATTTGAAATTGAGCAGTGTGAGGCCTCCAAACGAGGTTGCATTTCCTAGGGGTGCTTTGCATGTTCAGAGTCTGTGGTAGTTCCATGTGAATTTTTAGCTGTGTATAGTTACATTTCATGACAAGTTTGGTTCATACTGCATGTCCAGAATTAGGAGTGCAATGGGGACATTGTAGTACTTGCGTACCTTGCATAAGGATAAAAGATAAAGTGAAGGAGGTTTCCATGTTTCGTGTGTGGGTTTCCAGTTCTCTCAAAGTCATTCACAGAGCGGACTAGCCGTTTCCCATTTTGTTTGGGTTTTTTGTTTGTTTTGATACGGAGTTTTGCTCTTTTGCCCAGGCTAGAGTGAAGTGGTGTGATCTCGGCTCACTGCAACCTCCGCCTCCTGGATCCAAGCGACTCTCCCACCTCAGCCCCTGAGTAGCTGGGATTACAGGCACATGCCACCACACTTGCTAATTTTTCTATTTTTATTAGAGACAGAGTTTCACCATGTTGGCCAGGCTGATCCCATACTCCTGACATCAAGTGGTTTGCCTGCTGTTGCCTCCCAAAATGTTGGGATTACAGGCATGAGCCCCTGCGCCTGGCCTTTTGAGAAATCTGTTGACTGTAAGTACGTTCAGGTTTGCCTGTTGGCTGCGTGATATTGTCCAATGGCATATGTTTCTATTTTTATGCCAGTTCCTTGCTGCCTTAGTAAGTATAGCTTTTCGATATAATTTGACATCGGGGAGCGTGAGGTATTCAAGTGAGTTTCTATTTCTGGGAAGTGCTTTGGATTTTCCGGGTTCTCTGTGAATTTTGCCATTGTTCATTTATAGTTTTAAAATTGAGTTTGTCATACATGTCCAAAATTAGGGAGTACAGTGGGATTTTGTTTACTTGTGTACTTTGAGGAATGATGAAGTCAGGGTGTTTTGCATATCTATTCCCATGTCCAGTTTTTATTTGTTTGCGGTGTGAACCTTCATTGTTCCTCTCCTTTCTAGCTCTATTGAAAGAGATCCTACCATATTGTTACTTGTAGTCACCCTCCTGTGGAGTAGATCACCAGCATTAATTCCTCCCCTGGAAATGCAACTTGGTACCTATTACCAATGCCAGCCCATGCCCTCCCCTCTCCCCAGCATGTGATAACCACTATTGTACTTTCACTTTCAATTAGATAATTCTTGTTTAGTCTCCTCATGGGTGAGATGATGCAGTGTTTGTGTTTCCCTGCCTGGCTGATTCCACTGAATATAATGTCTTCCAGGTTTATCCGTGTTACCACAAAGGAGATAATGTCGTCAATCTTTGTTGTTGGGGCGTATTTCGTTGTATCTGTATGCTGAAGTTCCTTCATCCCTTCATCAGTTGATGGACAGGTAGCTTGATTGCATACCTTGGCTATTGTGTATAGTGCTTCGGTCAACCTGGGAAGGCAGCTATGGCTTTCATGCAGTGATTTCACTGTCTGTCAGTATATACCCACTGCTGGAATTGCCAGATGAAATGGTAGTTTCCTTTTTGATTGTTTGGGAAGCTCCAAGAGGTTTTCATAGTGTCTGTAGTAACAGTGATTTCTCCCAACAGTGTATGAGAGTATCTGTGTATGCAACTTCCTCCGGGAAATTTGTTTGAAATAATTGGTTTCTTTTAATTGTTCAAATAAGAGTGAGTCTGTATCTGAGCATGCTTTTCATTTACAGTTTAGAGATGACTAATAATGTTGAGAACCGCCCTTTTTACATGTTAGTGAATTGCACTTTGTCTTTTTAGTAATGTCTGTTCACGTTTGTATCCCAGTTTTGGTTGGATTACTTGGTTTTGTGTGTTTTGCTCCTCAGTGTTGTGTTAGTTTCAGATACATGATTCCTTATAATGTTCTCTCTATCTGAAGAATGCCTTCTGAGTGTTGATTGGTGCATTGATTTCTTTACTGTGCAGTATTTCTTCGGGTTTTTTTTTTTTCTTTTTACTGGTTGATTATTATTTCAGTTTACAGTGATTATTCTTTTTTTTTTTTTTTTGAGACAGAGTCTTGCTGTGTCTCCCAGACTGGAGTGCAGTGGTGCCATCTCTGCTCACTGCAAGCTCTGCCTCCCAGGTTCACGCCCTTCTCCTGCCTCAGTCCTGAGTAGCTGGGACTATAGGTGCATGCCACCATGCCCGGCTAATTTTTTTTTTTTTTTTGTATTTTTAGTAGAGACGGGGTTTCACCGTGTTAACCAGGATAATCTCAATCTCCTGACCTCCTGGTCCGCCCGCCTCAGCCTCCCAAAGCGCTGGGTTTACGGGTGTGAGCCACCGTGCCAGGCCAAACAGGGATTATTCTTGTAAGATACAGTCAATAATAAAAACAAATTTTTTTTACTTCTGTGATTGGAAGTGTTTTCCTTCTGTTGTTTTAATATCGATTCAGGTTTTTTGAAACCTAAGCTCACTCTGTTTTCCTGTAGGCATTTGATGCTTTGGGGTTATGCGTTTAGGTTTTAATTTGTGAGCCACAGCACCCGACCTCATTGCATCTTATGGGCGTTCTTTTGAGAAAAATGTGTTGACTGCATACAGGCGTGCGTTTAGGTATTGTTATGTCCACAGGTGCATGGTTTCTTTTTATGTCACTACCATAGTCTTTGGATAAGTAGAGCTTTTACCTGTAATTTGAAGATGAAGAGTGTGAGGCCTCCAATCTAGTTTGTATTTCCTAGGATTGCTTTGCATATTCAGGGTTTTTGGTGGTTTCATGTGAATTTTTAGCTGTGTGTAGTTAACATTTTGTAACAAGTTTAGTTCATACCACATGTCCAGAATTAGCAGTGAAGTGGGACATTGTGATAATTGTATACCTTGCATAAGGATAGAATCAAGGAGTTTCTTGTGCCTGTGACCATGTATAGGTCTTACATCTTGGAGGTGTGAACATCGGTATTCTCCTTGGTAGCTATTTTGAGAAAGACACGACCATATTGTTATACACAGTCTCCCTGCTGTGGAGTAGAATACCAGAATGTATTCCTCTCCTTTAACTCGCTGCATACCTATTGCCAATTCTTGCCCATGTCCTCTTCTCCACCCAGCCTGTGGTAACCGTTACTGTATTTCCATCTTCAGTGAGTTAAATTTTTCAGCTCCCACTTGAGTGAGAACATGCAGGGTTGATATTCCTCTTTTCTTTGCCTTTCTGATTTGATTGAACATAGTATCTTGCAGGTGCAGGCATATTGTGGGAAATGAAAAATGCCCTGAATTTTGATGGCTGAAAAGTATTCCATTGTGCCTTGTCCTGGAGATTCTTCATCCCTTCATCTGTGGATGGACAGGAAGGTTGATTCTATCCTTTGGCTATGTCAGTAGCATGTCAAGAAAGAGGGGAAGGAAGCTTTGTCTCCAGCATACGAATTTCATTTCCTTTCCATGGATAGCCACGGGTGGGATGATGACATTACATTTTAGGAACATGTTTAATTTGTTCAGGGACCTTCAACTGTTTTCCCTAGAATGCATCCTAATTAAAGTTACACCCAGTAGTGTGTAAGATTATCCCTTTCTTTGCCTTCTCACCAGCCTTTGCCTTATTTCAAACGCAGTCTTGCTTTTTGGCAATATTCATATCAGTTGGATTGAGATGGTGCCTGAGTGTGGTTTTCATTCACATGTTTGAAATGAGTTGATCTCAAACACTGGTGTTGAGAAACCCATTCTTTTACCTGGTTTTTTGTTTTTGTTTTATGGAGACAGAATTTCTCTCTTGTTGCCCAGGCTGGAGTGCAATGGCGCCATCTCAGCTCACTGCAACCTCCATCTCGTGTGTTCAAGTGATTCTCCCTCCTCAGCCTCCTGAATAGCTGGAAGTAGAGGTGTGTGCCCAACCTGGGAAAGCAGTTATGACTTCCATATAGTGATTTCTCTGTCCGTAAGTATATACCCACTGTTGGAATTGCTAGATGAAGTGGTAGCTAGCTTTGTGATTGTTTGGGAAGCTCTAAGAGGTTTTCGTAGTACCTGTGGTAATGGTGATTTCTCTCAACACTGTGTAAGAGTATCAATGCATGCAGGTGTCCCTGGGGCATTCATGTGAAATAATTGGTTTTTATTTTTTGTTAGAATTAGAGTGAGTTTGTATCTGAGTGTGGTTATTTAAGATTTAGAGATGACTAGCAATGGTAAGAATGACTTTTTTTTTCCTGTTAGTGAATTGCGTATTGCCTTTTCAGTAATGCCTGTTCAGGTTTGTTGCCTAGTTATGGCTGGGTTGCTTGGTTTTGGGTGTTTTGCTCCTCAGGGGGATGTTAGTTCCTACCGAATGTCAGATAACAACCACTTCTAGATACATGATTCCTCGTAATATCCTTTCTGTCTGAGGAATGCCTTCTGAGTGTTGGTTGCTGCATTGTTTTCCTTACTGTGCAAAACTTCTTCAGGTTTTGTGTTTTTGTTTCTTGATTATTTTAGTTGTGATTTTTTATTTTTGTTTTTCCCTTTTTATTTATTTATTTATTTTTTGAGACAAAGTCTCACTCTGTTTCCCAGACTGAAGTGGGGTGTCACGATTTTCACTCACTGTAACCTCTGCTTCCCAGGTTCTAGCAATTCTCTTGTCTCAGCCTCCTGAGTAGCTGGGACTACAGGCGTGCACCACTGCTCCTGGCTGATTTTTTTATTTTTAGTAGAGACAGGGTTTCATCATGTTGGCCAGGCTGGTCTCAAACTCCTGACCTCAAGTGATCCGCCCACCTTGGCCTCCCAAAGTCCTAGGTTTACAGGCGTGAGCCACCGTGCCCGGCTAGCACTGACTGTTTTTGTAAGGTAAGGTCAATAACAAAAACTAGAATTTTTGACTTCTGTTGTTGGAAGTGGTTTTTTTTCTGTATGTCTTTTTTTCTATTGTTTGCTTTTACATCCTGTGAGCTTACATTCAGGTTTTCCTAAACTTAAGCTCACTCTGTGTTTTCCTGTAGCAGTTTTATACTGTTAGGTCTTGTGTTTAGGGTTTAATGTATTTTGAGTTTCTGTTTGTGTATTGTATAACATCAAGGTCTTATTTCATTCTTTCGTATGTGGCTATCCAGTCATTTCAGACTGCTCAATTGAAGACTGGTGATTCCTCATCTCATCTTTTTTCCCTTCGAGACGCAGGTCCCACTCATGCTGTCACCCAGACTAGAGTGCAGTGGCGAGATCTCAGCTCTCCACAACATCAGCATCCTTGCTTCAAGAGATTCTCGTGCTTCGTCTTCCCAAGTGGATGGGATTGCTGGTGTGCACCAGCACACATGACTAGTATTTTTTTGTATTTTAACTAGAGATGGAATTTCACCATTTTGGCCAGGCTGGTCTGAAACTCCTGACCTCAAGTGATCTGCCCGACTGAGTCTCTGAAAGCGCTGGGAGTACAGGTGTGAGCCACAGCACCCGCCTCATTACATCTTCTAGGCGTTCCTTTGAAAAAAAATGTGTTGATTGCATACAGGTATGTGTTTAGGTTCTCTTATGTCCCTAGGTTCATGGATTCATTTTTATGCCACTGCTATAGTCGTTGAATGAGTGGAGGTTTTACATGTGTTTTGAAACTGGGGAATGTGCAGCCTCCAATTGAGTTTGCATTCCCTTGGATTGCTTTGCATATTCAGGTTCTTTGGGTCTTTGGTGGTTCCATGGGAATTTCTAGCCATGTATCATTAGCATTCCATAAAACGTTTGTTTCATACTTTATGTCCAGAATTAGGGGTGCATTGGGACATTGTGATACTTGTTTGTATAGCTTGAGTATGGATAAAATCAGGGAGTTTCCCATGCCTCTGAGCACGTATAGGTTTAATATCTTCGATGTGTAAACATTCAGTATCCTCCTTGGTAGCTCTTTTGAAAACGGCACGACCATGTTGTTAAGTCTTGTCGCCCTGCTTTGGACTGGAATACCAGAATGTATTCCTTTCCTGTAACTCTCTGTGTACCTATTGCCAATCCTTGATGTCCTCTCCTCCACCTAGTCTGTGGTGACCACTGCTGTATTTTCACCTTCGGTGAGTTAAATTTTTCAGCTCCCACACAAGTGAGAACATGCAGGTTTGGTCTTTGTCTGCGTTTCTGATTTGATTGAACAGAATATCTCCAGGTGCAGCCATGTTGCTGGAAATGATAGGATTCCAGGAATTTTGATGGCCCAAAAGTATTCCATTGTGTCTGTGTACTAGAGATTCTTCATCCATTCATCTGTGGATGGACACGGAGGCTGATTTCTTATCTTGGCTTTTGTGCCTAGGGCTGAATTCCACCTGGGATGACAGATCATCTCTTCCATGTCCTGATCATGTGCTCTGTGTATATACCTAGTAATAGAATTACTAGATAAAATGGTAGTGTGGTTTTACGATTTCAAGGAACATCCAAGTGGTTTCTTTAGTGTGCATACTAGTTTACCATATCCCACCAGCTGTGGAGACAAGTTCTTCCTCTGAAAATCTGTGACTTTTTGTCTTTTAATATTTTTCAATTTTTTTCTTGTAGCATCCATTGCATGTAGAGTGAGATGGAATCTGAGTGTGTGTTTGATTTTTTTGTGTGTATAAATGGCACTTGCTAAGTTATTGTGAATTTGTTTATAATTTGTTGTGTAGGACTGGGCAGAGGACCTGAAGACATGAGATTTATGCACAGGTCAAAGAGAAGATTCCCACCATTGCTGATGCACACAAAAGCATAAGTGAAAATCACACCAGATTTCATCTCACTCTGGTTAGAATGAATACTACCAACATTTGATGGCAGTTTGTTTCTATACAGTATACATTATACCCACACATACACACACAACCCAAGGTACAAGGGACATTTTGAGATATCTATATGTAGCATCATGATGAAATCATCGTATCTGGCATGTCTGTGATCTTCCATCATTATTTTTTCTCTGTGGAGAGAATATTCAGAACCATGTTTTCCAACTAATTTTGAAAAATTTTTCTAGATTCTGTTGAGCCTAGTCACCTAGTCACCCTGCTGTGCAATAGAACACCAGAATGGATTCCTTGTATCTGAGCGTCACTCGGTAACCGTTACCAATCCCTGCCATGTTGATGAGCCTGGTCTTGAACTCCTGACCTCATGTGATCCACCTGCCTCGGCCTTCCAAAGTATTGAGATTACAGGTGTGAGCCACTGTGCCCGGCCTACCTTTTACTTTTTTAAGGAACTTCCAAAAGTTTTTGTAGCATGTACAGTAATTTTAATTCCACCAAGTGTGTGGAAGAGTTTTTTTTTTTTTTCTGCAAGTCTACACTGACCATTGCCTTCAACAATTTTGATTTTTATCTGTTGTAATACTCATTGTAGGTGGAATTAGATGGTAACCGAGTATGGTTTTGATTCACGTTTTTGTGAGGATTAGTGATATTGAGGAACTGTCACCTGTGGGTCAGTTTCCTGCCATCTTTTCACTCAGGTCTATTTAGATCCTTTTACCTTGGATATTTGTTGTTTTTATTGTTGTTTTTCACTTAGTCATATCACTTTATTGTATGTGTTAGATAACAACCTCTTTCAGGGCTAGGATTTTTTATCGTTTCTCCCAGTCTTTAGGATTCCTTTTTTTTGTTTCATTGTTGTCTTTTCCCTGTAGAATTTGTAAAGTGTCCCTAGTCACATATGGTTATAGTTGCGTATGTTAGCAGTGATTTTTGTGTTCAACGCCCCACTTCCATGAAACAGAAAAACGTGTGGGCGCACGCACACACACACGGAGACAAGCCTTGCATTGTCTATGGGTGTAGTTTCCCTACTTTTTTTTTAGTGTTATGATGCTTTTTTACCTTTTGCAGCCTGTTTGCATAGATCGAGGGTTTCCTAAAATATACACCCACTCTGTGTTTTCTTATAGGACCTTTACAGTTTCAAGATTGAGTTTAGGTCTTCACTTCATTTTGTGTTGATTTTGTGTATCGTGCATTGTAAGGGTCCTATTTCAGTGTTTTTCCTGTGGATATTCAGTTTTCTCAAAATCAATAATTGAACCAGACTCACTTTCCCATTGTATATTTTTGGGGTTTTGAAAAATGTGTTCCCTACATATCATGTTGAATAGAGTATTTGGCTGCCTCATTGTGTCACCTAGGTCCTCGTTCTGTGTTTGTGACAGTCATGAATTGTTTGGATAACTACAGATTGTTTTTTGATTGATTATTTTCTTTGGTTCTTACCTTGGATTTTTCTTTTAATGCTTTCTACTCTTATTATTAGAGGTTAAAAGGTACATATGCAAGTTAGTTACATCTGTTGATTGCATGACGCTGAGACTTGGGGTCCCGACAACCCCGTAACCCAGGCAGTGAGCAGAGGGCCCACAGGGTGGGTCTTCAGCACACGTTCCCTCTCCCCTGTTTTTTTATTGGTCTGTGGTCATTCCCGGTGTCTGGTGTTCTCTTCTTTATGTTTGAGTCCATTCAAAGTTTAGCTCCCACTTATAAGTGAGAACATGTGGCATTTGGTTTACTACTTGGGCCTTAGTTCACTTATGACATTGGCCTGCAGTTTCCATCTTCTGTTGTCAGGTGATCCTCCCACCTGAGCCTCCGGATTAGATAGGTCTACAGGTGCCCACCACCACATCCGGCTAATTTTTTTATTATTGTAGAGATGGGATCTCACCATTTTGCCCAGGCTGGTCTCAAATACTAAACTGAAGTGATCCATGTGCCTCGGCTTCCCAAAGTGCTAGAATTACAAGTGTAAGCCACTGTGCCAGTCTCTCATCCACTGTTGATGGCTAGGTTGATTCCATGCCTTTGACATTGTGAAAAATACTGCCATGAACATACAAGTGCCTGTGTCTTTTGGATAGAAGGATTGATTTTCCTTTGGGTAGATGCACAGGAGTGGGCTTTCTGGATGAGGTGGTAGTTCTATTCTCAGCTCTTTGAGAAATCCCCGATCAGCTTTCAATGGTGTCTGTACTAGTTTTCATCCCCTCCCCTTCCCTGAAAGCATACTAGCGTTTCCTTTCCTCGTCTGTCTCGCCAGCATGTGTTCCTTGTCTGTGTAGTCCTCAGCATTGTGACCTCCGTGGGATGGCATCGTGTCATGTTTTTGATTGGCAGCTCTCTGATAGTGAGTTTGAGCATGTTTTTCTATTTGTTGGTTGCTTGTACATTGACTTTTAAGAAGTGTGTGTTCATGTCTCTTGCCCATTTATTAATGGGATATTCCCTGGTTGACTTGTTGAAGGGCCTTGTAGATTCTGCATATTAGACGTTGTTGAAATGCACAGTTTGGGACCGTGTTCTCCCATTGTGTGCGCTGTTAACTCTGTTGGTAGTTTATTTTGCTTTGCAGCAGCTCTTTCAGGTATTCAGTCTGACTTGTCAATTTCTGTTTTTGTTGCCGTTACTCTTCAGGACTTAGCCATCTAAATTCTTTGCCAAAGCCGATGTGGAGAAGGATATTTCACAAGTTTTCCAGTAGGATTTTAATAGTTTGAGTTTTTATGTTTATATGTTTTATTCATCTTGAGTTCCTCTTTGTGTCTGGTGAGAGGTAGGGAGGGCCTTAGTGTTACTCTTCTGCACATGGCTAGCCACTTATTTCAGCACCGTTGATTGAATAGGGTGTCCTTTTGCCTTTGCGTACTTTGGTGGATTCTGTGTTAGATCAGATAGTTTTCAGTGTGTGGTTTTACTTCTTGGTCCTCCCTTGTGTTCCACTGCTCTGTGTGGAAGCAGGTCCCTAGCTTTTCCATGAAATTTGAAATCAGGAAGTGTGAAGTATCCGATGTAGTCTGGATGTCTCAGGATTGTGGAGGATGAAACTCAGGGCACTTCATGGTCCCACATGAATATTAGCATCACCTATTTCTATTTCTTGCAACAAATGTGTTGCATAGTAAAGGAACAATACAATGAGATGGTAGAATAGGGCATTATGGTCGATGCATACATTGTGAAATGATGACATCAGGGTACTTAGTGTTTCTGTTACCTTTTCTCATTGTTTATTCCTTTATGGTGAGACCCTTCAGTATTCTTCTGTCAAGCTGCGTTGAAAGTGATGTGCCGATACCGTTACCCTGGTCACCCTGCACTGGAATAAAACAACTGAATTTTCTTCCTCTCATTTTCCCATTTGCAATCCCTGCCCATTACTCCTCTTTTCCCCCAATCTCTGCAAACCAATATTGTGCTCACCAGGTCTTTGAGATAGAGTTTCTCAGATTCTACATGTGTGAGATGACTCAAGGTTTGTTTCTCTCCCCGCTTGCTCATTTAATTTACCATCATGTCCTCCAGGTGCAACCCTGTGGTTCCCCACGTTATGATGTCATTGTGGTTTTGTGTCTGAAGAGTATCCCAGGGTATACATGTGGAGCAGCTTCTTTCTCCCTTCGTCTGTGGATAAGCAGGTAGGTTGATGCTTACACTGGCTCTTGGGAACAGTGCTGGAATCCACATGGGTGGGTAGATCTGTCTTTGGTGTCCTGATTTCAGTGACTTTGAGTGTATTCCTAGTAGTAGAGTTGCCGGTTGATATGGTAGTTGCAGTCTTTTAAGGTTTGGAGGAACCTCCAAGAGGTTTCTGTAGCGTGTGTGCTAGTTTACCTTCTCATGAACTGTGGAGAAGAGTGTCTCTCTCTCGAAACACACCAGCGTTTCCCTTTCTTTCAGTGGTTTTTTTTTTTCCTCTTTATGTTAATACTCATTCCAACTAGAATGAGATGGTGTCTAAGCGTGGTTTTGATTTACATTTTGCTTGTGGTTAGTGATGTTTGCCAAATTATTGTGAACTTGTTTCAATTTGATGTGTAAGAGCGGGCAAAGGACCTGAAGACCTGAGAAGGTAAAAGATTCTGAATCAACATTACTGATCCTCACGAGAAGTCAATCAAAACCACACTGAGATAGCATCTGTCTCTGGTGAGAATGAATGTTACCAAAATGGGACAGCAGTTTCATTGTCGTATAGTCTGTGTATAACCAGCGAGTGCAAGGCACAGTTTGATCTGTAAACATAGCATCATCATGAAGTCGTGGTGTCTGGCATCTCTGTGAGCTCCAGACTTATGATTTCTCTGTGGAGAGAATATTCACAACTGACCTTTGTAGCTGTTTTGAAAATTGTGGTTTTCTGTTCTTGCCTTTTGGCATAATGGCCTATGGCTCTGTCCAGGTTTCTGGTAAGGGCATGGATTTGTTTTTTATGGCTGTGTAGTGTTCTGTGGTGTGTATGTACCCATTTCCTTTCTCTGATCCACTGCTGATAGGCACCACGGCTGATACCATGTCTTTACCATTGTGAGTAGTACTGCCGTGAACATACGAGTGCATGCATGTTTTGGATGGAAGGATTTTCCTTTCGATAGATCCTCAGGAGTGGGGTTGCAGCGTTGGGTGGTAGTTCTCTTTTATGTTCTTTGAGAAATATCCACACTGTGCTCTCCAGGGTGTCTGAACTAGTTTGCATTTCCCCCTACAGTGGACCTGCATTTCTTTGCTCATCTGCCCCACCAGCCTCTGTTGTTGTGGACTGTGTGTCATAATTGCCATTCTGACCAGTGTGAGATGGTATCTCAGTATGTTTCTGATTTGCATTTCTCTGATAATCAGTGAGATCGAGCATGTTTTTATTCTCATTGGTTACTGGTACACCTTCTTTTAAGTGTGTGTTCATGTCCCTTGCCTATTTACAAGTTGGGTTTTTTTTTTTTTCTGATTTTATTTGTTTAAGCTCTTTACATAAATCCTGGATATTAGACGTTTTTCAGATGCATAGTTGGGGAATATGTTCCCTCATTCTATAGGCTATGTGCTGACTCTGTGGTTGTTTCTTGCGCAGCAGCTCTTTTGTGTACTAGGTCTCACTTATCAGTAATTGCTTTTGTTGCCATTGCTTTTGGGGACTTGACATATAACTGCTTTGCTAAAACCTCTGTCGAGAAGGGTATTTGCTAGATTCTCATGCAGGATTTTTTTATAGTTTCAGGTCTTGGATTTTTTTGTATTTTTGTATTTATTTACAGACCGAGTCTCGCTGTGTCATACAGGCTGGAATGCAATGGAGCGATCTTGGCTCACTGCACCCTCCACCTTCGGGGTTCAAGTGATTCTTGTGCATCAGTCTCCCAACTAGCTCGGAGTAGAGGTACGTGCCACCATACCTGGCTAAGTTTTGCTTTTTAAGTAGACAGGGTTTCATCATGTTGGCCAGGGTGGTCTCGAACTTTCCGACCTCAAGTCATCCGCCTGCTTTGGCCTCCCAGAGTGCTTGGATTCCAGGCATGAGCCACCACACCCAGCCCAGGATTTTGCATTTCAATCTTTGATTCAATTTGAGTTGCTCTCTGTACATGGTGAGACACGGGCCCAGTATTATTTCTTCTGCATCTAGGTAGCCACTGATCCCAACACCACTTACTGATAGGGAATCCTTTCTCCATTGCTTATTTTTGTTGTTTTATTTTCAAGTATCAGATGATTTCAGGTGTGCAGGTTTGTATCTGGGTCTTCTAATCTGTTCCACTGTTCTGTGTAAGCGGGTGCCCAGCTTTTTAGTGAAAATGCCTAGCCGTTACATTGTGAGTGTTTTCTTAGAGTATTTCCTTTGTTTTAATTTTTTAAAAATACCTTTAGCAGCCTACGTGCACGTATTACTTTTCGAAAATACATGCGCACCGTATGTTTTCTTGTAGTAGTTTTGTGGTGTCAGAATTGAGTTTTAGGCCTTTAACATATTTTGCATTGATTTTTGTGTTGGCATGACATAACGGTCCTATTTCAGTGTTTTGCTTCTGAATGTTCAGTCTACTCAGAATCATCTATTGAACAGGCGGTCTTTTGCCCATTGTGTCTTTTTGGTGTTCTTTTGAAAAATGTGTTCATTATACGTAATTGGGGTTGAGTATTTGGTTTACTGATTCTGTCCAGTTTCTTAGTTTATGCCAGTAAATGATTGTTTGGATAATTATAAAAGTTTGTGTTTTTCATTCATTGTTTTAGCTTCTAAGTTTGTATTTGTTAACTAATTTCGCCGGGCGCGGTGGCTCACGCCTGTAATCCCAGCACTTTGGGAGGCCGAGGCGGGTGGATCACGAGGTCAGGAGATCGAGACCATCCTGGCTAACTCGGTGAAACCTCGTCTCTACTAAAAATACAAAAAATTATCCGGGCGTGGTGGCGGCACCTGTAGTCCCAGCTACTCGGAGGCTGAAGCAGGAGAATGGCGTGAACCCGGGAGGCTGAGCTTGGAGTGAGCCGAGATCGCACCACTGCACTCCAGCCTGGGTGACAAAGCGAGACTCCATCTCAAAAAAAAAAAAAACAGAAACCAAAAACTAATTTCTACATTTATTATAGACTAAAAGGTACAAACGCAGATTAATTACTGCCTTTGGTATATTGCATGACACTGAGACTGGGGTCCCAGAGACCTTATCATGCAGGGAGTGGGTGGACCCACTGGCTAAGTCTTTAGCCCATACCTCGTCCCTTCTTCCTTTTTTGTCTGATAGTCATCAGTGTCTGTTGGATAGGGGGTATTCAATGTTAGCTCCACCTTAGAAGTGAGAACGTGGCATTTGGTGTTCTGGTTTTTCCTTCTTTGCCTTTAGATAATGGCCTCCAGCTCCTTTCATGTTGCTGCCAAGGACATGATTTCCTCGTTTTTTGTTTTTTGTTTTTTGTTTTTTTTTTATGGCTGCCTAGTTTTTTGTGGTATATATGTAGCACATTTTCCTTTTCTGATCCACTGTTGATGGGTGCCTAGGTTGATTTCACGTATTTGCCATTGTAAATAGTCCCGCCAAGACCATTTGTGTGCATGTGTGTTTTGGACAGAAGGATTTATTTTCCTTTGTGTATACCCCAGTGGTGGGCTTGCTGTGTCAGATGGTGGTTCTGGTTTAAGTTCTTTGAGCAATCTCAGAAGTTCTTTTTGTGGTGTCTGAACTACTTTGCATTTTCACCAAAAGTGGACCAGTGTCCTCCTTCTCTGTTGCCTCACTAGTGTCCTTTTTTTTTTCCTGACTGTGTAATCGTCATTCTGACCAGCGTGCGATATGTCTCATTGTGCTTTTGATTGATATTTCTCTGACAGTTAGGTTCAGCATATTTTCAAATTTTTGGTTGCTTTTATATCATCTTTCAAGAAGTGTGTGCTTATATCCATTGCCTATTAATTATTTGGAGGGTGGGGTTGGCTAATTGATTTGTGTAAGGTCTTTAAGGTAGATTCTGGACATTAGAACCTTGGTCAGGTGCATAGTTTGGGAACATTTTCTCTCATCCTGTATGTCGTCTGTCTACTCCGTTGGTAATTTCTTGTGTTGTGTGGTGGCTCTTTAGTGTATTAGGTCCCACGTGTCGATTATTGCTTTTGTTGCAGTGTCATGTGGGGTCTTAGGGATGTAAATGCTTTGTCAAAGCTGATGTTGAAGGGTATTTCCTAGGGTCTCTTGTAGGCTTTCTGTACTTTGAGGTCTTCCGTTTACATCCTTCATTCATCTGAGTGAACTTTGGTAGATGGTGAGAAGTAGAGGCCTAGTGTTATTTAGTCTTCTGCACATGCCTCGCCATTTATCCCCAAGACTATTGAAAAGGGAGTTCTTTCCCCATTACTTAATCATTGTGTATTTCATCCAGAATCAGGTGGTATGAGGTGTGTGGGTTTACTTCAGGTTCTGTGTTCTCTTCCACTCATCCATGTGGAAGCAGGTCCCCAGAGTTTGAGTGAAATTTCAAATCAGAGAGTGTGATGCGTCCAATGTAGTTTCAATTTCTCAGAATTGCTTTGGAAATACAGGGCATTTCCTGGTCTCACATGAACTTCAGCATTGTTTCCTTCTATGTCCTTAAAAACAATTTGTCCTGTAGTAAAAGTATACAGTTAAAGAGCAGAGTGGGACATTTTAATCCATGCATATATACCTTGTGTAATGATCAAAGGAAGGCATCGACTGTCTCTGTTACCTTGTGTAGTTATTCTTTATTAGTTCTCTGTGGTTGCAATATTCAGAGTCCTTCTTTTCAGCCTTTTTTGGAAAATATGGTGGGATACTGTTAAGTCTAGACACCCTGCTGTGAAGTAGAACAGCTGAATTTATTCCTGTCATCTAAGTGTAACATTGTATCCATTTCCCAGTTCCTGCCCCTGCTCCCCAACCATCAGCCTCTCTTCACCGCTGTGGAACTTTCTATGTCTAGGAGATAAAGTCATTTAGAGAGAAAGTTGATGTCGTTCTCACATGCATGAAATTATGCCGTGTTTGCGTTTCTCTTCCTGGCTCATTTCGTTGAAGGTCATGTCCTCCAATTTCTGCACGTTGCTGCAGATGCCATGGTTTCATGAATTTCTGTGGCCGAAGAGGATTCCTTTGTGTACTGTAGTTTCTTTTACCCTTTTTGCATGAACAGGTACGTTGATTGGATACCTTCCCTATTGTGAAGAGTGCTTCTGTCGCCACAGGAAGGCTGATACCTCTTCAACATAACAGATGCCATGTGCTTTCTGTGTATAACCGGCGGTGGGATTCCCAGGTGAACGGGTAGTTGTAATGTAAAATGTTTAAGGCACCTTCAGCTGCTTCGCTTCGTATGTATAATGTACATTCCCACCAAAAGTGTATAAAAGTGTCTTTTTCTGCATTTCTACGTTGGCCACTGCCTGTGAACGTATGGGTTGTTCTTTTGTTTGTTTGTTTGTTTGTTTTTGGTAAGTTTCATTCTAATTAAAGTGAGAGGTATCTGCGTGTGATTTGTACTTAGACATTTGTGTGAGAATTAGTGAAGTTGAGCAACTTCTCTTTGACCTGTCAGTCAATTTCATGTTTTCTTTTCAAATGTGCCTGTTCAGGTTCCTTGCCCAGTTTTAGCTTGGGTATTAGGTTTTGTTCATTTTCCCAGTTAGAGTAGTGTTAGTTTTTCGTACATGTTAGATAACAACCCCATTCACAGATATGATTCTGCTGAACTTTCTTTCAGTCTGTAGGATGCTTTCTTTAATAGTTCATTGTTTCTCGTCCCCATGCGGAAGCTCTAAAATTATGTATAGTCCCATGTGTTTGTATTCACATTTGTTAGCAGTGATTTTAGTGTCCCATCCAAAAAGAACAATAAATAAGAAAAAGTATTGCCAAATCAGTTGCACGGTCTAAGGGTTTCTTGCCATAGATAATTTTTGCTTTTGTTTTCTTTCTTCTTTGCAAACTGCATGCAGAGATACAAGTTTTGCTGAGATACAGACTCCCACTTTTCTTATAGGAGCTTTGCGGCTCCAGGATTGGGTTTAGGTGTTTATTTGGTGTTGATTTGGTATTATTACATGTTTCAGACCCTGAAATGTTGACTTCTTTGTCTTGTTTTTGTCTTGATACAGCACAAAGGGAGTTGTGTTCAAATTAAGCTGTGGGAAATCCTTTAGATACTGGGTTGAAACGATTCTCTCCTTTCTTGATGTTCACTTAGGTGACAGGTGCCTGAAAGTCTGGGAAGATCCATAGTGGAAAACGTTTATCTGTATTTCGTGGAGACTGATGGCCAGCTCCCTTCTGCACAGGACTTCTGGAGAAGGCCAGCCCTACCACTTGCTTAAATACCTCCCATCTCCAGCTCTTCAGTAAATATTTAAGTGCTTCATTAAAGATTTAAACCTTAAGGAAGTAGAGTGACCCAGTGGAACTTGAATTTAACTAGAATTTAAGTTTGAGAGTAGCTGGTCAGTAGAAGAAGTGTGGTAGATTGGGTGACATACTATGGTTTTTAAGGGTTTTTGGTTTTTATTTGTTTGTTTGTTTTCCTTAAACAGAGTTAATAATAATTAATTAGAACAAAGAAGGAAAACATTAAACGGTTGGTATGTGTAACATGAACGCTGTTCCATGACTTGTTCAGTCATAGCCTCAATTTGACATGCTAGACTATGAATCCTAAAGGCTAGTATATAGTTACTGCGTTGGAGTTACTTTTCTCATTCCAACAACTGTAGAACATTTTGAATAGCATTTTGAAATTTTATTTTAATGAAAGCTTAGAAAAAAAAAAAACCTTACTTATACACTAAAGAAAGTAAACATAAAATAGTCTCCCGCCTGACTCGCAAAAGACCCATGGCCTGATCCTGGCCAGCAGGAGCAGCTGGTATTAAGGAGCAGGGACCGGATGCAGCTGAGCTGCCAGCCTCCTAGATGTGGTTCCCTGGTGTCACGGTCTGGGTGAAGGATGGTGCAGAGCCGGTGTTCTGGCCAACATCCCGGTGGGGTCCCAGCCACTGCAGGATGTTACTGGCCTACTGGGATTTGGGCTCCAGCTGGCAGGAAAGCTTGTAGCTGCAGGACAGAGAGGTAGCTGTGAGGCCACCATGAACCACACATCAGGTCCCCTCTCAGTGCATGCCCAGCTGAAATCCTGGGTCCCCAGCGGTTCCCATGCAACAGGGCTTGATGCTGGCCGTGGAGTCACGGCCATAGGCTCTCTGTAGCTGGCCACAGGAAAGCCTCCTCTAGGCCACGTGGGGTGGCTGACACGTGTAATGTCAGTACTTTGGGAGGCCGTGTGGGGTGGATTGCTTGAGACCAGGACTTAGACCAGCCTGGACAACATCGTGAAACCCCATCTGTACCAGAACAACAGCAGCAGAACAACAGGACATGGTGTCTGCACCTGCTGTACCATATCCTGGGACATGGTGTACATCGGTAGTCCCAGCTGCTTGGGAGGCTGACAGAGGGCTTGAGCCTATGAGGCAGACGTTGCAGTGAGCAGAGATGGCGACACTGCAGTGCAGCCTGGGCGCAGAGCTAGACCATGTTAAAAAAAAATGGAGAGCCTTCTCCCACCCTCTGCCCGTCCACTAGGCCCTCACCTCTCCTTGTCACTGAGCTGCTCCAGTCTTTTGAAATAGGTGACAAATTTCTCAAGAGGCCGAAGCCTGTAATTCATGGCAGCCACTTGGAGCAGCTGCATTTCCTGCAGAACTCGGACCTCCTAGAGACAGAGGACAGGATGCTGACACGGCCTGCGTGGAAGATGCTGAGGGGACCTTTGATAAGCAGTGAGAAGGGGCTGATCCCTGGGGCAGTTTTCTGCAGGGGCCCCATGCAGCCCCCAGCCTGTTCTCAGAGTTGGATGTAAACATCCCCTCCTGCAGGAACGGGTTTTTGATCCAGTGCCTTTCCCACTCTCTCCACTGGGATAGATTTCCTCTTCCTGTGTGTGTCAACCCCTCCCAGTAAACCTAAGATGTAGAGGATGGAACCAGGGAGTGTCCTGCCCAGGGTGGACTGTGAGGTCCACATCCACACCCTCCTCCAATGTTAGCGTCCCAGCTGCTCACCTTCCTCCTCTTGTTGATGTTGCCCTGGAAGGCAGACAGAATCCATCACAAAGGTCAATGGCCCACAACCAGCCCCACTCCACCCCTTCCCATGCTGTACTACTGCCAGGGACACCAGGGTCAGGGGATGTGCGCGTGACAGGACTTGGATCTTCCTCAGACTCCAGGTTCTAGAGTAAGGGGTCATGGGAGCTGAGGCTCAGGGACACTGCCCCAACTTTTTCTGATGATAGACAGGGAAATTGAGGTCTCTTATAGAAAGAAAGCACACAGTGACCCTGGAACTGCCTGCCCTTGGAGAGGCTCAATTTCACTCTCCAGTTATGGGTTACCCTGGGGAGTCACTGAGTCCAGCTCAGCCCACACCTCAGCAGCTTTGCAGTCAGGCAGCTCTGCAGCTTCACCACTTAGGGATAGGGACTAGTGGCTGCCATGGAGCCTCCATCACACAGAGGTGATGAGATGGGCCTGACACCCCCACCTGCAGGAGCAGCTGTGAGGCTCTCAGGAGAGGAGGTTTGCTTAGGGCTGAGATCTAAGGGCTCGATCCCGACCCTCTCCTCCCAAGCCTCAGGATCCTGGTTCCCAACCAACCTGCCCCAGGCTCACTCACATCCAGATTGTCCGGGATGGCCGAATCCAACCTCTGTAACACAGTTAGAAAATCCCCCAGGAAGGGGACCACACCCTGTGCCAAGGAGGGTTGGGGAGGTGGTGATGAGTATTGGCCATCAGATGGGGCTGCCCACTGTCCTGTCCCATGAAATCCCATCAGCCCCTGTCTCCCAGAACCCCCCTCCCTAGGTCTCCTGGATGGAGCAGCCAAAGACCCTCAGCTGCCTTTCCCTATTCTCTGCCTCCTCTATCCCAGCTGACCTCCAAGTCTAGTTGATCTCCAAGCACTCCTAGTTACCTCTGTGGTGGGATATTAACAAGTCACAAGGACCTGTGGTCCCAACCTTACCCTTCCCCACATCCACTCTGAGTCCAGCTTTCCCAGACCCTTGCTCTTGTCTCTCAAATGGAGGTTTTCCAGGCCCAGTGGCCACAAGAGGACAGGGCTGGGGAAGAAGCAACTGCTGTCTCGATGTGGAGGCCTCTAGCTGGCGGGGAAAGGAACCCTGTCCTGTGATCTCTTGTGATCCCTCTATGCCACAGGCTCACTCACCTTCTTCTGCCTCCGTAGCCTCATCTGGGCTCTCTGGTGGTTCCTCTCCTGGGCGGCCACCTTAAAGCTCCCCGCCTGCCAGGTGTCAGTGATGGAGACAGTGAGGCTCTCCTCCCTTCCCCCAGTTACAGCCCAGCCACCCTGCCCTTGGATCCCCAGGCACTGGTGTGAATCACCTGGCAAGGTGCTCATACCACTGGCCCAGCACCACACTCCCTGTGTGTGTCACCCAGTCATGCAGCAGGGCCTCCCTGAGACTGTTCCTCTTCTGTAAAGAGTGATCAAAACCACAGCTACTTCACAAGGCCTCCTTAGTACTGTTTCCTGTAGCTGTTGCCATTGTTCTCACCCTCATCCCTCTGAGGAAGAACCAGGCATGAGCACCAGCAAATTATTTTCTTTTCTTGACCCTCATTTCCATTCTGTGAGGGCTGCGCTACAGGCTCAGCATCCCTTTATTTTCCAGATGAGGAAGCGGAGACCCAGAGCAGGCAGTGACTCCCCAGGGACCCGAAAGAGAAGGCGCCTCCTCCCCATCCTGGCGGCTCTGTCTTGGCTGCCTTCACCCCATATCCCAGCACCACCACCCATCAGGGTCGTGTTCTCTGGAGTCTCTGAGTGTCTAGGTCTCCAGCCAGGCACAGTCGTGATGGGAAAGGGACAGGGCGGTTTAGGAGACCTGGTTAAGTGGCACCTGCCTATCCAAGCCCCACTGGAGTCTCTGCCACACAAACTGGGTTTCAGCCATGCGAAAGGTTTTGCCTCGCCAATGATGCCCCAGGGGAGTTCTGTGCAGAGAACTCTCTTCCTCCACTCAGGAAGTGGCCTCCTGCGGTGCCATCTCAGATTGACATGGCGGGGTTTTCCAGAATCTTGGGTGGGGTGACAAGTTGTCTTCTCATTTGCATGGAATATTCTGAGATCTGGTCAGGGAGGATCCCCTAGGAATGCATGATGAATCCCCCAGTCATGAGCTTGTGTCACTGCTAACTGGTGACAGTCCTGTGACATGACCGTTTTCGGGTATCTGCAAAGGGCAGAGCGGGGAGTCCCAGGAAACACGTATGTCTGTCCTGAGCGTGCCCATTGGTACCCATAGCTGTGAGGTCCACTGGACTCCCTGGCACATGATCTTCCTTTGTTTTCCTTCCCCCTCTCCCCCAGTGTGGGCAGAGGCCCCCTGCCCGTGGAGATGCGCTGCAGACAGAAGCAGCAGCAGAGGCCTGGCTTCCTCAGGAATTGCCGGCCAGTTTGTGGAAGGAAGAAAGTCCCAACTACCATAACCATCCCCCAGCCTGGAGGAAGCTCCATGCCAGCAGCATGGACCAGCATGGGAGACAGAACCCTGCTAATGCTGCAACTCATCACCCCGGCTTGGCAGCCCAGCAGCCGTTGCCACATCCCATTTCCAGGGCCTCCCGCCCCTGTGCCCCCACCTGCCCGTGGACCACACACCTCTCTCCCTGTTGGCCCTAGGTAGGCATGGAGTAAATTTTTCAAGTCCACTTTTAGTAGATGAGTCAAAACAAAACAAAATAACCGCTCCACACCAGGTCCAGTGCCCTTCCAAACTCAGTCTTTCCTCTGACCCTTAAACACTTGTCCCGCATCTCCCAGACTCCACTGTACCTTGATCAGCAGGTCCCGCTTCACTGCAGTGTCTGTTTTGCAGAGTTGTTTTAGATATTTTGTGCTTTTGCTATGGACAGAGGAAAGAAAGAAGGGTAAATTTGTGAATAAGCGGAGAGATTTGTGAGTTCCCATCCAATCCCTTTTGTTTGAAAACCCAGAGAATCCCAACTTCATGGGTGAGAGTTTCCAGTGGGGTCCTCTGTTGACAAGGTCTGCAGAGGACCAGGGTGGGACCTGTCATGCTCCTCCCCTGGCCCATCTCCACTTCACATGAGCTCCTGCGTGTTCACAGTTAGCTTCTAGCTGGACACAGTTCCACTGCTGGGTGCAAACACCTGAAAGCCTTCAGTTGGCTCCAGTCTGTTCCTGATGGTTGAAAATCCTTAGTCCTGAGTTGGAAATCCTTGCCTAGAAGTCCAGGGCAGCTTAGTGACCACACCCACCAGCCCATCCCTGCTTCCAGTGTCCCTGGTCTCCAAGAACCTTTCAGAGTCGAGGGCACGTGGGGAGACCTATGGGTCCCTAGGTCAACCCTGGTGCTCCCGTGGAGAGAGCCCCCCTCACCTGGACACTGCTGCCCATGTCTTGTGTAGCCGATGTATTGGGTTGCTGCACAGAGCAGAGACAATGGCGTGCACCGCGGAGAAGTTGTTGAGGCTTAGGCACTCCTGGAGAGGGAAGAGTGAGCTGTGAGGTCCAGAGTTACAGCCCGACCCACTTCAGCCTCAGCCCACTCTGCTGAGATCTCCCTTCCTGGACAAAGCAGAGGCCCAGGGAGCCTCAGGAGGGCACACCTGGGGCCGAGTGAATGTCACTCATCTAGGAGGATTTTAGTTCAACCCAAGGAAGAGCCCAGGTCAGAAGTGAGCAGCCCCCACTGGGCCATGGGAGTCAAGGTCAGTGAAGCTCTGGTAAGAAGGGCCTAGGGGATGTGCAGGGCTCAGGCCAGAGATACAGATGCCAATCCTAAAGCTGATGGAGGAGAAGAGGCAGTTCCCCATTTTTAAAGAGGGAATCTTCAGGCCCAATCATAGCTTACCCTGGCCACCTTGATCCAGTGCTCCACCACCCTGGCCCTGTCCTGGGCCCTCATGCCGTGGTTCCCGAGGCAGGAGGTGGTGACGCAGTTGGCGAGCCTGTTGAAGTGTGCGATGGTGGCACGAACTGTGGGTGCCACGTGCTCATTCCCCTTCTTAGTTCGTCGGCCCCAGATGGAGCCCAAACATTCGTAGAGCTCCACCTTCTTGAACAGCTCCTTTGGGGGTAGGAGGAGAGTGTCACAGACAGAGCACACCCCAGCTCAGAGTCACCCACAGTCCCAGGCAGGGACTGAGCTCACAGTCATCCACGATCTCTCTCAGGAACTGAGCTGGAGCTCAAAAAGCTTTAAAATGGGCCTCAGACGTGTGGGAGTCCCTGGCTTTGATTTTCTGCCCACCGAGGGCCCTGAATGCATCATGTCGCAGAACCCAACAAGAGTGGGAAGAGAGAGTGACATTTTTTCCAGGCCATCCACACTCCTAAGAACTAGAAGGTGGCTCAGACCTGCCGTCCTGAGGACTTATCTTCCTCCCATGCAATCATCCCTGTACGCCTTTTCTCCATACCGGTGCACTTTCCCTGTGGCAGCTGCAACTATGGGCTCTGTTTGGGTGTCTGCCATAGAATCTAGTATGCATCAGGTACCTAATAAGCGCTGAGGGTAGTGAGGCTCCTGAGCAGCTGGGTGAGTGACCCATGGCCCTGCCTGCCCCTCATTGAGCACCACCCTGCCCTGCTTTCTGTCCATCCCCTGTCTTTCAATCTGTACAGTCCCTCTGTGCAGCTGGCATGGGCGATGTCCCATCTCTGCTGTCCACATGCAGACAGGGAAGGCTTGTGGATGAGGAAACTCATCCAGATCCCGTGGTTGGTAAGAAGTGGAGCTACAATTTGTCCCAGGGTATTGGCCCCTTCTCAGGGAGAGGCTGGTCTGAGATAGCTGGTGCCAGAGGCACAGCCTGCAAAGCCTAGTTGCTCACCGCATCCATAAGGGTCAGCTGCTCTGCCAGCAGCCTGGGAGGGAAGGTCGTGACATCAGGCAGCTCCTCAGTGGGTTGGTTGTTTACAGGACAGGGACAGGGGGACTCTGGGGCTGACTGTGGCTCTGGCACTGTCACTGGAGTGGACCCTTCGCCTGGTGCTGGTGCTGGTGGTGAATGTAGATATTCTGGTGCTTCCAGGGCTACACGTGACTTTGGCTCCAGGGCAGGCCCCAGGTCCGCCAGCAGTGGTGGTGCTGGCTCCATGGCCGGCATTGTTAATGCCTGTGGCCCAGGATGTGGAGCAGGATCTGGAAAGGAGAAAAGGTCACCCCACCAGTCACTTTTCACTGGGCTTTCCAAGCACAGAAGTGACTGAATGGAATTTAAGGGACTTGTAGCCCCAAAACACCACCCCTGGAAAGTCTTCCTGACTGCAAGCCACCTCACCATCTGGCTTGGTCTCATTGGGCTCCAGAGGCAACAACTGCCCTAGGACAAGTTCCTGGTGGTCCTCCACGCCCAGTCCAGGCCTGGTGAAGTTCCTGAAGGCCAGCTTTATCTGGAAAGATGACCGTTGCGGGGGCTGATAGCACAGTGAAGTATTTTCAAGGGGCCAGGTGAAGAAAACGCAGGTGATGGTTCTGGTGATGGAGTGGACAGCTGAGTCAGAGACCTGGCCTTCTCCCACACAACCCTCCAGGGCACCCTTGTGTGGTTCTGGGCCCCTGACCTGTTGCAGCCTGTGTAGAGGACAGCCCCACCCTACCCCCAAGCCATCAGTGGTGACCTGGAAGGGGCAGACCTGGCCATGCAGCAGGACTGTACAGACCCTTCTGTGCCCCAGCGTCCTACAGACATTCTCTTCCCAAAGGCCCTGGAGCACAGCACTGTGCACCTGGGCACTCAAGATGGCAGCTCCAGGGAGATTTGTGAGCAGGTTTGCGCATGAAGGCTCCAGCTCTGGGTCCCTTGGTCCTGGGGGAAGGAGGGTGGGGGCAGATACAGAGTGGAGGAGGACAGGGAGAGCTGGGACGCCATGGTGCTGGGGATGAGTCTCTCAGTGGCCAGCTGTGACCCCGGCCTCAGCTCTCCTTTGCAGGGCACCTAAGTCTCCATTTACAGAACTCACTATTTGCCTCTTGCGGGGGAAGTCCCCAGATGTCAGCCTTCTCATGGGAATTTTAAGAGGTATGTGCCCCAGGGCTCCTTGAGTCTCTCCCCAGCCAGAGTCCATTCTTTTCCCCCATGTTTTGTGGGTGAAAAGGCCCTTCGGAACCCTAAATCCACCCAGTGTATACTTGTTGCTGGGCTCCGTCATTTAGTCAAAATCTGGGAGGATGCCACCATATGTAGAAGAGGCCATGAGGGTTTCAACTCTAACATTCTGTAGATATGACCTGGTTATTCTGTCTCCTGTGAGCGCCTGACTCTTAAGTAGAATCGAGGCCCAAGGATTGTCATCTGCTTTGTTTATGACATCATGACAAGCCACAAGAAGAGCGGTGTACAAATGAGGTGTTTTGTATGTATGTGTTGAATGTGTGAACCCCATCCGTTGGAGAACCTCCAACGTGAGCATCTCCAGTTGTCTGTGGGCCTGCGGCTCCCTTTTCAGCACCAAGGGACCCCTCTTCTGTCTGTGTCAAGGAGAAAGACCAGCCAGAAGGAATCTCAGACATCCTGTACCAATGCCATGGTAGACTTGCTTTGCTATGTGTTTTTCCAGACAGCGAAGGATATGGGCCATTGAGGCAGAATGCTGAGAGCTGCTTCAGTGAAGGGGAAAAGTAATAAACATGAATCACAGCACCCGCAGCAGATTCTCCAGAGTTTTAGGCTCTAGGGACCCCTTTGTTTGCCATGTCTTAGATCATTCAGTCCCCACAAGAACCCTGTGAGGTTCAACTCCCTGTTCCGGAGAAGCCAACCGAGGCTCTGAGAGCTGCATCTTCAAGACACAGCCAGTAGGGCACAGAGGCACCTCCATGCCTTGGAGGGGATGGACACTCACCTTCTAATCAGCAGTTCCAAAAAGTGTGGCATGGTGATAAAGTCCCAGGAGGGGCCCAGGCAGGTGGCATAGGAGGAGATGGGTTTAGTTAGCAAGGCTGGAACCAGGGAGTCCAACAGCTTCTCCCCTGTGCCGGGCTGGTAAGTTGGCATCCTGCAGATCTCATTTTCATACTAGGGGGACAAGGAGGGACATGGGAGTCAGTGGTAACACCATGAACCACCAGAGGATCGGGATCTGGAAGTCACACCAAGAAGCACCAGCCCTTCGGGGACTTGTGCATGTGGAGAACCTGATTGCCCATGGTGAAAAGGATTCTAGGCTTTCCAAGTAAAATTGTATGTGAGGATGGAGAAGTGATAAAATGATTCACGCCTTCAAGGCACCGTCACGATGTTTGTCAGCTGTGGGGCAAGGGCGCCCTCTGTATCAACAGCCTACATGAAGAGCATCATCCCTGCAATCCTCAAAAATCACCCTCATGGTAGAGAAGAGACATGGGCTTTGGATGTCAAATGTCTGCTCAGCAGCACCCGGGTCAGAAGGGAGCACCTTCCATGGGGAGGACTGGATGAAATTCCCTCTAGGTCACCTGAGGCTCCACTTCTGATACGCAAGGGAAGGGCCTGGGGAGGCCTCATCCCCTCCTCATTTTAGCGACAGCACACAGGACAAGAGGGATATGATTGTTTTTGTTCTTTTAACATAAATGTGAGTCTGGAGAAACAGCTATGGCCATCCCAGCCCTGGCCAAGTGGAAAATTCCAGAAGACTCCTGGGTGGGATAAAGTGCATCCCAAGGCCCAGGATTTGCCAGGCGACTCAGGGAAGAGAAAACTTAGGCAGTTAGTGAAGCCGTGAAAGGTTAAGCAAATGTATGTTTGAAAGGGGAAATGAAACTAGGTGATTTTCTCTGCCACCCACACAGCAGACTGGCAAAAAGTTGAAAGCGTGTTAGTGTTCAGGGGAGGCTGCATTCAGAGACGAAGCTACCTTCAGAGGCTGCTGGTGACCGTGTGACCAGCTGGAGCCCATTTGGAAAGTCAGCTGGCTAGAGCTGTTGAAACTTGCTATCCCCATATCTTTTCACCCAGATATCCCTTTCCCGGGTGTGTGTCTTCCACAGGGGATTTGTGTATTTTATGGGTTGAATTGTGTTCCCTCCCCCAAATGTAACTGTTTCTATTCTCAACACCAGAAAATGTGACTGTGTCTGGACACAGAGTACTCCAAGAGGTAATTCAGGTGAAGTGAGTTCATTAGGGTGGCCCCTAATTTAATATGCCTGGGGTTCTTACAAGGAGAGGTGGTGAGCGCACAGAGACGTTGAAGAGAATACCCTGTGTTGACCGAGATAGAAGTCAGCCATCTCCAAGGCAAGGAGAGAGGCCCAGAGAAACCACCCCAGGCTGACAGCTTGACGTTGGACTTCCAGTCTCCAGAATTGTGAGGAACCAGATTTCTGTGGTTAAGCCCTTCAGTGAGCGTGCATGTTATGGCAGCCCTGGCAAACTGCTCCAGCCTATTAGGACACACATAGGATTATGCTCCTTGCAGAACAGGTGCCTAGAAAGGGAATTTTATCATGACAGGCTCCACCGGCACTGAGAGGCTGACCCCTGTGGAGCATGGCCTCCCTTAAGCAATATTACAGTGAGATGCGAGGGTGCAGCTCCTGCCTGATGGGGATGCAGGGATGAGTTCTGTGAGGTGACACTTTAAAAACAGATCCATAAAGAAGCTTCACCTTCTTTCGTTGTAATCAATGTCCACCCCCACCTTATTTGTGTTAAAGTTTTGGATTTTAAGTCCTGGAGGAGGTCTGGCAGGGCAGTGGAGATGCTTGTTACCGGAGATACACTTACGGTGGGGAGTTAAAATGATAACGGTATGAGTATGTTGCTATTGTTACCATTATACTCAATTCTTGTGGCAACATGCTGAGATACTCCTGGCTTAGCATAAAGTGAAAACAGATGGAGTTTCTGTGATCTTCCTCTGACAGATGAAAGGGACTTTGCCTGTAACCAAGTTGCCACTGGAGACTAATGGCAGCCAGATTCCTTTGGAAGAGAACACTGGGCCACTCAAGTGGGAAATCCCTAGGACAGAGGTTAGTGAGTCCCCATATTCATGTCTGAGTCCTGGGCCCACCCTAGTTTTCTGGAGTCCCTCTGTGGAGACCCTTCTGTGCCCCGTCTCACCCCAGACCAGCATTGGCCGTGGTTGGTGGCGGTGGGCCCCTGCCCTTCTTTGAAGAAGTTGGAGAAATGGAATCCATCCAACAGCTCCTGTTTGATCGGCTGTGTGGAGCTCTGCAAAGAGAGGGCCCGAGAGCCGGGCCAAGAGGTGTCAGTGGCCTGCCTGGCTGACCCCACAGTGGCACACCCCCATTAGAACTCCTTCCTGGTGTCCCCATCCCCAACAGGATTTGGCACATAGGAGCATCTGCATAGACCTCCAACCAGAGAAGGTTGAGGTCTCCGGCAGATGAATTGGGATTCACATCTGAGTGGCAAACTGTGTCCTCGACACTGAACTTCCCATCCTGCCAGGCATGGTCTGGACTGTGAACCTGACATACCTACCAGGCTCCAAACACCTGACAACCTACCTCCTCCTGTCCAGGGAGGGCCCCTCATCTCCTGTTTCCCCCATACACATGGGGAGGGGTTCGGCGCTGCCCTGACGGGCAGAACTGAGGCCTGGCCTGGACGTGCCTGCCCTGGGCCCTGTGTTACCTGTGGGTGCCTTCTGGCAAAGGGCCAGAGGTGTCGAGGGTGAGGGTTGAACCAATGTCTATATTCTCGAGAAAGACTCTCATTTTGGCCTCTTCTGCGACGAGGAGGTCGGCAGCACGTCGGGACACAGCAGGAGAACATGTTGTTCTCCGGAGTGTCGCCCACCAAATGAACTGGAAATGGGGCTGTGTGTATAATATGGGTGCCTAGTTACCAGAATTCTAAGTTCTACTGGGGATCTGTTAGCAAGGAAGTGAGGTCACATCTTGTAGGTTCCATCCTGTAAGCTCCTCCTTTCCATAAGACCTACTCAAAGGCCCTTCTGGGTTTCTGATCACTCACCCTCCCCCGTCAACTCCTTTACCTGTTCACCATTATGCAAAAGTGTGCCCCTTCAGCACCTTGGGAAGACCTGGATATAACCAGGGTCCCAGGTTTGAGGAGCCAGTGCTGGGTCAAACAGCCTTTATCTTAGCAGTTGTGAGACCCTAGAGAACTCCTTTGGTGTTTTGGGCTCTCCCCACCTTGCACAAGGGAGTCATGCTAGCATCATAACCCTTCCTAGGGAACTCATGAAGTGTGTTTGAGATAAATCTTAAAAAACTGATGGTGTGGTGGTCCCTGTAGATCTTGCACATACTTCAAGATGGAAGAGCTACAAGAAGGGGTGAGAGGTAGCATGGAATACAACTCCAGTGGGTCTGGTGTCCACAGTATGATCTCAGGAAAAGGCACTTCTTCTCTGGGCCTCGTCTTTCATGCTGCAGTACTATACGAGGTTGAGATTAAATGAAATTCAGACATCCTCCTGCTCTGACATTGCACCTTCCAGTGCCTTCCCATTTTATTTAGACCCAAACCCTATGCCTCATCTCAGCCTAGGGTGGGCAGCATCCACAAAGACAGCACTGAGGGATTAGTGACTCCCTTCTGAATGATGGAGTAGGACACAGATGGTGGAATAGCACTTCTGGGCCAGTTCAGGCTATTTCAGCAAAGAACCGTAGCCTGGGGGAGCTCATCAAGAAGAGAATTGTGAGTTCTAGAGGCTGGAATTTGGAGATCAGGGTACCAGCCTGGTCAGGTCTTAGTGTGGACACTTCTTCCCCATTCACTGAGCTTTTACAGATGCTGTCCTTTCCTTGGAGGACAGCTCAACTTTAGGAGCATGGGTGGACCTCCATTGAAAGCCCAGCTCCCACTTATAGCTTGGTGATCTTGAGGAAGTCATAGAGCATCCTTGTGCCTGTTTTCTCCTCTGAGAAATGGCGTTAGTGAGAATTGCTTCCCTTTTTAATCACAGAGAATAAAGCATGCAAAGAAGTTAACTCGGTGCCATTGGGCAGAGAGTGAGAGCCCAGCAAACCAGAGAGATCAGCTTGCCCACATCAGTGGTGAGGAGTGGGGAGAGTGGGTGAGGCTGGGGCAGGAAGCAGGCCAGCCTGCCAGAGCCCAGGAACAGGTGAAGAGTAAGAGTGAGCTCCTCACCCTGAATTCTCAGGAGACACAGACATGCAGGGGTTGTGGGGAACACAATCATCAGGGCTGCCCTCGTTCCCCTGGTTCCCTCCATATCTGATGTGGTCCCAGGGCCCCCTCTCCCTGTGTTTCCTCTCTGCCCTGTTTTCTTCCTGGCTGCCCTCCCAGGACTCATTTTTGGCCCTGGTCAGGTGGAGTCTTGAGGTAACTATAGGCCTGTTAATAACTCCTCTGAGGTTCAACCCACCGTTTGTTGAGACCTCTGAGCTTACTTAGAAACCACCTCCTGCTGGGATCTGAGAGGGGTTGGAGGGAGCTGACAGTGCAATGGCAGTTTTCCCTGGGATGCTGCTCCAGGGCCCACTGGCAGGTATCTGCTGAATTTGAGCTTTCTTTTGGGTCTCTGGGGTTCTGAGGTGTGACTTTCCCTCTGAAGACAGGCTGAGCCCCTGGTGGGTGCCTTAGCCTCAGAAATGGGTCCCCCTGAGCTGTGAGCTGTTCTCTACCCTCAGTGTGCTAGGACACCTCACACCTCGCCCTGCCCATTCCGGCTTCTGAAGCCGACAGAGGGTCTGTAGAAATTGCTAGATACGAAAGGGCTACAAATAAGTCATAGGAAGTGTATTTACATAACTCAGTGGTTTTCAGCTATTACTATACATTTACTTCAGGAAAGGAGATATTTAAAAATGTTAATACCCTGTGTCACCCTGCAGAGATTTGGATTTATTTGATGGGGCAGAAAACAGGCATCTTTGGTTTTTTGTTTGTTTGTTTGATTGTAACAGGATCTTGTGCTGTGGCCCAGGTTGTAGCGCAGTGGCATGATCATGGGCACCGCAACCTCGACCTCCCAGGCTCAAGGAATCCTCCCTTCTCAGCCTCCCAAGTGGCTGGGACTATGGGCATGTACCACCATGCCATGCTAATTTTTGTGTTTTGTAGAGACAGGGTCTCACCATTGCACTCAGGCTGGTCTTAAAGTCCTAACCTCAAGCTGTACTCCTGCCTCTGTCTCCCACAATGCTGAATTTATCTTTTTTTTTTTAATTAATTTATTATTATTATACTTTAAGTTGTAGGATACATGTGCATAACGTGCAGGTTTGTTACATATGTATACTTGTGCCATGTTGGTGTGCTGCACCCATCAACTCGTCATTTACATCAGGTATAACTCCCAATGCAATCCCTCCCCCCTCCCCCCTCCCCATGATAGGCCCCGGTGTGTGATGTTCCCCTTCCTGAGTCCAAGTGATCTCATTGTTCAGTTCCCACCTATGAGTGAGAACATGCGGTGTTTGGTTTTCTGTTCTTGTGATGGTTTGCTAAGAATGATGGTTTCCAGCTGCATCCATGTCCCTACAAAGGACACAAACTCATCCTTTTTTATGGCTGCATAGTATTCCATGGTGTATATGTGCCACATTTTCTTAATCCAATCTGTCACTGATGGACATTCGGGTTGATTCCAAGTCTTTGCTATTGTGAATAGTGCAAATTTATCTTTTAAGAGTTTCCCTAGTGCTTTGACTAGGCACCGAAGCAAAGAAGGCTTTGCTTGCAGAAGGCTTGTGGAACCCTGTTGAGGCTGCATCTTCTTCACAGCCATCACATTGTTCCCTGAGGTGTCTACTTAGCAGTGCACAGGCTATTTACATCAAGGGCTTTGGGGAGCTGTTGTGTTTGGGGGTTGGCTGGGGCATTTGTGTTGGCTGTGGGATCTGTCACAAACTGGTCCCATGGGACACCCAGTCTAGGATCCTCCTTCCCAGACCACCATCCTGTCTCTCACCACTCCTATGGCAGGAGGTCAAAGATCATGACCCTGTGGACAGAGGCATCCAGGTGCAAGACTGATGTTGGGTGAGTCATGTGGGCAGGGGCGAGGCACAGCTGCTTGCTGGAAGGGTGTTGGGAAGTGTTGGTCCACCAGCTGTCACGTCCTCCTGTTCTGCTGAATCCTAGTGATCCTCACTTGGAGTCTGGGTTTCAGAAGGGTGTGGCCCTGGGTTCTTGGCTGGCTAGGCTGGTATTTTTGCAGCCTCTTTTGGGCTCTTGTATGTGAGGCCTGACCTGAGTTGCTTCAGGAAACCTTTGCCCCTGAGGCTGCCTCCTTCTTAAGAGCAGAGCCTTTGTGTGGAGATCTGGCTGGCCTCCCTAGTGCCCAGCCTGTCCTGTCCTGTTATGTCTGGGTTTGAGGTTGTGTGGAGGGGTCTCTTCCCATAGAGGAGACAAGGTCAGTCGTGTGGGTCAGAGTGAAGCATGGCAATCCCAGCTGGCTGTGCCCGGCCTTTGCCTGGAGGAGTCTGAGTATGACCAGGCCTGGGGAGCTGCCCTTCCTGGGAAACAGCTTGTCTCCTCCCCTATTGTAGAGTTTCTGGATGTGACCCAGAGTGTGCTGGGCCTCTGTAGGATGTGCTGGGTGTAGCCGTGTGATTCAGGGTGGGAGGTGCAGGGGATCATCTGCTCTGAGCCAGGTAAGGCCTGGACAGGACTGGGGCACCTGTCGAAGAAGTCGGTTCTGATGGGAGAGAAGGCATGGATAGGGAGGGGACAGGGTCACCAGGGCTGTGTGTCACCTGTTCTTGCTGCTTGGTCTGCCCTGGGAGTGATAACAGAGGTGGAGGCTGCTATGGACCCACTTTGGCTTCCTGAGAGCTGGTGTTCATGTGGGGAGCAAGGCAGGTGGGGGACAAAGCTGGTCTCTGAGTTGTTGAGTGATCCTTTATATGTCTTTGTCCTTTTTCTCTCTGCTGTCCCCAATAGCTCTGCTATACCAGTCCATTGACCAAGTAAGTCACTCAGAGCATCCTGGTCCTACGCACCAGTGTTAAGGCCCCTGAAGGGCCAGAGAGGGCTTAGGAGTTTCTCCGAAGACTGAGCCCGGTGTGGGAGGGCACCAGAGTCACTGAGAACAGACCATTTGAAAAGTCAGGCAGAGGGATCCTGGGCCCTGAGTATGCCTCCCTGGCCTGTGGTAACCATGCCAACAGGGCTAGGGCCTCAATAGAGCTTAGCTACTGAGCTTGACATTTGGCCAATTGCTCTCAGTGGAGGCAGGAACGTCCTGCTTCCCCAACCCCTGTCTTTCGGTCTCCAGTATCCTTGGAGCAGCTGCAGGGTGGGTAGAGGGGTGTCTCTCCCAGCTGCGTGGTGAGATGAGCCTCCACCTGGCTGCATCTGCCAGGGGAAAAGAGTAAAGACTGCAGCGGGGAGAAAAGCCAGCTGGGGCCCTTTTAGAGTCAACCCTGCTGCTCCGATTCTAATTTTCAGTTCAGATTTTGCAGGCATGAGTGTGGGTCCCTGAGGGCCTGCCCTTTGAATTCTTTCGGTGAGGACTGAGCATTGCCCAGGGGCTTCTCATTTGAGTCCCAGAGGCACGGCCCCAAATTCACCACCTCATCCCTTCCCAGGACATGCTGAAGCGCACACCTGTGGACCACCCAGACTGCCTGCCGCTACACGATGCCCTCCGCATCTCCCAGCACTTCTTTCTGTCATCAGTGAGGACGTTGACCCCTCTGGACTGCAGTCACAATGGACTCCCAAGGGGCAGGTAAGCTCAGGGCCCAGCAAGGCCTCACACAGGTTGAGGAGCCCGGGGTGGACCAGATCCCCAGTTTCTTCTCTTACGGCACAGGTATCACTTTGCGCCCATGGTCTCTGCAACCCTGATCCCCCATTCCCAGCCAAGGAGAAGTCTTTGGTCCTAGGTCACACTGATTTGATTCCCTGTGGCATTTTAAGCCCTAGGCTGAGAGCTTTGAGCCCAGTGTCTCAATAATTTTCCTAGGAATCCAGTGAGCCAGAAGAGGAGACAGGCCTGGAAAGTCTTTCCATGTCCATAACACAGTCTTTGAGCTGTGTCAGAGCTGGATTCTTTTCCTCGGGTGGGCTATCTGGAGACCCCAGGCATTGCTTCCCACACCAGGGAAGTCAGCCTGTGGGTATCTCATTCTTGATTGCAGACACCAGCCTCTGGCCAGCGTGACGCCATCAGGGTGACCCAGGAGGCTGAGGGAGCAGGAGATCTCAGCCGCTGTAGATTGGCCTGCACAAGCAAGAGTCAGGGAGTGAGCCCCACAGAGGGAAAGGCTAGTACTAGAGGTGGCCAAGGCCATCCAGGTTGCTGGAGCATTTTACATGAGCTCCTGGATGTCAGACAGCAGTTTCCCTGGGGGCCCTTCTATATGCAAGGGTGTGGGTTAGCCCAGTGAGGGGAAGCAACACTCAGCATTAGAGGCACAGTTCACCCCTGTGGGTCGGCAGCCTGGCCCAAATCAAAGGCTTCCTGATGGATAGAGGTTGTTAAATGGCCCTTAGGAGTGAAGACTTTGTGAGCGAGGGGCGGGTCTGGAGAGTGTCTGATGGTGCACAGGGAGCTGTTGCTGTGCAGTTGCTAGTGCCAGTTTGCAAAACCATGGAATGTCACTAGTTTGTTTTGGTCTGGGGATATCTGCAAAATCTCTGGAAGACTTCGAGTAGCATCGGTTGTAGGTCATCTTAACTGTACGCCCTTAGTACACACACCTACATATTGCAGTATACGTAGGTCACACGGTGTGTCATGGAGACAGGAAAGGCTGGGACAGATGGTCACAGCCCCAAAGAAGCCCTCCTGACTCTGAGGGTGGCTGAGCGGAAACTATGGAAATCCTCATGGAGTGGAAACCATCCGGAGCCCAGGTGAGAGGCAGCTACAGGTCGTCCCAGGACACTTTTGCAGCCCCACCGAAGGCAGCCCGGGGTCTCCCATCCCCTGAGTGTTCTTTTTTAAATGTGTCCACCATAGATGAATTTGGGTTTGGTTCCCTCGTTGGGTCTTGTTGTTGTGTATTTTTGTGTGAATGCCAATACCACATTGTCTGGATCACTATAGCTCTTCTATGTCATTTGTAATCAGGGAGCATGATACATCCATGTACTTTGTATTTTCCAGTGGTGAGATTGCTAGATGACATAGTAGTTGTATTTTTAATTTGAGGAGGAACTGCCGACTACTGCTCATAGTGCTTGACCTGGGAGGCAGAGATTGCACTGAGCCGAGATTGCGCCACTCCATTCTAGCCTGGGCAGCAGAGCGAGACTCTCCAAAACAAAATAGAGGTTCTCTGTGACAATGACTGCATCAGCCCCTCAGGAGGGAGCGCTTCTCCAGGGCAAGGTGAGGGGAAGCCCAGTGATGGGAGTGCTGCCCGGAGAGGAGTCAGTTCCAGTGGCGGGGGCCCTGGGCTTTGGCCGAGGACTGTGCATTGGCAGCTGCTCTGTCTCTCATAGCCCTTCCCAGCTGCACACGTCGTGAGTGTCAGTGTGCAGTCACAGGCCTGCCTCCTTTGGGCCACTTTCTGACCATGATTTTTGCCTGTGGGGCAGGGTAATTTCAGGATCTAACTTAATGCACTTGGATGTTCTTAGCCCCAGGAGGCAGCTCTTCTCATTCTAGCCTTTTGTTTTGTTTTGTTTTGTTTTGCTTTATAGAAATGGGGTCTTCCAATGTTGACCAGGCTGGTCTCAAATTCCTGGGCTCAGGTGATCCTCACACCTTGGCCTCCCAGTGTGCTGGGATTACAGGCATGAGCCACTGTGCCATGGTAATTTTCTTACTAGTAGTTTTTATAGAGCTAGGGTCTTGCTGTGTTGCCCAGGCTGGTCTCTAACTCCTGGCTGCAAGTCACTCTCCTGCCTCAGCCTTCCAGAATGCTGGGATTACATCCCCTTCTTACCTTCTCTGCCAGAAGAGCCCCCATAGTGTGTGAGTGCTGAGTCATGCAGTCTTCTGGGTGCTGAACGGGCTTTGCCGCTCTGGTCCTGGGCTCCGTATGTGGACGTGATCTGTGTGAACAGCTACTACACTTGGTATCGTGACTACGGGCAACTGGCATTGATTCAGCTGCAGCTGGCCCCCAGTTTGAGAATTGGCGTAAGACTTATCGCAAGCCCATTATTCAGAGCGAGTACAGAGCAACAGACTTGTAGGGTTTCACCAGGTAAGCGGTGTTGAACTTTGTGATTGTGTGTTCTCTCTGGGCAGAGATGTCACTCGCCTCCCCCGGCCTGGCCTGTGGCCACTGCAGTGCTCCCCTTGCTTCACCTTTGGGCTCACCTCCCGCTACCCCGTCTGCGTTGCCTTCTTGCCAGCAGCCAGGCCTCTGCCCCACTCACTTGGTCCTCAAAAGTGGCCTCCTTACCGGCCTTGTTTCCAGACAGCCTCCTATCACCCATGCCCAAGTGGTCTTTCTAACTCCTGACCTCAAGTGATTTGCCTGCTTCAGCCTACCCAAATCCTGGGATTGTAGACGGGAGCCACCACGCCCAGCCTGTCCTCATTTTTTTATCCCTCTCATTTTTTTGTCTTCCTCTCCAAAGATAGATTGCTTTATCTTGTGGGTTTCTTTTTTCATGTGGATTCCTGAACCCTATCCAGCCCCTCGTTCTCTCCCCAGCCAGCTCACACTCATTTGTCACAGCTCCTGGGACTCCCGTTGACACATAAAGAACAGCCACCCACAGTGGACTGCGCCATTCTGTTTGCACCCTTAAATTTATCATGCTTACAGAATGCCACTTCTGCAAACTAGTCAAGTAGGGGGAAGTGGCTCATGGATATGCACCCTTGCTCATCCCCTTTGAAAAGGTAACCAGTTCTGATTTCTTTTTTCTTTGAGACAGAAGTTCATTCTTGTCACCCAGGCTGGAGTTCCGTGGCACAATCTTGACTCACTGCTACCTCTGCCTCCCAGTTCAAGCGATTCTCCTGCGTTGGCCTCCCAAGTAACTTGGATTACAGGTATGCACCAGCACGTTCTCCTAATCTTTTTTTTTTTTTTTTTAGTAGAGATGAGGTTTCACCATGTTGGTCAGGCTGGTCTTGAACTTTTGACCTCAAGTGATCCGCCTGCCTTGGCTTCCCAAAGTGCTGGAGTTACAGGTGTGGGCCACCATGCCTGGCCCCAGTTCTGAATTCTTAAGAACCTCTCAAGAGGTTCTAGGTCAGCACTGATAGACCTGGGTGCTGCAGGTGCTGGGTGTGGTGGCTCATACCTGGAATGCTAGTGCTTTGGGAGACCGAGATCAGAGGTTCTCTTGAGCCCAGGAGTTTGAGACCAGTCTGCACAACATAGACCCCATCTCTACAAAAAATTTAAGATTAGTTGCAGCCGGGCGTGGTGGCTGACACCTGTAATCCCAGCATTTTGGGAGGCCAAGTTGGGTGGATCACGAGGTCAGGAGTTCGAGTCCAACCTGACCAACATGATGAAACGTCGTGTCTACTAAGAAAATACAGAAATTAGCTGGGTGTGGCGGTGTGCACCTGTAATCCCAGCTACTCAGGAGGCTGAAGCAGGAGAACTGCTTGAACCGGGGAGGCAGAGGTTATAGTGAGTCAACATCGTGCCACTTTACTCCAGCCTGGGTGACAGAGTGAGACCCCGTCTCAAAAAAATAAGAAAAATAAAAAATAAAATTAGTTGGTTATGGTTGTGCTTGCCTGTAGTCCCAGCTACTTGGGACGCTGAGGTGGGAAGATTGTTTGAGCCCAGTAGGTCAAGGCTGCCGTCTGCCATGATTGCACCACTGCACTCCCACCTGGGGGACAGAGTGAGACCTTGTTTCAAAAAAGAAGCCTTGCAATGATAGAAATGTCCCTTATATGCACTGTGTGAAATGGTGGCCACTAGCTACATGTGGCTATTGAGGTCTTGATATATAACTAGAATAGCTGAATTTATTTAGTTTAATTAAAAAAATTTTTTTTGAGACAGCCTCACTCTGTTGCCCAGGCTGGAGTGCAGTGGCATAATCACAGCTCACTGCTCAACCTCCTGGGCTCAAATGATCCTCCCTCCTCAGCCCCCCAAGTGGCTGGAACCATAGGCATGCGTCACCGTGCCTGGCTAATATTTAAACTTTTTGTAGAGACTGGGTCTCACTGTGTTGCCTAGGCTGGTCTTGAACTCCTGGGCTCAAGTGATCCTCCTACCTTGACCTCCCAAAGTGCTGGGATTCCAGAGCTCAGCTGCCATGCCCAGCCTGGTTTAATTTCATTATACATACATACATACATACATTTATTTATTTAAGATAGGATCTCGCTCTGTTACCCAGGCCAGAGTGCAGTGATGCAAACACAGCTCACTGAAGCTTTGACCTCCGGGGCTGAAGCAGTCCTCCCACCTCAGCCTCCCAAGTAGCTAGGACCTCCAGTGTGTGCCACCATGTTTGGCTAATTTTCGTAGTTTTTGTAGAGATGGGGTCTTGCTATATTTCCCAGGCTGGTCTTGAACTTCTAGGCTCAAGCAGTCCTCCCACTTTGGCCTCCCAAAGTGCTGAGATGACAGGCATGAGCCATCATGCCTGGTCCCAAGGCATATTTTTACTTCTAGTGTAGTTCAGCCTTAAGACTATACCAGCAGATAGAGATGGAAAAGTAAGATGAATTGAATATCAAATTACATTTATAAATAAAGCAGTTACTAATTAATGACTTTCTTTCTTTCTTTCTTTTCTTTCTTTCCTTCTTTATTTCTTTCTTTTCTTTCTTTCTTTCTTTCAACAGAGTCTCGCTGTTGCCCATGCGGGAGTGTAGTGGCACGATCTCTGCTCACTGCAAGCTTCACCTCCCAGGTTCACGCCATTCTCCTGCCTTAGCCTCCTGGGACTACAGGCACTAACTACCATGTCCAGCTCATTTTTTGTATTTTTAGTAGAAATGGGGTTTCACCATGTTAGCCAGGATGGTCTCGATCTCCTGACCTCGTGATCTGCCCAGCCTCAACCTCCCAAAGTGCTGGGATTACAGGTGTGAGTCACCACACCTGGCCATGTTGGTTTTTTTTAAACCTCCTTTTTTATTCTGGGTTAGACCATTCCCTGGCTGTCTTTACCCTAGCATCAGTGAGTCCTGCAGTCACTACAGCCCCCTGCGAAGTCAGATATTTTCATCACCATCAAGTGGATCTTCGTTTTTTATCTGACATTTACAATTCTGCCAGTTCTGACTCTTAAATTCTCTTTGCATTGAATTCCAGGATCCATCTCTGATGTTCAGTGAAGACAACCAGAACAGTCTGCTAGAGCAGTATCAGGGTCTGGATCAAAAACATAGAAAATACGTGGTTGGAGAGCTCATCTGGAATTTTGCCGATTTCATGACTAACCAGTGTAAGTGGCAGTTTGGCTCATGGGATAATGTACCCGTCCTCATTTTTTCAGGTTGCCTTGCCCTTTCTGGATATTTTGGTTGTAAGAATATTGGAAAGAAAGTGAAGGAAGCTGGTTTAATCCATGTAGTTGCGCTGAGGATTTCCTAGGTAAAAGAAGTGGTGTTTAGGAAGTAGGAAAGCAGGCCCCCGCTTCCCAAATACAGTCAAAAAGCAAACAGGAGAGTCTCCTACAGTGAGATGGAAATGGCTAGCTTGCCTTTTTCTTGTCTATTTCATAGCCAAGGAGGAAGGAAAAACTGGACCTCATTATGGATTTACTTTTGGGATGCACTGATTATTCCAGAGGAAGGTACAAAGTCTGAGAAGCTTAAGGTATTTCAGTGTGTTTTATATTACTCACTTGCAAAAAGCAGGCTCATCAAACACAGGTGAGTTTCAACGCATCTTGAATATGGCAGCATTTAAAAGTCTTCAGACCGGGCCTGGTGACTCATGCCTGTAATCCCAGCACTTTGGGAGGCCAAGGTGGGAGGATCCCTTGAAGCCAGGAGTTTGAGACCAGTCTGTTAAGCATAGCAAGACCCCATCTCTACAAAAAATAAGCACATTAGCTAGGTGTGGTGGTGTGTTCCTGTAGTTCCAGCTGCTTGGGAGGCTGAGGCAGGCGGATCATCCGAGCACAGGAGTCGGGGGCTGCAGTGAGCTGTGATTGCACCACTGCACCTGAACCTGGGTGACAGAGTGACACCTGTCTTAAAAAAAAAAATTTGTCTTCAAAGACCAGAAGATCTGTGCTGTCACATTGGGTGACTGAGGGGCTGCCAAATTTGCAATGAATGTTTCCCTTTTCTTCTTAGTTTATGGACTTACCATAAACTCAGGATGGCAGTTTGGTGGGTTGGAGAAGGATATGGTGATGGTGGGAGTTACAATACATTACTTATAGGGGAAGACAGGCTTTTGAAAGGTTAACGCTTAAAAGTGAGAAGGGAAAAGGGATGAGTGAATGAACAAGATGAGGTGAGAGGGAAGAGGTAAAGGGAAAAGGAGAACGAGAAGCTCTTCTCTGCATCGTACCTGGGATGAATGGTTTGTGGGGATATCCCTGATGGTAGTTTTGTAGAGAGGTGCAAAGATTTATGTGGTAAGAAATGAGCTGTAGGCCCAGCGCAGTGGCTGACAGCTGTAATCCCAGCACTTTGGGAGGCCAAGGAGGGCGGATCACCTGAGGTCAGGAGTTCAAGACCAGCCTGGCCAACATGGAGAAACCTTGTCTCTTCTAAAAATATAAAAACCACCCGGGCATGGTGGCAAGTGCCTGTAATCCCAGCTACTCGGCGGGCTAAGGCATGAGAATCGCTTGAACCCAGGAGGTGGAGGTTGTAGTGAGGGAAGATCACGCCATTGCACTCCAGCCTGGGCAACAAGAGCGAAACTCCATTTCAAGGAAAAAAAAACAAAAAAACAAAAACAAAAAACCAGGGGGCTGGGCGCAGTGGCTCATGCCTGTAATCCCAGCACTATGGGAGGTGGAGGTGGACAGATCACGAGGTCAGGAGTTTGAGACCAGCCTAGCCAACATGGTGAAACCCCGTCTCTACTAAAAGGACAAAAATTGACTGGGCATGGTGGCGGATGCCGATAATCCCAGATACCTGGGAGGCTTGAACCCAGGAGGTGGAGGTTGCAGTGAGCTGAGATCGCACCACTGCACTCCAGCCTGGGCAACAGAGTGAGACTCCACATCAATAAAAAATAAGATTAAGTGAAGGAGGAGGAGAAGGAAGAGGAAGAAAAAGAAGAAGAAATAGCTAGGTGTGGTGGCTCAGGCCTGTAATCCCAGCAATTTGGGAGGTGGAGGAGGAGCCGGAGGAGGAAAGGAGGAAAAGGAAACAGCCAGGCCAGTCGTGGTGGTGGCTGGTGCCTGTGAGGAGGAGGAGGAGGAGGAGGAGGAGGAGGAGGAGGAAAAAGAAATGGAGGAGGAGGAGAAACAAACAGCCAGGCCTTGTGTAGTGGCTCATGCCTGTGAGGAGGAGGAGGAGGAGGACAAAGAAATGGAGGAAGAAAAAGAAAAGGAGGAGGAGAAAGAAATGGAGGAGGAGGAGGAAAAAGAAATACAGGAGGAGGAGGAGGAAAAAGAAATGGAGGAGGAGGAGGAGGGAAAAGAAATTGAGGAGGGGGAGGAGTTGGAGGAGGTGGAGTAGGAGGATGAGGAACTGGAGGAGGAGGAGGTGGAGGAGGAGGAGTTGGAGGAGGAGGAAGAGGAGGAATTGGTAGAGGAGGAGGAGGTGGTGGGTTTACAGGTGGAGCCACTGCGTCTGGCTGGAAATCACATCTCATCATGAGATTTGGAGGGTACATACCCGAACCACATTAGCCTTCAAGGGAAACTCCGGGCACCTGGCTATTCCTGAGAAGTAAATTAGCAACTTGATAAGGAGGAGGTAGTAATTGGCTGGGTGCAGTGGCTCACACCTGTAATCCTAGCACTTTGGGAGGTCAAGACAGATAGATCAACTGAGGTCAGGAGTTCAAGATCAGCCTGGCTAACAGGGTGAAACCCCATGTGTACTGAAAATACAAAAATTTGCTGGGTATGATAATGGATGCCTGTTATCCCAGCTACTGAGGAGGCTGAGGCAGGAGGATTGCTTGAACCCAGGAGGTGGATGGTGCAGTGAGTGGGCTTAGATTGGGCCATTGCTCTCCAGCCTGGGAGACAGAGCGAGACTCCGTCTCAGAAAAAAAAAAAGAAAAAGAAAAAGGTAATAATAGCTCAGAACAATAGCCACCCAAGTCGGTTAGAGCCACAAGATATTTGATCCCCTATTGAAAGTAAACATAACATCTTGACAAATGTCCCTGTTCCTAAGTTTTTCGGAAGCGTAGATCTCCACCGGATGAAAAATGGTGACAGCTTTCCCTTTGACCTCAGATAAGGGTGAACCGAGGACTGAACTCTGACTGGAGTTCTTTGTTCCAAATTTCTTCCCGAGGGGCCTGGAGGGAATCACACTCACAGGCAAAAACTTAACACCCCTTCTGCTGACCCCAAGGTTTTAGATAAAGCTTTGCTTTCTTAGCCAACTGTAAAGGGAAGAAATGTTTGAATTGGCCAGGCATGGTGGCTCACGCCTGTAATCCCAGGACTTTGGGAGGCCGAGGTGGGCGGATCACCTGAGGTCAGGAGTTCGAGGCCAGCCTGGTTAACATAGTGAAACCCTGTCTTTGTTAAAAATACAAAAACTAGCTGGGTGTGGTGGTGAGCACCTGTAATCCCAGCTACTCAGGAGGCTGAGGCAGGAGAATCACTTGAACCAGGTAGGTGGAGGTTGCAGTGAGCCGAGATCGGGCCATTGCCCTCCAGCCTGGGTGACAGGGCGAGACTCAAAAAAAAAAAAAAAAAAAAAAGAAAAAGGAAGGTGTCTTCTCTGGTACCCTTTAGTCTTATTTTTTCTTTTCTTTTCTTTTCTTTTTTTTTTTTTTTGAGATGGGGTCTCACTCTTCACCTGGGCTGGAGTGCAGTGGCACAATCTTGGCTCACTGCAACCTCTGCTTCCTGGGCTTCATCAATGCTCCTGCCTTGGCCTCTCATGTACCTGGGATTATAGGTGTGTGCCACCCCACCTGGGTAATTTTTTTTTGTTTTTTTTTTTGTATTTCTTGTAGAGACAGTGGTCTCATTATGTTGTCCAGGCTAGTCACAACTCCTGGGCTCAAGTCATCCTCCTGCCTCCCCCTCCCAAAATGCTGGGATTACAGATGTGAGCCACTAAGCCCATCCTGAATTAATGATTTGTACATACTGTATAAACTTTTGCATCCTACTTTTTCTTACATTTGTTAAATGTGGCCTAAAGCTGCCTCATAAACAGTGAACTATATCCTAATTTAAGCATGTAAGCATTTCACTAAAGGAATATACAAGTAAAATTTTAAAGAAAGAAAATAAAGCATAAACATTTGGGAAAAAGCCTTTAGGCCTTGTCAATTTCTAGAATGTATTTATTTTCACTACCCTGGGGACTCCATTTCCAGTATTAAGGTCCATTCTCAGAAGGCGGATTTGGCGAGCATGAGAAAAGGGGTGGGGGAGTAATCGTACAAACAACTGTGTCCAGTCCAGGTTCCTAGGACCAGAGGGACCCCTCTGTATGGCAGAGGCACCCGACAGCCGTAACTGATGTGTACCCTCAGAATGACTTTACGATCTAAGGAGAAAGTCTGTTCGGAGCCCCAAGCTAAGGAATCAGGAGTGGCAAGATGCTGGAAGGATGCCAACCTGTGAAACTCTGAGTCAAGAGGTCAAGCTGGGCACTTGGTTGCTCAGGTCGACCGCTTGGCCCTCTTCCAAGTTGTACTTTCCTTCTTTCCTTTACTTCGTGTTCTAAAGTTTTTTTAATAATTTTTTTAATACTCTCTCACTCTATAGCCCAGGCTGGAATGCAGTGGCTCAATCTCAGCTAACTGCAACCTCCACCTCCCAGGTTCAAGAGATTCTCCTGCCTCAGCCTCCCAAGTAGCTGGGATTACAGGCACTCACTATCACGCCCAGCTAATTTTTGTATTTTTAGTAGAGACATGGTTTCACCACCGTTGGCCAGGCTGGTCTCGAACTCCTGATCTCAGGTGATCCACTGGTCTCAGCGTCCCAAAGAACTGGGATTACAGGCATGAGCCACCACGCCTGTTCCTGGCCTGCTTTTTAATAAAATTTTACTCCTGCTCTGCAGCTTGCCTCTATCTGGTTTCTACTTTATGACCCTCGGTTAAATTCTTTCTTCTGAGGAGGCAAGAATTGAGGTTGTTTCAGTTGTGTATAGATTCACCACCAGGAACTTGGATACCTTCCACCGGTAACAGGTTGAGGATGCTAGGTGAAAATGTTATGGAAGCTGCTTGCTTTTTACAAACGTAGTGGTTCTCATCTCCAGCCACAGCCACTGCACCTGTGTGAAAGTCCCCTTAATAAACCTATGTCTCTTTTACTGTCTCCAGATCTCTTCCTCTACCCTTCCACACGGTGCCTTCCCTACTGGAGTAAAGTGGGGTCCCGCAGGGCACCCTCTCCCTGCAATTTTTTTTTTTTTTTTTTTTGAGATAGATTCTTGCTCTGTCACCCAGGTTGGACTGCAGTGGTATGACCTCGGCTCACTGCAACCTTCGCCTCCTGGGTTCGAGTGATTCTCCAGCCTCAGCCTCCTGAGTAGCTGGGATTACGGGCGCCTGCTACCATGCCTGGCTCCTTTTTTTTTTTTTTTTTTTTTAGTATTTTCAGTAGAGAGGGGGTTTCGCCATGTTGGCCAGGCTGGTCTCGAACTCCTGGCCTCAAGTGATCCTCCCACCTCAGCGTCCCAAAGTGCTGAGATTACAGGCGTGAGCCACTGCACTTGGCCTCTCTCCCTGTATCTTCATGTATCTTCAAAGCCAAGAAGGAGTTTCTGTCCCTTTGGTTAGGGTCGGGGTCCCAGAGGTCCAGGGTCAAGGCTACGGCCGCCTCTCAAGGACGTGCATCCCTGCAAGAGGCTGCATCCAGCAGTCATGGAAGAGGCTCCGCTGGGGCCTGCTCCAATTCCTGCTGGGGAAAGCAAGTGGAGGTGCCCCTTGAAGAAACGGGGATGCCACCAATCTCAGGGGTTCTGTCCTGGCCTGCGGCCCTGGATGGTCCAGCCTCTGCTGGGATGGCAGCAGACGACGCCCTTCTTGGCTGGAGCTGAGGGTCGGGGTCCCGCTTCCCCAAAGGCCTAGCCCTGGATTCCAGCCACAGGTTCTACTGAGCAGCGCCTGGCGCTGCCCCGCCCCTCCAGGCCTGGCACTCGCCCTCAACAAACATGGCGCAGAGGGCCTCACGCGCATCACTCGGCAGGCGCCTCACGCTACAGGCCCGCAGGGCTCCCCCTCCTCCTCGCTGCGCCGCTCTCATCCTCTCAGACTGGCTGACAAGATAGGGAGCGGGAAGTATGACCTGGCTGGTGGCGGTGTCCTGGGCGGCTCTCAGGGGCTGTTGTGTGGCTGCCCGCAGGAGCTGCTGGGCGGGATGCTGTACACCCGGGAGAGCCGATCGCTGGAGTGCAAGGAGCTGGACGGCCTCTGAAGCTTCCAAGCCGACCTCTCCGACAACCCACGCGGGGGCTTCCAGGAGCAGAGGTACCCACGACCGTTGCGAGAGGCGCCCGGAGGCCCTGCGTTGGGAATGGCATAAGCCCCGGCGCCCTGCAGCCTCCTTCACCTGAGTGCCCCAGAGCTGGGGGCCCGGAGGAGGTTAAAGGTCAACAGGCTTGGGGGCGCCAGGTTGGAGGACGGGGGTATGGGGGTACTAGGGGGACCTGGAAGGGCCAGGGCGGAGGAGGCAGGAGGAGGAGGAAGCGCTCCTGTCCAGCCGCGTCCCCAGGCGAAGGCTGAGCCTGGTCAGTGTCCTTTCTAACATTCATTTTTAATTTTTGAAATGTTTTTGAGACTGGGTTTGGCCCTGCCGCCCAGGTTGGAGCGGAGTGGGGCAATCCTAACTTCTGAGCTCAAGCGATTCTCCTGCCCCAGCCTTGCAAGTTAGCTGGGGCCGCCATGCCTAATTAAAACAAACAAACAAAAAACAAAGAAAAGAAACTTGGTGGGGCTTGGTGGCTCACGCCTGTAATCCCAGCACTTTGGGAGGCCAAGGCGGGCGGATCACCTGAGGCGAGGAGTTCAACACCAGCCCAGCCAATGTGGTGAAACCCCGTCTCTACTAAAAATACAAAAATTAGCCAGGCGTGGTGATGAGCACCTGTAATCCCAGCTACCTGGGGGACAGAGGCAGGAGAATTGCTTGCACCAGGAAGGCGGAGGTTGCAGTGAGCCGAGATCAAGCCACTGCACTCCAGCCTGTGCTATAGACTGAGACTCCGTCTCAAAACAGAAATCAACTTTTTTGTTTTGTTTTGTTTTTTAAGATACAGGGTCTCACTACGTTATCCAGGCTGATCTCGAACTCCTGACCTCAAGCCATCCTCCCAGGTTGACTTCCCAAAGCGCTCATTACGGGCATGAGCCACCACTCGTCAGGCCGGAGCAGCAGGCGCTGCACAGAGCTGGGCCCGGGGATGGCGAGAAGGGGACAGTTTAGACATTCTGAGGTCGGCTCTGCTGAGGGGAGAAGGTACCTTGGTTTTCAGGGTTCAGATAGAGGACAGACTGTGACATCAGGCCAAGGACGCCACCCCTGTTGCCCTCTTGACTTGGATGTGGTCAGCAGAGAAGTGGGATCTGGTGAGGTCTGGGCCGCGTTTGCTTGATCTACATCTTCTTTTTCTTTTTCTTTTTTTTTTGAGACAGAGTCTCGCTGTGTCACCCAGGTTGGAGTGCGATGGCATGATCTTGGCTCACTGCAGCCTCCGCCTTCTGGGTTCAAGCGATTCTCCTGCCTCAGCCTCCCGAGTAGCTGGGACTACAGGCGCCCGCCACCGCTCTCAATTAATTTTTGTATTTTTAGTAGAGATGGGGTTTCACCATATTGGCCAGGCTGGTCTCGAACTCCTGACCTTGTGATCCGCCTGCCTCTGCCTCCCGAAGTGCTGGGATTACAGGTGTGAACCCCCGTGCCCAGCCTACATCCTCTGTTTCTGACTTTGTGGTATTCAGTACAAGAGAAAGAGAGGAGAGGGCTGGCTGCCAGCGTGGTCCTCACTCACAGTGTCCTAAGCAAAGCTCTCCCATCCCCCTAACCAGCCTTCCTCCCTGTGACAGGCAGTGGGTCATTTGCATCTTAGTCACAGGTCTGAACCTTCTTGCTTTTGGCTGGGATGTGCCCCTGGGTTCACCCCTGTCTCGGGAGATACTGGGTTCCATCCGCTCCAACGAGGATCTCTGGGCCCCACTGGTCCAGGTGTACAACCTGCACTGGCAGTTGACCTGTCATCAGCAAGTTATCTGTCTTTTCCGCCAGGTGTCCCCGCTATGTGTTAGGGCTTGTGCTAGGCCTGGGGGCACAGCTGTGCAGCACACTGGTCCCGGATCCCTTTGGGGGCCTAGGAGCTGAGCCCGGCCCTTCTCTTCACAGTCGGGCCCCACCTTGTACATACTGGTTCCCTCCATCTTCATCGACATCAGCCAGGACTGGCGGCTGTGGTGTTTTGTCAGCTGGGTGTGTTACGAACGGGAGGTGACCCTGCTGGAGCGATGGATCCAGGACCTGTGCACAAGAGTGGTGCTGAGGATTGGCAGTGCCCACTTCTATGCCATCGTGGTCAGTGCGGCCAGGAGCAGGTAGGGTGGGTGGGTGGGCACAGCTGCTGAACAGCATGGGACCCTCGGATGCCACCCACAGCCTGTCTCCTGGGGTGGGACAGTGGGGGGCCTTACCCTGCCCTGGGGGTTGTGCCCTGTGTAGGTGGATAAGCGGCCTGATCTACCCCACTGGGATGTCTTCCCGTCTGGCTGGCAGGCCCCTGAGCCCCATGCTGCAGGTTATGTGAGGGAGTGCCTGATAGCAGAGCCCCTCCTCATGCCCCGACCTGCCACTCCCTCCCCATGTCTCCTATGTCTGCAGTGGGTGAATGGGGTCGACACGCTGGAGCATGAAAGGGGCTACCTCCCCTTCAAGGCTGACAGCAGCAGCCTGTTCTGGGGGGGGTCCCTGCCCTCCTGCCTCTGCGTCACTGTCGTCATCAACAACATGCTTGCCCCCCCACCCTGCCACCAGGGACCATGTGTACATGACCAACACCTCCAAGTGGATACCATCCTGCCTCCACTGCACGCACCCACCTTCCCACCCCACCCTGTGGTCTTCCTGCCCGGGACAGGGTGGCCTTCGCAGAGAGGAGGCCCTGATCTGGGAGGCAAGTGAGCTGAGGGCAAAAGACCCATGGCAAGGGCCCAGCGAACCACAATCCTTCTGCCCTAGGTATCCCAAGGGTTACTTTGTCCAGAACACAGACTTTGACTTCTTCAACTATGCGGGACTACAGCGGTCTGTGCTTCTGTACACGACACCCACCACCTATATCAACATCACCGTCACCACCGGTGTGGAGCGAGACAGTGGTGAGAGCTTCTGGTAGGATCCTCCCTCAGCGGGGCCCCGGGTGACTCTGTTCCCTGTTTGGAAAGCTCTCCCAGGAAAAAGGTTCTCCCAGCATCTCTAAACCTTCACAGGTTCCCATCCACCTACGAAACTAAAATCCAGGCTGTCTGAGCGGGCACGGGCTCCCAAGATCACCTATGTGGTTGATCTCGCTTGGAGAAGAGGGGTCTGGCCCAACGTCACATAGCTCAGGGTGGCAGTCCTGTCCCTTCCCCACGGTGCTGCTCTCACTCTAGCTCCCCTTGATATACATCGTGCTCAAGGAACAGGCAGCTTCAGGGGGCCGGGTGCGGTGGCTCACGCCTGTCATCCCAGCTCTTTGTAAGGAGGACTTGGTAGGAGGATCACTTCAGGCCAAGAGTTCAAGACCAGCCTGGGCAACATAGCAAGACCATCAGCACAAAAAATTTAAAAATTTGCCAGGCACGGTGATGCGTGCCGGTAGTCCCAGCTGCTGAGGCAGGAGAATCAGTTGAGCCTGGGAGGTCAAGGGTGCAGTGAGCTGTGACTGTGTCACTGCACTCTGGTCTGGGCAACAGAGGGAGACCCTGTCTTTTTTATTTGTATTTGTTTTTGAGCTGGAGTCTCACTCTGTAGGAGCCCAGACTGGAGGACACTGGTGCACTCTTGGGCTCGCTGCAACCTCCGCCTCCCAAGTTCAAGTGATTCTCCTGCCTCAGCTTCCCAAGTGGTAGCTGGGATTACAGGCACCTTCTACTGCATCCAGCTAATTTTTGTATTTTTTTAAAGTAGAGACGGGGTTTCACCGTGTAGGCCTGATTGGTCTTGAACTCCTGACCTCAGATGACTCGCCTGCCTCGGCCTCCCAAAGTGCAAGAATTACAGGTGTGAGCCACCGTGCATGACTGGGATACCCTGTCTTTAAGAAAAAAAAATTTAATTTTTTTTTTTTTAAATATATCCTTTTCCTTTTGTGAGGGGAGGCCTTGTACTGTCGCCCAGGCTGGATGGCAGTGGTGCAATGATTGACAGCTATTGTGGGGCCGCAGTTGTCAGTTTCAAAGAATTTAGGCTGGGTGTGGTGGCTAATGCCTGTCATCCCAGCACTTTGGGAGGCCACGGTGAGCGGATCACTTGAGCTCTTGAGCTCAAAAGTTCGAGACCAGCCTGGGCAACATGGTGAGACCCTGTTTCAAAAAGAATAAATAATTAAAATAAATAAAGAATTTAAATAAGAATCATACAGCAAAGGTGATGCAGCATAGAGCAATTTATTGTAAAGGGAAAAGTATTTTGCAAGTGAAGTGCAGAATAGCCCAGGCACAGTGGCTCATGCCTGTAATCCCAGCACTTTGGGAGGCTGAGGTGGGTGGATCACTTGAGCTCAGGAGTTCAAACCAGCCTGGACAACATTAGGCGGGTGTGGTGGCGTGTGTCTGTAATTCCAGTACTAGGGAGGTTGAGATGAGAGAATGGCTTGAATCCAGGAGGTGGAGGTTGCGGTGAGCTGAGATAGCAACACTCAATTATATAATCCCAGGTGCTCAGGAGGCTGAGACAGCGAGACCCCATCTCAAAAAACACAGTGAAGTAGCAAATATGTGCTTCACCCTGAGAGAGAGAATTCGGGGCAGGCTGCTGGTAAGGATGAGAGAACGCTGATTATCAGTGGGGAAACTCCCTTTCTGGGAGTCTTCCATGATGAATTCCTAAGGAGCTGGAAGAGGTGTTACTCTAAGCACGTTCTGGGTCATCTTCTGGCTGCACATGGGTTGTAGCTGTACATGCTTGTTCACACATCACACGTCGTCTCAGTGCCATGGTTGGCACTTCCGAAGGACACGGTCAGTTCCTTGACTACCTACTCTGCCTCAAGATTGTAGCTCACTGCAACCCCAAACTCCTGGCTCAAGCAATCCACCCCCTTCAGCCTCCCAAGTACCTGGGGCTGCTGGGATTGCAGGCAAGCACCACCATGCCCAGCTAATTTTTGTTATTTTTAGGGAAGATGTGGTTTCCCTATGTTACCCAGGCTGGTCTTGAACTACTGGACTCAAGCGATCCTCCCACCTCAGCCTCCCTGTGTTGGTGTGTTGGGATTGCAGGTGTGACCACTGTGCCTGGCCAAAAACATGTTTTTTTTGTTTTGTATTTTGAGACAGAGTTTTGTGCTGTCACCCAGGATGGAGTGGTACAGTGGCATGATCTTGGCTCACTTCAACCTCTGCCTCTACTAAAATATGAAAATTTGCTGGGCATGTGTAATCCCAGCTACTTAGGAGGCTGAGGCAGGAGAATTACTTGCACCTGGGAGGCAGAGGCTGCGGTGAGTTGAGATCATGCCACTGCACTTCATCCTGGGTGACAGAGTGAGATTGTCTCAAAACAAAATGTTTTTTGTAGAGTTGGGGGTCTCACCCTGTTGCCCAGGCTAGTCTTGAACCGGACTCAAGTGATCTTCTTGCCTTAGCCTCCCAAAGCGTGGGGATTCTAGGCATGAGCCACCTCGTCTGGTCAAGGAGAAGGCCCAATTTTGAAGGGCAGGTCCCAGGGTCAGCCAGGAAAGGGCAGAGCCTCTGATTGCTGCTTCTCTGCTTGCAGGCCCCGAGGCGGCTGCTGGGGTGCACTGGGGGTCTTCCTGCTGCAGGCCAGGCCAGGCCAGATGGGGCTCAGGCTGTCAGGGTGCTCACACCTGGCGCTTTGGCTGTCGTAGGTGTGGCTGACTGCACAGACGTCACTGGGGCCTTTTTCTGACTTCTACACACTCGCTGTGGCGATTCGCACTGTGGCTGTCACCGAGAGCCAGTTCCTCATCAATGGGAAACCTTTCTATTTCCACAGTGTCAACAAGCATGAGGATGCAGATGTGCACTCGGGCTCCTGGGTCCTCGTGGGGGCTGCTTCTGGTCACCTTCCACTTTCGCCTTCCCTGTGTCCCGCAGTTCAGGGCAATGAGGCAAATGAGCTTCCCTGTGGCAGCTAAGGGTAATGAGGCAAATGGCTCCAAACCACCCTGCTGTGGAGCTGGTGGTTGGGCTGGAGAAGGGGACTCATCGGGTGGCTTTCCAGGGACCTGGCTCTTGGAGGGGTCCTGGCTCTTGGAGGAAGTGCAGCTTTGACAGGGATGGGTCACTTGACTCTGCTGTCCCCTAGATCTGAGGGAGGGACTTCGACTGTCTGCTGCTGGTGAAGGACTTCAACCTGCTTCACTGGCTTGGTGCCAACGCCTTCCGCACCAGCCACTATCCCTGCACAGAGGAGGTGCTGCAGATGTGTGACCAGTATGGGATTGTGGTCATTGATGAGTGTCCCACTGTGGGCCTGGTGCTGCTATGAGTCCCCACCACGCAGCTGCTCTGCCTGGCCAGCCTGCGGGCCACACTGTGACCCTCCGTCCCTTCCCTCCTGGCCCCCTGGCAGCTCTTCAACAATGTGTCTGTACATCACTACGTGTGGGTGATGGAAGAACTGGTGCACAGAGACAAGAATCACCCTGCCGTGGTGATGTGGTCTGGCCAGGAGCCTGCCTCCTACCTGGAATCTGCCGGCTACTACTTCAAGTGAGTGTCCCCTGCCTACCCTGGGCTGGATCGCGAAGGAGATCCTGGCAGGTGGCAGACTGGGGTAGGCGTGTGCTATCCGAGATCAGCGTCCTGTCCCAGCCCAATGGGAGGGCCGTCCATACCCAGACAGTTCAGGGAACCAGATATCTACCTCCCCAAATTGTGGTTTTCTTTTTCTGTGTTTTTGAGATGGAGTTCTGCTGTGTTGCCTAGGCTGGAGGACAGTGGTGAGATCTTGACTCACTACAACCTCAGCCTCCTGGGTTCAAGTAATTCTTCTGCCTCAGCCTCCTGAGTAGCTGGGATTACAGGCATGCATGAGTGCATGCACTCGGCTTGTTTTGTTTTTGAAACAGGGTCTCACTTCGGTTGCCCAGGCTGGAGTACAGTGGCATGATCTTGGTTCACTTCAGCCTCAACTTCCCAGGCTCAGGTGACCTTTCTGCCTCACTCTCCCAAACACTTGGGATTACAGATGTGTGCCACCCATGCCCAGCTAACTTTTGCTTTTTTTTTTTTTTTGGACAAAGTCTTGCTCTGTTGCCCAGGCTGGAGTGCAGTGGCATGATCTCAGCTCACTGCAACCTTAACCTCCCAAGTTCAAGCGATTCTCCTGCCTCAGCCTCCCAAGTAGCTGGGACTACAGGCGCGTGCCACCACACCTGGCTAATTTTTGTGTTTCTAGTAGAGATGGAGTTTCACCATGTTGGCCAGGATGGTTTCTGTCTCTTGATCTTGTGATCCGCCCGCCTCGATCTTCCAAAGTGCTGGGATTACAGGCGTGAGCTCCTGTGCCCGGCCAACTTGCATTTTTTAGTAGAGACGGGGTTTCACCATGTTGGCCAGGCTGGTCTTAGTGTACTGACCTCAGGTGCCTGCCTTGGCCTCCCAGAGTGTTGGGAATATAGGGTGACCAACTGTGCCTGGTTAATTTTTGTATTTTTAGTAGAGACGGGGTTTCGCCATGTTGGCCAGGCTGGCCTCGAACTCCTGGCCTTCAGTGATCTGCCTGCCTCAGCCTCCCAAAGTGCTGGGATTACAGGTGCAAGCCACCATGCCCACCCCCCTTTTCTTCTTTACAATCATGCCATTCTAACTCAGCGTTCAGAGGTGGAGTTTTCATTTGTGGTAGAGGCAACAAAGGTTGTAGAAATGCTCCTTGAGGCAGATGCCACACCCTGATTTCATGGAGTGCTTTGGGCTGAGCCAAGTCTGCAGCAGGCGGAAGGCTCTGAGATGTCATCCCAGCCTGGGCAAAGGACAATTCAGGGCATGGGGGCACAGGAGTGTGCTCAGCAGGACTGGGCGGACAGGCCCTTTGTTGGGAAGGTGAAGAGTACAGCCTTCCAGGTGTGGGTGCCTGAGGCTTCCAGACAGGCTTCTTTGGGAGGTGATCAGAGGAGATGCCTGTTTTCCGGGGCAGGAATTGGAGGGAGCGCCCAGGCTGGAGAGGTTCAGTCAGGCTGTCACAAGACTTTGAAGCTTCCCATCTCAGAGCCTGGCTGTTGGAGAGCATGGGTTTGGAACTTGAGGCTAGGGGGTTCTGTTCTGTCCAGTGCCAGGCACAGCCTTTGGATGGGCAGAGCAACGACTGGGGGAGGGTGTAAAACAAAAGAAATGAAGTGAGGAAAGAGAAGAGGAAAACAGGCTTCAACAACAGTCTAGGCCGAGTGCGGTGGCTCATGCCTATAATCCCAGCCCTTTGGGAGGCCGAGGTTGGTGGATCACCTGAGCCCAGGAGTCTGAGACCAGCCTGATTAACAGATAGTGAAACCCTGTATCTACTAAAAATACAAAAATTATCCGGGTGTGGTGGGGGATGCCTGTAATCCCAGCTACTTGGGAGGCTGAGGCAGGAGAATCTTGAACCTGGGAGACGGAAGTTGCAGTGAGTCAAGACTGCAATTTTACTCCAGCCTGGGCAACGAGTGAAACGCCGTCTCAAAACGACGACAACAACAACAACAAAAAAGAGGCCAGGTGTGGTGGCTCACATTTGTAATCCCAGTCCTTTTCGAGGCCAAGGCAGGAGGATTACTTGAACCTAGGAGTTTCAAGCCACCCTGGGCAATATAGCAAGACCCCATTTTTACAAAAAATTAAAAGCTGGACATGGTGGCATGTCCCTGTGGTCCCAGCTACTCAGGAGGCTTAGGCAGGAGGATTGCTTGAGCCCAGGAGATCGAGGCGGCAGTGAGCTATGATCATGCCACTGCACTCCAGCCTGGGCAACAGAATGAGACCCTGTCTCTAAAAACAAAAACAAAACAAGAGAACAGGACCATCACTCACAGCACCTCTGCCTCTGCCCTACCTACTTGAATGAGGAGCAGGGCATCTCAGCTGCTCGGAGCAGCCCTTGAATGAGCCCCAGCTATTTCTGGGGTCCTCAGACGAAACCTCCCATGACCAAGTCATACCCAACATGGGCCTCCTCCCCTGTTCTGGCCCCCGCTCGGAGATGCTGAGTGACAGAGGCTCAGGCTTCGGGTGTTCCGGGCAAAGCCTCACCCCCGAGGCCCCAAAGCTCAGACCCAGTCCTTGGTTCACACGGCCCCACATCCGGCCTCTTTTTCCCTTAAGACTGATTTCTCCTGGAAGATCACTAGATCCCTCATTCAGGTGGAGTGCTGCAGGACGACACTTTTTCTAGGGGTGACCCAGGCCTGCAGCAGTGTCATAGACAGGCTTACCCGAGCCTCCACCTGAGCCCCTGCTCCTCCTCTCCCACAGGGAGGTGGAGGTTACAGTGAGGTGAGTTCACGCCATTGCCCTCCAGTCTGGGCAACAAAGTGAGACTTTGTATCAAAAAAAAGTAGGGGGCATGCAGGCAGTGTAGGCAGATAAGGGCATGGACGAAGCTGCCTCATTGCCACCTTCCTGCCTGGCACTCAGATGTCATTCCACCAGGCCCACGAGGCCTCCGGGGAAAGCCATGTTAATGGCTGAGACCAAGGGGGTTGCCCTCAACCAGCTGTCACTGCAGGAGCTGCAGAGCATTGGTCGGCCCACCCCCTTCTCCATGCTGCCTCCTAGGAGGTGAGCCTGGTTGCCTGGAGCCCGGGGTGGCCCGGCTCCCTGGCCCACCTCTTCCTTTCTTCAGCCTCCTGTTCTTAGGCAACATGAGCAGCATGTGGGACTATAGGCACAGCATGGAGCAGTATGGTGCCCTGGATGGCACTGCATGCTCCAGCATTGATTGGCAGATCCTCCAGTTGCGGGCGCTACTGCAGGCACAGCAGGCCTAGGTCCTCCCGCACCTGCCCCCAATTAAAATGGGAGTGGGAGGAGGCTGCTGCGTGTTTCCTGCCCCAGCCTGGCTCCCTCATTGCTGGGCTTTCTGGGGCTGGCTTGTGGGGATGGTCAGGGACTGGAGAGGCAGAGCGGGGTCTCCTGTAATCCCAGCACTTTGGAAGGGCAAGGTGGGAGGATTCTTGAGGCCAGGAGTTTGAGACCAGCCTGGGCAACACAGGGAGACCGTGTCTGTGCAGAATAAGATAGCCCAGCATCGTGGCCCATGCATATAGTCTCAGTTGCTTGTAAGGCTGAGGTGAGAGGATCACTTGTGCCTAGGAACAGAGGCTGCAGTGAGCTGTGATCACACCACTGCATTCCAGCCTGGACAAGAGTGAGACCCAGTCTCTTAAGAAACTAAAAATAAAAAATTTTAAAAAAACTGGAAGTGGAGAAAATTGGGCAAGGACTGTGAGAGTCATAGATGGGAAGGAAAGAGGGGGCTCCCATCACAGCCTCTGCCCTGTCCAGGCCCCATCCCCTTAAACAGGGTATCACGGTGACCTCCTAGCCCAGGAGCGATGACTCACGCCTATAATCCTAGCACTTTCGGAGGCTTGGGCAACATAGCAAGACCCGAGCTACCACATTAAAAAGGAAAAAAAAAAAAAAAGCTAGCCAAACTGGGCAGGTGATTCACACCTGTAATCCCAACACTTTGGGAGGCTGAGGTGGGGGGATGACCTGAGGCCAGGAGTTCTAGACCAGCCTGGCCAATGTGGTGAAACCCCATCTCAAACTCATCTCGAAAAAAAAAAAAAAGCAGTGAGTGGCGGCACACACACCTGTAATCCCAGCTACTTGGGAGGCTGAGGCAGGAGAATCGTTTGAACTCAGGAGGCGGAGGTTGCAGTGCGCCAAGATCGCCCCACTGCACTCCAGCCTGGGTGACAGAGAGAGACTGCCTCTCAAAAAAAAAAAAAAAAAAAAAAAATTAGCTGGACATGGTGGCAGGTGCCTGTAATCCCAGCAACTCGGGAGGCTGAGGCAGGAGAATAGGTTGAACTCAGTGGTCGGAGGTTGCAGTGAGCCGAGATAGAGTCACTGCACTCCAGCAATTCTGAGGAGACAAGAACTAAACATAGTATGGTCTCCTGGATGAGATCTTGGAACAGGAAAAGGACATTAGGGGAAATAGTAAAGAAATCTGAATCAAGATGAACCTTAGTTAATAATAATGTATCAGTATTGGTTTATTGGGGCCGGGGATGGTGGCTCACATCCTAGCATTTTGGGAGGCTAAGGTGGGAATATCCTGTGGTCTGGAGTGTGAGAATAGCCTGGGCAACATAGCCAGACTGCATCTCTCTAAATTTTTTTTTTTCTTTTAGTTAATCAGCATGGTGGTATGCACTTACAGTCCCAGCTGCTAAGGAGGCTGAGGAGGGAGAATTGCTTGAGCCCTGGAGTTTGAGGCTGCAGTGAGGTGTGACTGTGCCACTGTGCTCCAGCCTGGTCAATAGGGCAAGACCCCATCTCTCCAAAAATTTTTTCATTAAAAAAAAAATTTTTTTTTGAGACAGAGTTTCGCTCTTGTTGCCCAGTCTGGAGTGTAATGTGGAGATCTCGGCTCACTGCAACCTCCGCCTCCTGGTTTCAAGTGATTCTTCTGCATCAGCCTCTTGAGTAGCTGGGATTACAGGCATGTGCCACCATGTCCGGCTAATTTTGTACTTTTAGTAGAGACAGGGTTTGTCCATGTTGGTCAGGCTGGTCTTGAACTCCCGACCATTAGGTGATCTGCCTGCCTCGGCCTCCCAAAGTGCTGGGATTGTGAGCCACTGTGCCTGGTCAGAAGCCAACCTTTTATATATCTATGCAGATGTGTGTGACTATATATTTATCTATATCTGAATCTGTATATCTCTCTTACTAGTTCTACTTCTCTGGTTTGAACCCTAACACACCTAGTTTTTTTTTTTTTTAGTTGGCGTCTTACTCTGTCACCCAGGCTGGAGTGCAGTGGTATGATCTCTGTTCATTGCAACCTCCACCTCCTGGGAACAACTAGTATTTTATAATCTGTTAGGAATTCAAATGTTTTTCAAAAGATCAAAGTACATATTTAAATACATTTCAAATACAAACTTTTAAAATCATATTATGAAGCATTAAGTAAAATTCTACATTATTAGGTCAGGGACAGTGGTTTAGGCCTATAATCCCAGCACTTTGGGAAGCCAAGGCAAGTAGATTGCTTGAGCTCAGTAGTTTGAGACCCCCCTGGGCAACATAGCAAGACCCTGTATCCACAAAACTAGAAAAATGAGCTGGGCATGGTGGTGCATGCCTGTGGTCCCAGCTGTTTGGGAGGCTGAGGTGGGAGGCTCACTTGAGTCCAGGAATTTGAGGCTGCAGGGAAGCATGATTGAGCCATTGCACACCATCCTGGGTGACAGAGTAAGACCCCGTCCCACCCCCCAAAAAAAGTTAACATCACTATATAATTGTACTCTAAATTATTAGCAAAATGAAAGAAAATTAAGTATTATTTAAAAATAGGCAAGGTGCAGTGGCTCGTGCCTACAATCCCAGCACTCTGGGAGGGCAAAGCAGGTGGATCACTTGAGGCCAGGAGTTTGATACCAGCCTGGCCACCATGGTGAAACCCCATTTCTACTAAAATTGCAAAAGTTTGCCTGGTGTGGTGGCGCGTGCCTGTAATCCCAGCTACTCAGAAGGCTGAGGCAGGAGAATCGCTTGAACCCGGGAGGCGAACGTTGCAGTGAGCTGAGATGGCGCCACTGCACTCCAGCCAGGGTGAAGGAGGGAGACTGTCTCCAAATAAATAAATAAATAAATAAACAGTTGGTTCAAATGGACATAAAGATGGAAATAACAGACACTGGGAACTCCACATGTGGGGAGGGAAGGAGGGGAAAGGGTTGAAAAACTACTCATTGGGTACTATGGTCAGTGTTTGGGTGATGGGTTCAATAGAAGCCCAAACCTTAGCATTTTGCAGTGTACTCATGGCACACACCTGCACATGTGCCCCATGAATCTAAAGTTTAATACAATAAAAATAATTAACTTAGTGCAATAGACAATTATAGACGTTTAATCATAAAACACAAGATAAAATAGCACTGATTTTTTTTTTTTTTTTTTTTTTTTTTTTGAGGCAGTCTCATTCTGTTTCCCAGGCTGGAGTGAATTGGTGAGATCTCAGTTCACTGCAACCTCCATCTCCTGAACTTAAGCAATTCTCGTGCCTCAGCCTCTCCAGTAACTGGGATTACAGGCGCACACCCTCCGCCTCCTGGGTTCAAGTGATTCTCTTGCCTCAGCCTCCCGAGTAGCTGGGATTAGAGACACCCGCCGCCCTGCCCGGCTAATTTTTGTATGTTTAGTGGAGATGGGGTTTCATGATGTTGGCCAGGCTGGTCTGGAACTCCTGACCTCAGGTGATCCACCAGCCTTGGCCTTCCAAAGTACTGGGATTACAAGCATTAGTCACCGTGCCTGGCCAAATATTTTTCTTTAAGCCCTTCATCTTTAAATAATCCCATTTCACTTTGATAACTTTGAGATTATCTGACAGACTTCTTGGGGGAAAGGTTAGGACTGTAATCTTTTTATTGACAGCAGGCAGTGTGTTTTGTTCCAAAAAAATTGTTCTGCTTTCTTTTGATCTTTTGTTTTCATAATGTATGAATGGGGATTTTTTTTTTTTTTTTTTTTGAGACAGGGTCTCACTCTGTTGCCTAGGCTAGAGTGCAGCGGCGTGATCGTGGCTCACTGCAGCCTCCACCACCTGGGTTCAAGTGATCCTCGTGGCTCAGCCTCCTGAGTAGCTGGGATTACAGGTCCACACAAACACACCCAGCAAATTTTTGTAATTTTAGTAGAGATGGGGTGTCAGCATTTTTGCTGGCCTGGTCTCAAACTCCTAACCTCAAGTGATCCGCCTGTCTTGGCCTCCCAAAGTGCTGGAATTACAGGTGTGAGCCATTGTGCCTGATCTAGATGGAGATTTTAATCATTCCCCAAAATCAGTTTCAATTCTGTCATGCTCATCTGCTTCTTCAAAAAGTCTTTGAACCAGAGTTAAGTATATTATTATTACATCAGTAGCTGGGCGTGGTGGCTCACGTCTGTAATCCCAGCCCTTTGTGAGGCCGAGGCGGGTGGATCACCTGTTAAGAGTTCGAAACCAGCGTGGCCAACATGGCGAAAACCCGTCTCTACTGAAAATACAAAAATTAGCTGGGCATGGTGGCAGGTGCCTGTTGTCCCAGCCACTCGGAAGCTGAGGCACGAGAATCACTTGAACCCGGGAGACAAAAGTTGCAGTGAACCGAGACTGTGCCACTGCACTCCTGCCTGGGCGACGGAGGGAGACTCCCCACTCCCTCTCAAAAAAAAAAAAAAAAAAATTATTATTGCATCAGATGCTCTGCTTTGTCGGTGTTATCTTCTGACTCTTGAAGATAGTAAAGTATAGAAGTGTGAAATATGGACAAATTATTATTGTTATTCATTATTATTATTATTTGAGACAGAGTCTCTCGCTCTGTCACCCAGGCTGGAGTGCAGTAGTGAGATCTTGGCTCATTGCAACCTCTGCCTCCTGAGTTCAAGTGATTCTCCCTCCCGAGTAACTGGGATTACAGGCTTGCGCCACCACAGCCGGGTAATTTTTGTATTTTTAGTAGAGACGGGGTTTTGCCATGTTGGCCAGGCTGGTCTTGAACTTCAAACCTCAAATGATTCACTTGCCTTGGTCTCCCAAAGTACTGGGATTACAGGTGTGAGCCACTGCACTCAGACTGGAAAAATTATTTTTAAATTAATTAAGTGTATCCTTGTTCAATTTGGAATTTTAGTGAATCAAAGAACTCCATGGATAGTCTCAATACAAAATAATTCAGATTTCAGATTCAGGCCAAAACAATAGTATTACACCAGCAAAAATACCAGTATTTCCATATTTAAAGTGAGCACAGCAGGCTGTGTGTGGTGGCTCATGCTTGTAATCCCAAGACTTTGGGAGGCAGTGGTGAACGGGTCACTTGAGGCCAGGGGTTTGACACCAGCCTAGCCACCATGGTGAAACCTTGTGTCTACTAAAAATACAAAAATTAGATGGGCATGTTGGCATGTGCTTGTAATCTCAGCTTACTCAGGAAGCTGAAATTTGAGAATCACTTGAATCCAAGAGGCGGAGGGTGCAGTGAGGTGTGAGCTGAGATGGCACCACTGCACTCCAGCCTGAGAGACAGAGTGAGACTCTGTCTTAAAAAAAAAAAAAAAAAAAAAAAGGCACAGTGCATAAGGATACTGGAAAACGAGAATGCTGAAGACCAAGGTAGAAGGAGTAGGGTGGAACATAAACAGAATACATTCTCAGTGAATGCTTCTTGAATAACTCCATGGTATTTTAGACAGTTACCCATCTGCCCTAAAACAGACCTAAAGCTAATGAGTGAGTTTCCTTGCTCTAACGGAACTAATTAATGTTTTTTTCCTGAGAGCTACTGTGTGGCCAAATGGGCATTATTGAGTGAAGACTAGCTATGGGCAACATTCTGCTAGGGTTTTGTTATTTCTTTCCTTTTTTTTGTTTTGTTTTGTTTGTTTGTTTTGAGACGGAGTCTCGCTCTGTCACTCAGGCTGGAGTGCAGTGGCTCAATCTCGGCTCACTGCAAGCTCCACCTCCCGGGTTCACGCCATTCTCCTGCCTCAGCCTCCTGAGTAGCTGGGACTGCAGGCGCCCGCCACCATGCCCGGCTATTTTTTTGTATTTTCAGTAGAGACGGGGTTTCACCGTGTTAGCCAGGATGGCCTTGCTCTCCTGACCTCGTGATCCACCCACCTCGGCCTCCCAAAGTGCTTGGATTACAGGCATGAGTCACCATGCCTGACCAGGTTTTGTTCTTTCCTATTTTTTTTTTTTCAGTGACAGGTCTCACTATGTTTTCCACACTGGAATGCAGTGGTGTAAACATAGTGCACTATAACCTTGAACTCCTGGGCTCAAATAATCATCCTGCCTCAGCCTCCTGGATAGCTGGGGCTACAGGTGTGTATCATCATGCCCAGCTAATTTTTTTTTTTTTTTTTTTTTTTTTTAATTTTAAGTTTTTCTGCAGAAACAAGCTCCTGCCATGTTGCCTGGACTGGTCTCCAATTCCTGAACTCAAGTGATCCTCAAGTGCCAAGCCTTTTATCACATCTTGAAGTCTGTAAGAAGTGGATCATCTCTTCTGGCCGGGCGCAGTGGCTCATGCCTATAATCCCAGCACTTTGGGAGGCAGAGGCGGGCAGATCACGACGTCAGGAGATGGAGACCATCCTGGCTAACATGGTGAAACCCCATCTCTATTAAAAACACAAAAAATTAGCCAGGGTGGTGGCGGGCACCTGTTGTCCCAGCTACTTGGGAGGTTGAGGCAGGAGAATGGCATGAGCCCAGGAGGCAGAGCTTGCAGTAAGCCGAGACCACACCACTGCACTCCAGCCTGGGCAACAGAGCGAGGAGACTCTGTCTCAAAAAAAAAAAAAAAAGAAGTGGATTTTTTCATAGACCAGAGCTTTCAGAACAAGCCAGTATTTTGGCTATTCTTGGCCCTTTGCAATTTTTTTTTGTTTCTTTGAGGCAGAGTTTCGCTCTTGTTACCCAGGCTGGAGTGCAATGGTGCAATCTCAGCTCACTGCAACCTCTGCCTCCTGGGTTAATGCGATTCTCCTGTCTCAGCCTCCCGAGTAGCTGGGATTACAGGCATGCTTCAGTACGCTAGGCTAATTTTTTTGTGTTTTTATAGTAGAGCAGGGTTTTGCCATGTTGGCCAGGCTGTTCTTGAACTCTTGACCTCAGGTGATTCGCCCGCCTCTGCTTCCCAAAGTTCTGGGATTACAGGTGTGAGCCACCACACCCAGCCTGCATTTTCATATAAATTTAGAATTAACCAGGCGTGGTGGCACACATCTGTAATCATAGCACTTGGAGAGTCTGAGGAGGGAGAATAGCTTGAACCTAAGAGTTTGAGGCTGCAGTGAGCTATAATTGCACCACTATACTCCAGCTTAGACAACAGAGCAAGATGCTTTCTAAAAAAAATTAGAATCAACTTGTCAATATTTATTAAGAAATATGTTGAGATTCATCCTAATGGTGATTGTTTGTTAAAAAAAAAAAAAAAAGAAAAAAAAAGGACTGGATGTGGTGGCTCATGTCTGTAATCTCAGCACTTTGGGAGGCCGAGGTGGGTGGATCACAAAGTCAGGAGATCGAGACCATTCTGGCTAAAACCTTGAAACCCCGTCTCTACCAGAAATACAAAAGAAAAAAGAAAAAAAGCTGGGCATGGTGGCGGGCACCTGTAGTCCCAACTACTTGGGAGGCTGAGGCAAGAGAATGGCATGAATGCGGGAGGCGGAGCTTGCAGTGAGCCAAGATTGCGCCACTGCACTCCAGCCTGGGTGACAGAGCGAGACTCTGTCTCAAAAAAAATAAATAAATAAAAAATAGACATAAAAAGAGGAAAGAAATATGTTTAGATTTTGATAAGAATTACATAAGTAATCTACAAATCACTTTGGGAAGAACTGATTGAGTGTTCCAATCCATGAACATGGTGTATTTCTCCAGACTCTCACAAATATTAATGAATGCGAAAGAAAACATCAGGATGGTAGGGCTGTGGATGCAGAGAACACCCATGGGAATGTCGGTCTGGCACTACTCGCCTTCTAAGGGCTGTCGCTGCTCCTTACTTCGTTTTTCTAGGTTGCCAGATTATCATGTGAACTTGTCCTATGTCCAGTGCTGATTGATTCAGAGGAAGGCACCTGCCCCAGGCCAGTCCAATAAATGTCCTTACACAGATATTTGGAACGGAGACTGAAAGACAGTTGAACCAGCCTCTCTGATTGCAAAATTTAAAATTTAGGAGCTCCCTGTAACCATGCTTCAGATTATGTGAACTAGAGGATTGGTGGAATTGCTGAGAAAAAAGGACAAATCTTAAAGAAACACAGATAGGAGAAGACAGTGGTATTAGCGTCTCTGACTCCATATAGTTCTTAAGGCCAATGAGTTCTGAGAGAGAGAACTATCTTGTTTATGAATTCCAAGAGACAGTCCGTAAACCTGTCTCTAGGCTTAAGCTAGTTTGAGTTGGGTTTCTGTCACTTGCAATAAGAGTCCTGACTACTGCAGTTGACTAGAGTTAAAAGGTATAGCATCAATATGTGAGCTAGCTCTAGCTTTAAAAGGCTTCCAGTTTGAATTACACTCCATTCCCTCTGGTGCCCCTAGAAAGAGCCCTCTCTTAACACAGGCCAGCAGCTGGCAGACATGCTTTTGTTTTTTTTCTCTGCAGGAATTTTACTGCCTTGATTGAGACAGATTATCAGAGGTGGGCACTGTTATCCTCTCTTTCATGCAGGATTTATCACATGTAAGTATTTGTCTTATGTTTGGATGCTACATTTTGGTTAGAATTTAATCATATCTCATCAAGGTTACCCACATGATCACTCTAAGGCTGTTGTAAGCCTAACTGACAAGTATTCCATATGTCAAGATGTCAAGTTTAACCCAAAATAAGATGTAAGCACCACATGGGACTGAGAGAGAAATGCTAGAAATCTTCACCCTTACTGCCTTTCTTGATAATGACCATGCATCCTGTGAGGGAAATAGTGTTATAGTGATAGAAGGGTAAGGTTCTGAAATTTGAAGAGATTGGAGGCCAGGTGTGGTGGTTCACACCTGTAATCTCAGCATTTTGGGAGGCCAAGGTGGGTGGATTGCTTGTACCCAGGAGTTCCAGATGAGCTGGGCAACATTGTGGGACCCCATCTCTAAAAATAAAAATAAAACTTAACTGGGTGTAATGGCGCACGCCTATAATCCCAGCTACTCAGGAGGCTGAGGTGGGAGGATTGCTTGAGGAGGTCAAGGCTGCAGTGAGCTGTGATCATGCCACTGTACTCCAGCCTGGGTGACAGAGTGAGACCCTGTCTCAAAAAAAAAAAAAGATTGGAGGGAAGAATTTTTGAGGATACTGTGGTGCAGGGAAAGGGCGTGCCATGTATATGCAGATGGTCCTCAGCTTTCCAAACTTAACTCTGGAACAGGCTACCTTTCATACATTTTATATACTATATACTGCCAGACACAACACACTTTTCAAAGGCCACATTTGAACCTTTTTTTAAAATTATTTTTTATTTTTTTAAGACGGAGTCCTGGTCTGTCACCCAGTCTGGAGTTCAGTGGCACGATCTTGGCTCACTGAAACCTCCGCCTCCTGCGTTCAAGTGATTCTCCTGCCTCAGCCTCCCAAGTAGCTGGGACTACAGGTGCGTGCCACCATGCCCAGCTATTTTTTTGTGTTTTTAATAGAGGTGGGGTTTCACTGTGTTAGCCAGGATGGTCTCGATCTCCTGGCCTCGTGACCCCTGCCCCCCCGCCTCGGCCTCCCACAGTTCTGGGATTACAGACGTGAGCCACCGTGCCTGGCTGTACTACTTTGAATAGGTCTTAATAGGTTTTAATTAATTATTTTTAAATTAATTTCAAAAATCTTCTATAACATGGATGAAACTTGAAGATATTATACTTAGTGAAATAGGCCAGACATAAATGGACAAATGTCATTTGAATCCACTTTTATGAGGTACCTAGAATTGGCAAATTCACATAGACAAAAAGTAGATTTGAGTTAACAGGGCGAGGGGGAAGGAAGAATGGGGGACTGTAGTTAATGGGTTTAGAGTTTCTGTTTGGGAAGATGAAAGAGTTTTGGAGATGGATGGTGGTGAAGGTTGCCCAACAGTGTAAATGTACTTAGTGCCATGGAGCTGTACATTTAAAAATAATTAAAGTGGAAATATTGATGCTATGTATGTTTGACCACAATTATAAAAATGGAGCCGGGTGTGGTGGCTCACACCTGTAATCCCATCACTTTGGGAGGCCGAGGAGGGCAGACCACCTGAGGTTGGAAGTTTGAAACCAGCCTGGCCAATGTGGAGAAACACCGTCTCTACTGAAAATACAAAAAATTAGCCGGGCGTGGTGGTGCATTCCTGTAATCCCAGCTACTCAGGAGGCTGAGGCATTAGAATTGCTTGTACCCAGGAACTCAGGAGGCAGAGGTTGTAGTGAGCCAAGATTGTACCACTACACTCCAGGCTGGGCAACAGAGTGAGACTCAGTCAGAAAAAAAAAAAAAAAGGCTGCAGACGGTGGCTCACGCCTGTAATCCCAGCAGTTTGGGAGGCTGAGGCGGGGAGATCATGAGGTCAGGAGTTCAAGACCAGCCTAATATGGTGAAACCCCACCTCTACTAAAAATACAAAAATTGGCCAGGTGCGGTGGCTCAAGCCTGTAATCCCAGCACTTTGGGAGGCTGAGACAAGTGGATCACGAGGTCAGGAGATTGAGACCATCCTCGCTAACATGGTGAAATCCCGTTTCTACTAAAAATACAAAAAATTAGCTGGGCCTGGTGGCGTTCGCCTGTAGTCCCAGCTACTCAGGAGGCTGAGACGGGAGAATTGCCTAGAACCTGGGAGGCAGAGTTGCAGTGAGCCAAGATCATGGGCGACAGTGAGATTCTGTCTCAAAGAAAAAAAAGAGTGCTGTCTAGATGCAGTAGCTAAGTACACAGAAGCCATTTCAGTGTGGGAGGTAAGGTGACTGAGTCTAGGGACTCCAGGACTGAGGGGTTGAGACCACCCATGGTCATTGTGATGAGATGAAGATGGAAAATGAGCTGGGCTGGGGGAAGGTGGTCATCTCCTCTGGATATCATTAGTTTGAGAGTCCTGTTGGGTAGCCCACCGGGCATGGTCAGCAGGCAGTGGAGGAGCTGAGAGGGTTTGGAGCTGGGATAGACTCCAGCCTCACCATGTGGGCAATAGTGGGGGCCACAGAGTGTGAAGATGGCCAAGAAAGGGGTCTGAATGGGGATCTTGGAGAGTCAGCAGCCAGGCACGGGCCATGGAGAAACAGATGTCAGGGGAAGAGGAAAGGGGAGTCAGACCCCAAGGGGAAAAGAGTCACTGGAAAGAGGGGCCAGCCCCGTGTCACATCCAGCAGAGACACCAGGTACAGCAGAAGGACCTTGGACATGACCGTGAGGAGTGCCTTGTTGGCCATGACCTGGGAGAGATGGGGGTGAGAGCATGGGGGACCACACCATGTCCCGAGCACACAAAACAGTGCATGGTAGACAGGATGGATTTATGGATGGACTGACAGGTAGATGGATGGATGAATGGACAGATGGTAGATGGATGCAAAGATAGATGAATAGATGGACAGATGGGTGGACAGATGGAATGAATGATCAGAAAAGGCTTCATGAACAAAGTGAGACTGAGCTGCATCTCCATGGATAGGACTCTCCTCTTGAGTCAGGAATGACCCAGTGTCCTGGTCCAGGGAGGAAGTCAGCCTGGCTTGACTGGGGACACTTGTGGCGGATTTCAGAGGCCCTTAAAATGGGACCAAGTGAGGTTGGGCAGGTCCGAGCCAGCTCAGGACTCCTGCCTCAGACAGGGAACACCCACAGAGACCCTACTGGGATACTGGCCACCCCCCTACCCTGTGCCTAGGTCAGAGCCTACACACTGCAGCCCTGTGCCCCTCATACCCAGCAGGTTCCTGCTCCAGCACAGCTCCTGGACTGGCCCCAGGTGCTGGCCAGGGGGTTTCTATCCAAGTATAATTCACTGAAGCATGTGTTTGGCAACGAGACCCAGCTCACTGTTTTAGGTAAGCGGCTCTCACAACTTTCCCCAGCCTGTCTCACCCTCTCCTGTCTGGAAAAATCTCTTTTCTTTCTCTGGGGCTTCTTCTCCTCTGCCCTCCAAGCCTTAAGCATGGAACCCTTCCTTTCTCCATGGGGTTTGGGGGAAGTGGGCTGGTCTCAGGGTAACTGGCAGGAAGGGCCCCCACAGTGGGAGCAGCCACTTTCAGCTTCCAACAGCGGGACACAGCCTGGTCCTGGGGTCTGGGCTGGGATTGGGCAGGGTCAGGGCTCCTCCCCTTTCCCAGGGCAGATGTCTCAGTGAAGGACAGAGGCCAGTTCTGATGAGGGGCCCTGTAGTGGCCTTAGAGACAGTCCCCGGGACCCCAGGATCTAGGCTGAGGTCTGGATGCCCATCCAGACTGGGAGGGCCACATGAGGGCTGGGGACACAGGGGTCACCCCAAGGGGAGACCATTGGAAGGCACAGAGAGGACTCTGGGTCTAGGCTGCAGCTCTATGGCTTGTGCTGGGTCATGAGGACATGGGGACACTGAGGGACAGATGAAACTGGGTGAGGTTGGAGAGGGTCTCCTGGGGCACAGATGTGTCTGTCCCTGGAGCCCCGTCACCTCTGAGGCCTGGTGTGTCTCTGTTCATGGGTCGACCTCCCGCCTTCATTTGAGGAATGGCCCGTTAGACTCAGGAGGTGACTAGCGGGGAGTAAACGGGGGTGCAGATAACTCCACGGCCACCAGATGAATCAGAGGCTGCTGGGGTGCGCATGGGGGCTGCGGTCCCCCGAAATCTGGGGAGGAAGCTCCAAGAACCCAGCTGATGTGAAGGGTCCTGTGGTTGGGCTGGTGGAAACAGGGGCGATGGCGGAGCCCCAGGGTTTGTCTGGGTGGAGCCCCTGCTTCACCAGGAGAACTGAGTGGGCCAGGCTGGGGCACAGCCTGGTGTCCCAGGGGATGGGAAGCTCCAGGCCATGCCAGGTTTGGGCCTCCCCACACCCTGCCAGGACAGTTTTGTGTGCTGTGGGAGAGACGCTTAGACTCCAAACACAGACTCCAGAAACCAGGAAGGAGGGAGCATAGCCTGCCCTGGGTACGCACGGGGAAACCGAGGCTGCAGAGGAAATGACTGGGCCAGGACGCCTGGGAAAGGTGACTTTGGAAGGCCCCTAGGAAAGGTGCAGGGCTGTCTGCTCTCCAGAGGGCTCCAGTGGAAAGGAGGGAAAGAAGAGGGAGGGAGAGGCCCTGGGTGGACCAGACAACCACACCATGAACCCTCCCAGAGACTTTAGATAGAGAGAGGCGCTCCACAACACCCCACTCTCCCTCTGCCATCTCTCACCCCTCCTCTGTCCACACAGGTCAGCCCAAGGCCACCCCCTCGGTCACTCTGTTCCCGCCATCCTCTGAGGAGCTCCAAGCCAACAAGGCCACGCTGGTGTGTCTCATGAGTGACTTCTATCCGGGAATCTTGACGGTGACCTGGAAGGCATATGGTACCCCCATCACCCAGGGTGTGGAGATGACCATGCCCTCCAAACAGAAAACAACAAGTACGCAGCCAGCAGCTACCTGATTCTGACGCCCGAGCGGTGGAGGTCCCACAACAGCTACAGCTGCCAGATCATGCATGAAGGGAGCATCGTGGAGAAGACAGTGGCCCCTGCAGAATGTTCGTAGGTTCCCAACCCTCACCCCACCCACAGGGGCCTGGAGCTGCAGGATCCCAGGGGAGGGATCTCTCTGCATCCCAAGCCATCCAGCCCTTCTCCCTGTACCCAGTAAACCCTCAATAAATATCCTCTTTGTCAACCAGAAATCCTGTTCCCTCTCTTCATTTCTTATCACTCATATGATTTGATGCTTCTCCTGGGTTCTCAGTGTGGCGTTGGGGGAATCCTGGCACCAGTGGGAAAGTAACCTGGAGGAGAGGATCACAGCCTCCCAGGCGTGTCCCCTGGGGAAATAGGCCAGGATAGGAGGAGTCGGCTCACTGAACACCAGTCCCTCCATTCTCTCCCACCTCCCCTTCCTCCTTGCAGCTCACCCCCCATCTCACTGCCTGCTTTCTGGAGGGAGCTATTTGTGGCTGATCCTCCAGATACACCCCCTGTCCCTGTCCTGGTCTGGACCTTCTACCCACCCATGGCCTGTCTTTCCTCAGCCTGGAAATCCTACTCTGGGCCTGGAGTCCCTCTGCTTCTGGCCCTGTCCCCTGGAATGCCCTCCTCCTTCTCTGCCCAACTCTCCACCCCCAAGGGCTGGATTGTGTAGGACACAACACCATCAAATTCATGAGCTCTTAAATTTTGGGTCTTGATTTTTCACCTGACAGCAGGTTCAGAGGTGTGAGAAAAATAGGAGGAAGCCAGGAAAGAAACACACATGAAAGGCCTGCAAGCAGCTCAAGACACTTGAAAAAGATAGGCTCTGAGCTCCCCAGGAACCACTGCAAGAAGGGTAATAAGTGCTCCATTATTTCTTTCTTTTCTTTTTAGATGGAGTCTCACTCTGTCACCCAGGCTGGAGTGCAATGGCACCATCTTAGCTCACCATAACCTCTACCTCCCGGGTTCAACCATTTCTCCTGCCTCAGCCTCCTGAGTAGCTGGGATTACAGGTACATGCCACAACGCCCAGCTAATTTTTGTATTTTTATTAGAGACAGGGTTTCACCATGTTGTTCAGGCTGGCGTGCTCCATCATTTCTAAGAGATTAAACAAGTCTTTTCTCGAGGGAGGTTGATATTTTCAATGCTGAGGCCAGGCATCTCTTCATAATTAAAAGTGGGGATATGTTTTACTGAAGGCCTCACTATTGATGGGATTTGGGCTCTGACATGTGCAAAAGTGACTTCCTGGCAGCCCTAGGACATGGAGATTTTCTCAGATGCTTGGCACAGAAAGTCACTGGCCATCTTTGGAGGAAGCATCATTTTTGGGAAGCACTTCTCCATTGGATCCTGAGCCTCAGGTGGAAAACCACGTCCTGTGTTGGGAATTTCTCTGGGAGGCTCCCTGGGTCTGGGGCTCCAGCTGCTCTCTGAGAAGAAGGTGTGAGGGGAGAGAACATGGCCCAGCCACACCCAGCCCCTCCTGCATGGTTCCTGCTGAGCGGGGTGTTAGAGGGGTGGGGGCACCAGCAGTGGTCAGGCCTGTGTTTCTGCGGGTGGGGCCAGGGAGGGACCCTCGGGGCATCCTAGGGAGTCTCTCCCATGGCTCCTGTTTGACTTTGCTGTGGCTGCTGCTGTCACAAATGACCCCTAATTTAGAGGCTTAAAATATCACACATTGATTCCCTGGTCTGGAGTCAGACGTCCAAAATGAATCCCAGAGTGCTAAAATCAGGGTGCCAGCCGGGCCAGGCTCCTTCTGAGGGCTCTGTGGAGAATCCATTTCCAGGATTTTTCCAGCTTCTAGAGGATGCCCTGGACTCCTGGCCCCTTCCTCCAACTTCAAAGCCAGAACTCAGCATCTTCAAATCTATCTCCCACCTCTCTCTCTCCCTCCCTCCCTCCCTCCCTCCTGCCTCCTTCTTTCCCTTATAAGGACCCCACCTTGGACCCACTCAGATAACCCAGGATCATCTTCCACCTCAGGCTCCTTCACATCCTCACATCTGTAAAGTCCCTGTGGCCACACAACATAGCACTTGGACAGGTCCCGGGACTGGGACACAGCCATCCCTGGACCTAATTCAGCCACCCACAGCTCCTTTCCCTCCTTCCTCTCTCCTCCGGGTATGAAAAGGGAATGCAGAGAGGTTGGTCAATGAATACACACCTACAGTTAGATGCAAGGAGTGTGTTCTAATGTTGGATAGCAGAGTAGGGTGACTATGGTTAGCAATAACGTATTGTATATTTCAAAATAGCTACAAGAGAGAACTTGAAATACACTCAACACATAGAAATGATAAATACTCAAGGCCATACCCCAAATATCCTGACTTGATGATGACATGTTGGATGCACGGAACCAAACAGCACATGCGCCTCATAGAAATATCCAATATTATGTATCAGTGTAATATTTTCTATGAATAAGAAAGGCAAAAAAAGAAGTTAAGCATAAACTAGCTATTTGACCTAGCAGTTCCAGCCCTAGGAATTTATCTAGAAGAAATGAAAACATGCGTTCAAAAAGATGTATACATAAATGTTCTCAGGAGCCTCATTCACTACAGGCAACAACTGGAAACAACCCAAGTGTCCGTCAGCTAGAGAATGGATAGACCCATGTGGTCTGTGCATACAGTGGAGTGCTGCTCAGTTATACAAAGAAAAGAAACTATGGATACAGGCCACAGGAGGGATGAACTTCAAAACATTACAGTAAGTGAAAGAAGTAAAACTCCATGAGGGAAGTTGGTGAGTATGGACATGTTTTTGAACTGGCAGAATTTTACCGTGTTCATTGGGGTATTAGGTATTGAGTCCCTGTTGACCAGGTACTGTGGTAGGTACGGCATTTAGAGAAATAAGAAGCAGACACCAGCTCCACTGTGATGAGACTCACCCGATCAGCCATTTCTGATGAACACTCAGGTACCCTGACTGTCACTGCTCACATTTGCAGGCTTTACTTAATGCCACTTAAACCTCCCTATTCCCCAAATCTTCTTTCTTTTCTATTTTGTTTTTTAGACAGAGTCTTGCTCTGTCACCCAGGCTGGTGTGCAGTGGCACCATCTCAACTCACTGCAACGTCCATCTCCTGGGTTCAAGCAATTCTCCTGCCTCGGCCTCCCGAATAGCTGGGATTACAGGTGTCCACCACCACGCCCAGCTAATTTTTGTATTTTTAGTAGAGACAGGGTTTCACCATGTTGGCCAGGCTCGTCTCGAACTCCTCCTGACCTCAGGTGATCCGCGTGAGTAGGTCTCCCAAACTGTTGGGATTACAGGTGTGAGCCATTGCACCTGGCCACCAAGTCTCCTTTCTTTCCAACTCCCCTCATTAGACACAGCTTTTTAAAGCAATCCTTGCCATACCCATGGGTTCAATTGTTTTTTTTATATGCTCTGATGACAATAAAATTTAAATGTCATTTTTATATAACAACTTTATTTTACGTGACACCTCATTTGCTACAATCATAAATTCAAAGTTGCTCTAAGAAGGTAATAACTAAAAAGTTGTCATATTTTAGTATGTAAATTTTAGGAAATTTCCGTGATGGTTTGACTTTGTGTGTATATTTTTAAAACATGAGTTGTGATGTCACAGAATGGACTTAGCATACAGAGGTTTCTAACTTTCTACCAGAGAGCTCCCTTACAATGCAATACTTAAGAGTCCAAAACTATCTTTTCTTTTCTTTTTTTTTTTTTCTTTTTGAGACGGAGTCTCGCTCTGTCACTCAGGCTAGAGTGCAATGGCACGATCTTGGCTTACTGCAAACTCCGCCACCTGGGTCCAAGTGATTCTCCTGCCTCAGTCTCCCAAGTAGCTGGTACTACAGGCACCCGTCATCGCTCCCGGCTAATTTTTTTAACTTTAGTAGGGATGGAATTTCACCATATTGGCCAGGCTGGTCTCGAACTCCTGACCTCATAATCCACCCAGCTTGGCCTCCCAAAGTGCTGGGATTACAGGCATGAGTCATTGTGCCCAGCTGAAAACTATCTTATTCCCCATACCTATTCCTCTTCCTACATTCTCTGTGTAGGAGAAAGTCACTGCTGTTTACCCAGTCCTTCATACTACAACCTCAGCAGCCTGTTTTTCCTTTTACTTCCCCTGTTCTTCCACATCTAATCATCTAGCGCTTCCTGTTCTCTCTCCCAAATGATCACAAGACTTTTCCATCCACTTCAGTCATTTCCACTGCCTTTAGCCTTATCTGTTCTTCCAGATGAACATAATGTCTCTCCCTCTCTTTTTTTTTTTTGAGACATAATCTCTCTCTGTCGCCCAGGCTGGAGTTCAATGGTGTGATCTTGGCTCACTGCAACCTCTAACTCCCGGGTTCAAACAATTCTCCTGCCTCAGGCTCTGGAGTAGATGGGACTACAGACACCCGCCACCACGCCAGGTTAATTTTTATATTTTTAGTAGAGATGGGGTTTCACCATATTAGCCAGGCTGGTCTTGAACTCCTGACCGCAAATGATCCACCCACCTCAGCCTCCCAACATAATGTCTCTTAATTGGTCCCATTGCTTCTGTCAGTCCTCTATTGTGCAGAGAGACCTCACTGCAAACACGTCTGATAGGGACTCCTCACCTCTGTGTGGTTCAGTGAGTCTCATGTTTCCAGAACAAAATTTAAACTCTACTTAAACTTTAGTGCTGGACAGTGAATGAGCCTTTGTATTCCAGGTTCATCCACTGTCCAGCAGTGTAGCCTCAGACAACTGAACTCTAAGCCTTTGTTTGCTCATCTGCCTAAACTCACTGAGCAGTCATGGAACCTTGGGGAAGTTACTTGACTTTTCGAAAATGTGTACAATGGGACTGTTTCTGAGGGTTAAATGAGTATGCCACAGTTGGAACACTGTCAGGTACATAATACTTGCCAGATGTTGACTGTTCATCTTTATCCTATGAGGCCAATGGTACCCCACTGTGGGGTTCTCAATTTTGTATAAGAAAATAAAACTTTATGATTTGTTAGTGAAAGAAATATCTGAGGCCAGAGGTGGTGGCTCATGCCTATAATCCCAGCACTTTGGGAGGCCAAGGCAGACCCGTCATTTGAGGTCAGGAGATCAAGACTAGCCTGACCAACATGATGAAACCCTCATCTCTACTGAAAATACAAAAATCAGCCAGATGTGATGGCATGCACCTGTAGTCCCAGCTACTCGGGAGGCTGGTGCTGGAGAATCGCTTGAACCTGGGAGGTGGAGGTTGCAATGAGCCGAGATCATGCCACTGCACTCTAGCCTGGTGGACAGAGCAACACTCCGTCTCAAAAAATAAATAAGTAAATAAAAGAAATATCTGAGTACCCCTGTCATGGAAAGAAGAAACAGAGGGAGAAAAGGGAGTTGGTAGGTCCTAGCATTACAGAGCTGGGAAGGATGTGTTCAGTCCCTATTTTATAGACCAGGAGGGGAAAGTGTGATGTGTCCCAGGCTTTCATTCAGGATACACAGCCATGACTCTCTACTGAGAGTGGGAGCAGGGCCCTGGGGCTAACTATGGTCAAGTTGCAGACAAGAACTAACACTTGTAAGACAGGAGAGAAGCATTTAGTTAGAAAAGCAGTCAAAAATTTGTGTATAACTGCATTTGGTGAACAAATGAAAACTGTCAGGCTTAGAAAAACAGAAATGCTGGTGGAACTGACTTTAGTAACCGGGGTTTTCTTTATTTTGTTTTTTTGTTTTTTTAGTTTTGTTTTTCAGACAGTTTCACCTTTGTCACCCAGGCTGGAGTGCAATGTGCGATCTTGGCTCACTGTACAACCTCCACCTCCTGGATTCAAGCAATTCTCCTGCCTCAGCCTCCTGAGTAGCTGGGATTACAGGTGCCCGCCACCACACTGAACTAATGTTTTGTATTTTTAGTAGAGATGGGGCTTCACCATGTTGGCCAAGCTGGTCTCAAATTCCTGACCTCGGGTGATCCACCCCCCTCAGCCTCCCAAAGTGCTAGGATTACAGGCATGAGCCACCACTCCCGGCTGTACCAGGGTTTTCTATTGAGTTTCTCGCCAAGGGTGACTTCCAATAGCAACCCCCCCTGCACTTTTCTCAGGACTGGAAAGCTCAAGCAGCCCAGGGTGAATAAAAGCCTGAGTAGTGCAGTCAGCACAGAGGGGCAGGGTGGCCACAAGGTGGGCAGCAGCAGGGATGGGCATTGTGAGGCCTTGGGTGGGGCTGTGGGGCTGGACATTGTGAGTCACTAGTCTGGCCTGGCTGTTTCCTGGTAACCAGGTGACATAGGAAGCTTTGTGGGTTATAGGCATCAGCCAGGGCCAGTAGCCCTCAGTCAGTAGCTAGGAGGAGAAGGAGGAGGAGCTCTGACTGTGCTGTGTCCCAGCAGTTTTTGTGCCTCTCAGTGCTTGTCGTGTTTGTTTATTTTTCAGAGAAGACAGCAGGTCCCCGACCTCATAAACCCGCCACCTTAGAAGGTGGCGGCAAAGTACGGGCTGAGGCCCCAGATCTGCCTGGAGTCAGGCTGCTTCTACTAGTGCTGTGCCACCGTTTCAGTTTCATCAAAGGCTCAGGCAGGAGTGAATTGTGGGTGCCCGATGGGGTGTATACTGACCTGTTGTATCGACTCCAGCTGTGGCTGGTGCAAGGGGGAGGAGGAACCCTGTTATGAATCTGATACTTATGAGGCTGTGGCTGCTGCAACATCAGAATCCACTACTGTAGAGCCTGGCAAGCTGGATGTGGGAGCCACGGAGGGCCACGACCTGCAGCACATCAGCAACCAAAAGATGCCCACAGGTAAAAAAGCCATGGGTGTCATTTACTCTCTGGCACACTGTGGCCACCCTCACCCCCTTCCCATAGCCTCATCCCCAGAGACATCCTCAGCTTCCAGCTCCCTCCTGCCCATAGCCAGCTCTCCCAGACCTGGGACATGGGGGCAAAGGCTGACTCTGCCTCTTGTCTTTGTCGTTGAGGCTTTTTGATCTAGAAAAGGGACAGCCCTTTTCTCAATGAAAATTCAAATACCCCAATTTTGGAGTCCCCGTCCCATTCTCTAGCCGACCTATCTAGCCAGTTTGGTACCTAAATGAAGGAACCAGGTAAGGGTCAGATTGTTTCTTTTCTCCCATCCCTTAAGGTAGCTTATTTTTATTTTATTTATTTATTTATTTAATTAATTTATTTAGATGAAGTCTCGCTCTGTTGCCCAAGCTGTAGTGCAGTGGTGCGATCTCAGCTCACTGCAACCTCTGCCTCCTGGGATCAAGCGATTCTCCTGCCTCAGCCTCCGGAGTAGGGACTACAGGTGCCCGCCACCACGCCCGGCTAGTTGTTTATATTTTTAGTAGAGACAGGGTTTCACCGTGTTAGCCAGGGCAGTCTCTATCTCCTGGCCTCATGATCCACCTGCCTCAGCCTCCCAAAGTACTGGGATTACAGGCATGAACCACCACGCCCAGCCCGTAATTTAATTTTTTTTAAGTTCTGAGATACGTGTGAGGATGTACAGGTTTGTTACATGGGTAAAAGTGTGCCATGGTGGTTTGCTGCACCTGTCAGTCCATCACCTAGGTATGAAGCCCTGCATGCATTAGCTGTTTATCCAGATGCTCTCCCTTCACCTGTCCCCTGACAGGCCCCAGTGTGTGTTGTTCTCCTCTCTAACACTGTACATAGTCTAAGACCACTCCTTTGCTGATGACAAATCTAAGTGATGGGTCGCGGGGGACTCTCTTGCCTGTTTTTGTCTGGAGAGCCTGCCTGGCTTCTGGTTCCTGATAAGAGTGAGGACCTGGAGTGCAGTGTGAGGAACAGATGGCTCGGTGAAGAACTGTGATCATCCACTGGAGACCCTGGAAACAGCCGTATCATTTAAATGGTGTGGGTTTGTGTGCAGGAGGGTTGGGAGGTAGCTAGGGGTGAATCCATGCGTAGTGAGTGTGAGTGTGTTTGTAAATGTGTGTTTTCCCCAAAAATTGTGGCCCTGCATGCCCAGCACAGCACAAGTGTCACTTTTTTTGAATTCCTGGCCTATGTAGTCATCTCACCTCAGCCTCCCAAGTCATGTCATTCTACTAATAGAAAGGAAGAGAAACTTCAGCACCACCATACTCTTTACATAAATGATCTCTTTCCTCCCTCACCACAGCT